>NW_025335641.1:13139123-13619448 GCF_004798865.1 Varanus komodoensis | reverse complement strand
AGAACAGTGCAAAGAAATAGAAGAAAACAATAGAATAGGGAGGACCAGAGAGCTCTTCAAGAAAATTGGAGATATGAAGGGAACATTTCATGCAAAGATGGGGATGATAAAGGACCAAAATGGCAGGAACCTAACAGAGGCAGAAGAGATTAAGAAGAGGTGGCAGATTACACAGAAGAACTATACAAGAAAGAGCTTAACGTCCCTGATAAGCACGATGGGGTGGTCATTGACCTCGAGCGAGACATCCTGGAATGTGAAGTCAAATGGGCCTTAGGAAGTCTGAGCAAAAACAAAGCTAGTGGAGGAGATAGTATTCCAGCTGAGCTATTCAAAATCTTAAAAGACGATGCAGTAAAAATGCTACACTCAATATGCCAGCAAACTTGGAAAACCCAACAGTGGCCACAGGATTGGAAACTATCAGTTTGCATCCTGATCCCAAAGAAGGGCAATGGCAAAGAATGTTCAAACTACAGCACCATTGCAGTCATTTCACATGCTAGCAAAGTGATGCTCAAAATCCTACAAGTTAGGCTCCAGCAGTATGTGGACCGAGAACTACCAGAAGTACAGGCAGGATTTCAGAGAGGAACTAGAGATCAAATTGTCAACTTATGCTGGCTCATGGAGAAAACTAGGGAGTTTCAGAAAAACATCTACTTCTGCTTCATTGACTATGCTAAAGCCTTTGCTTGTGTGGATCATAACAAATTGTGGCAAGTTCTTAAAGAGATGGGAGTACCAGGCCATCTTAGTTGTCTCTTGAGAAACCTATATGCGAGTCAAGAAGCAACAGTGAGAACTGGATATGGAACCACTGATTGGTTCAAAATTGAGAAAGGAGTTTGGCAAGGCTGTATACTGTTGCCCTGCCTATTTAACTTATATGCAGAGCACATCATGAGAAAGGTGGGGCTAGATGAATCACCAGTTGGAATTAAGATTGCTGGGAGAAATATCAACAACCTCAGATATGCAGATGATACCACTCTAATGGCAGAAAGTAAAGAGGAACTAAAGAGCCTCTTGATACGGGTGAAGGAGGAGAGTGCAAAAGTTGGCTTGAAACTCAACATTAAGCAAACTAAGATCATGGCATCCGGTCCTCTCACTTCCTGGCAAATAGATGGAGAAGAAATGGAGGTAGTGACAGATTTCATTTTCCTGGACTCCAAGATCACCACAGACGGGGACTGCAGCCAAGAAATTAAAAGATGCTTGCTCCTGGGGAGAAAAGCTATGGCAAATCTAGACAGCATACTAAATAGCAGAGATCACCCTGCCAACAAAAGTGCATGTAGTCAAGGCTATGGTTTTCCCAGTTGCAATTTATGGCTGTGAAAGCTGGACCATAAGGTAGGCTGAGAGCCGAAGAATTGAGGCCTTTGAACTGTGGTGCTGGAGGAGACTCCTGCGAGTCCCTTGGACCGCAAGGTGATCAAACCGGTCAGTTGTGGAGGAGATCAACCCTGACTGCTCTTTAGAAGGCCAGATACTGAAGATGAAACTCACACCAAATGAGAAGGAAAGACTCCCTGGGGAAGAGCCTAATGCTGGGAACAATAGATGGCAAAAGAAGAAGGGAACGGCAGAGAATGAGGTTGCTAGATGAAGTCACTGAAGCAGTCAGCATAAGCTTAATTGGACTCCGGGGGATGTTGGAGGACAGGAAGGCCTGGAGGAATGTTGTCCATGGGGTCACGATGGATCAGACATGACTTCGTGACTGACAACAACAACAAGGCAAAGGTAGCTCAAAAGGGCTTCTGTAAATCTTAAGAATTGGACCAGTTGATCAGGAGAAAGGTAGTTTCTTAGGCAACTAGGCTCTCAGCCATTTAGGTTTTAGAAGTTAAAACTAACATCTTGAATTGAGCCCAGAAAACAATTAGCAACCAGGGCAAGTCTTTCAAGACAGGCAGAATATGACCTTGGTATGGTGACTGCTTAGCATGTTGCATCAATTGGCTCTTCTATAAATTTTTCATATGCACCTCGTCTCTGAAGCCCATTTCATAGTCTAAGTTTGATGTAAACAAACTTAGAATTGGGTACCATACCATCCAAGATAGTTCTCATTGCTCTCAGAAGGCTCACAAAGTAAGTAATAAGTATGGATGTTGTGAGAAAAGGAGACACTCGAAAAGAAAAATAAGTCTGCTTGCCAATATTTTCTTTCCCCTGCGTTTCTGCTTTTTCCAAAATAAAGCTTAAAAAAATGGAGTGTTCTCACCCTGATAATGTCCTGTCCCAGTTCTCAGATTCAGAAACAAGACAGGTACCACAGAAAACAGTAACCTATAGCCATTTCCCCCTAGAATTAGGTATTCTTTTTTGCTGTTGTCAACTAGGGTTCCTCCCTTCACATATTCAAAAGCCACAGACTTTCTTGCAAATCATTATTTACTGATCAAAGCATTTTCAGAAGCACAGACACCTGGAACAAATCTGAGTATGAACAGAGCAGTTTGTTGAACCCGATCTAGTATTCCCCTCTCGAGAATTCTTATGAGAATGCCTGGGCCCCATCACTTCAGGTGGAGCCTTCTTTGATGAGCACACCTCCCCTCGGTACACTGATCCTCTAATTGGGCTACCCTTCTCTGCTGACATCATACCATGCAGCTAAGAAGGATTCTTGCCTGGTCTGCCTCCAAGAAGCTTCCCTGTTTCAATCCCCTCCCACCAACTGTACATCTTGGTTGTTCCCAGGCTACCTGCCCACCTGGGGAGCCTGGCCTTGAGATAATCGTCTCCTCTTCTCTCATCTCAACACCTGGAATTGTCTACATTCCAAGTCTCCCTTCTTCCTCCTCCGCCTCCTCTTTGGAAGACCAGTCAGTAGCCCTTGAGAATGTGTGCCCAAAGCAGATATCTTTCTCACTCCCAACACTGACAATCACACGTAACAAACACAGGAAGAGGAAAACTCTGTGAGAGGAGAGCAACATGGCCAAGAGATTGGAGCATCAAGAGGTAATCACATTAGTTTGCCTCCCTCTCTTATTTACACATGATCGGACCCATAGTTAGTCATTCTTAAAGTAGACTTATTGAACTAATGGGGCTTAAGTGAGTCATGACTCCCTTGACTCTCATTCCTTTCAGTGAATCTATTCCGAGTATGACCAAACCAAGTGTTGGGCATAATGAGAGGGAACTTTCCTATTCCAGCTGCAGGCTGAATTTTCCTATTCCAGTTGACTTGGGCTCTCTCCAGCGGGCAGAGAGGTTTTGGTCCAGCAGGTCCAGTGCCAGCTCCTGCCCACTCCTGGAATGCTCCGTGTGGGAGCTTCCCACCTGCTACTGCTGACCGAAGAACGACTGGCAGTCACTTTTCATCTACAGTGATGGGAATGGCGAAGCCATGCTGAAGCTGTCCCCTGCCCACTGCCCAGCCAGCAGGGCCTTGGGTGTTCCCATGGGCAGCTGATTGGCCACTGTGTGAACAGAACGCTGGGCCCTTGGGCTGATCCAGCGTGGCTCTTCTTTTGACCTCTCTGCTGCTGGAGACCAGTGGAGGGCTACCTTGGCTTCATCCCAACCTTCTCCAGACATTAACGACAAGGAGTTAGGACTGCTTTCTTAAGTTAACAAATAAAGTTTGTTTCAATACTGCTTTTCAGCCCAAAGGCTCTTAAAGGGGTGCACATGTTATATTAAAATTCTATAGGATAATAAAGCAATGATCCAGACTGGAGGAGGAGATGACAACGATGACAATGAAGACAAAGACGACAGTGAAAGTAAACCCTGTGCTATAACAGAAAGTGCTGTTATATATTTCAAGGTGTCTTAATCTGTAGGCATCTCATCGGAGATCAGTTTTCAGCATCCTGGATCCTCGACATTTCAAAGCTGGTTTGTCGTGCAACGTTGGGGCCAGAGCCCTGCTGGGAGATCAGAACTATTCCCTTTTTTCCCTGTACCTTGACCATAGAAGGATTATACAAGACAAGTAGACATTATTTATATCAGCATTGTCCATTTCTGGACAAAACAGACACATCGGTGTGTAGCAGCTACATCTCCCCACCTTCTTATTCGATCTAGGTATGTTGTGCAGAGGGCGGAAGCTGCTGATTCATATTGGGACCGTGGTGTCTAAGGAGTTCAGGATTACGACTGGGAGCCCTGCATCTGCTCTAGCATAAACATGAAAATAAACTGTAGCTGCCGGACACAGAGTTGGTACAATGTGTGTTTTGGCACCAGTAGTTTAAATTCAGTGTCTTTTCTATACTTTTGGCCATAATGACTGTTCAGTTATGTTATACAATTCAGCCCATAGGAAGAAACCCTAATTGGTGGTATTATGATACCAGCTTAGGCACTTTTTTCAGTTGGAGATGAATAGAGCTGTTTGCGCCTTCGTGATGTTTGAGGCTTTTAGAATGACAAGCTGGGCAAATAGGGGGATTGTATTTCCATCCAGTTCTTTTTTTATCTGGCCTTGCCTGAGCCTTGCCATTCAAGGACACTAATTCCATGGCATTAAAAAATGGTGTGTGTGTTTTTTAATGGAGATGCATGCTGGCAAAGCAATAGGATTCCCATTGTCCTTTTCTCTTTTCTATATGTAGGGATGCGAACATTTGCAGTGTCACTAGTTTTAATGACCCATGTGCTCCCCCACGGCCTTTTCCCATTCTTAGTTCTTTCTTCTAACTCTCCTCCAACCCTTCTTGGGTGCACATTCTATGAGTTTTGCTGTTTTATACACACACACACACACACACACAATTTGGGAAGCACTTGATTTTCCTGCAAATGTTTAATAAGAAGAATGGAGCACAGTCTGGCCATCATGAAACCAAATGAAGGCTACATTTTGGGGATTGCAAGACTGACTGCTTCCACCTTGGAAAAAAGATTCCCTGCACATGAAAATCTAGGATGTCATGAAGAAGATAACCCTGGAACCCAGGCAGTAGCTTCTGTGGACCTCCAGAAGTTGCTGAACTACATTTCCCATCAATGCTGACCTTTCAGTGGCCAAACAGCTTGGGTTCATGAGAATTAAGAGCTGAAAACATCTGGAGAATAGCAGTTCCTTGCCCCTGCCCTCATGCTTCTCACCAATATGTCAATTTTCTATTTTCAAGGAGTTCTTGAAATGGGGAATAATCCTGATATTCAGGCTTGAATCTAATGTCCATCCAATTCACTGTAGAGCCACTGTAAATTGGATAGTTCTTAATAGGACTTAAGCTACGCCAAACTGGCTACAATCCTCAGTGCCCATATGTAGCCTTAAAATGTACGGTTGATGAAAAGCTGCAAAATGTGACCCACTTGAATGGATACAGTCTGGCCCTTAAATACCATGCTTATTTAGACCTCACCTCTTCTTCCTGGAACTCAAGCACTCTCCCATCCAGACACCGACCAAACCCTGAATTCCTTGGACTTCAGCTAAGCAGCTGCATCAGTTGTCCTCATCTCACATGGATATGACACAATGATAGTGGTAGGAATGTTGTGAGCGGAGCTGGCCGGGGGTCAGACTAGATGGCCCAGGAGACCCCTTCTGACTCTCTCTGTTTCTGTTTCTAGTGAGCTTTTAGCAAACAACCTGCACACCTTTCCGCACATACATCTCAAATAAAATAAAAGTAATGCTTTCAGTCATGGCAAGCTGCATATTTTAACTTCCCCACCAACCCCCTTGTGCAGACATATTTTTTTTGGAAGGGGGTTATAAATGGCTTTGAAATAACCAAACAAATTACGACTGCTGCTATGAGTCTCCACTGGCATCTGTAAATCAGAATAACTACAAATCTGCTTAGAGCAGAACTAGATCTTAGACCTTTCACGGCATTAGGGTGCATTTTCAGAACATGCAAAGACTGCCTTTCTTTTTGCTGACCCCAAGTTTCACTTGCAAAATATATCTGCAATCTCAGCCATGGCCTAATTATGATTCTTCTTTCCTGTTAATTCTACCATGCGACTATTTAGCGTCACCCTCATGTTCATCCTAGGCTGGTATTTTTGGTCGGAGTTATCAGAAAGACTTCATTGACACAGTGCTCAGCAAATGTCTGCATAACATGTAAGCCACAGGCATCCAAGACGGAGTTTAGGAATAAGTCGGATCTGGTTAATACAGAAAATAAGGTGTATTTGTAAGAAGAACTATCGGTGTGTTCATGTAGCACAGTTTATCCAACTGTGAAAATATTAGTTGGGGTATGACTGAGTCAGTGCTTAGAATTCTTCTGGACTCCAACCAGTATAAATGGTCTGAAGCACAAGACTGCAAGCTATTTAAATTTGTGAAGACACCCGGGATGCTGAAAACTGTGATCTCCAATGAGAAGCCTACAGAGTAAGACAGCTATAATTTAGGAAAGATGTGGTTCCATCTCTTCAGACATAGGAGAACTCAGAGGCTTGTAACTATGTCAGGAACACAGCAAACAATATTATGATTGAGAGGTATTTTTAACTCCAGAGTCTGCCCAAGACATTTTTCTGTCCAAAATGGATGCCCTGCTTGGCCCAAGACATATGCTCCAGGATCCCAAGGGATTTTGTAGAGGATGCCAAGGTGCTGGGGCAGGGATGGGGAAATCTCTGGTCCACTGGATGCAGCTGGTCCACCAGTCTGTCCCAACTAGCCCATGGGTCCTCAGGCAAGGCCTCATCTCTCCCCACAGAAGAAAGAACGAGCAGGAGGGAATGTGCCCCAGCCTTGAGAAGCAGTGTTGAAGGTCACAGCTTAGCCCATGTTGCTCCTCCTTCCTCCTTTCCTTCCCCAGCATGTTTGTACAGAATCAGGAACTTTAAAGGGACTGGCAGCTGACTAAAGGCACCCTTAGAGAACTGGAGTGGTAGCATGTCGAAATATGAATTGTGTGAGTTGGAAAAATGTTGTTGACATTTCACTTGGAGCACAATTTTAGTAAATGGCCTTCAGTAAGCTGCTGTGCTTTCAGCGGCATCCATTCTCCCTCTGTAATGCGGGCATAATTCCTGTCCTACAGGAATGTACATAAATGTATCATTAGTGAGTAGGGCTGTACACAGATCAATCAATCAATCTTTATTTGCATCGGCCATAGGCCTTAATATATAAAATACAAATGTACAGAAATAAGAGCATCAAATGTACTAAGCTAAAATTACCTTAAAACATCCTGTGGTTTATATTAGATATAATATAATCAGTAATTATATAAATCATATAATTCTGATGTCAGTATCATCACACACGGCCTCTCAATGCCTTTAGAAGTTAGAGTTCTGAAACAGAAGTAGATCTTCTTTTAATCATGCTGGCTAGGAATCTTGCAGTTTTCATCATGACCTGCTTGTTTTGATTTACTGAAATAAAAGACACATACACAGAAGAAGCTCTCCCTGGGATAGCTAGCAGTATGGGAGTAATCATCTCAGTCTCTGGATCTTTATAGGAAGTGCAAAGTGTACATGAGTTACTGCTTCAATATTGCTGCCTCCACATGGAACACAAACTCACAAACCCACTTTTGTTGGACCAGAGAATAATACGTGCAGGGGATAATTTCTGTTGCTTTTGTGGAAGCCCATAAAACCCCCAACAATTTTGGTTGAATAATACTTACTACTGGGGTGGATGGGGAAGCCTCCCTAAACTTATTTTATAATCTTTAACTTGAAACAAAGTCAGGTCAGCAGCCAGTTCCTTAAAACCATCTCTTCATAATGCCTCTGGAAGACCACCTGGCAACTTGTGTAAAGGTAAGATCACCTTCTCCACATATCCACCTCCACCCAAACATTCTCCACATGCCAAATTTTAGGAGGATTTTCATTAATGGAAGTCACCTCAAATGGGCTTTTAAAAGTGAAGAATTTCTCCTCCCCCGCTGATGATCTAATAATAAGGTCAGCTATGTAGGTTTGACCGGAGACACAAAAGGGTTGAAAGTATAAAATAAACCTCTGTCAAGAAGGTCAGAATGTGTATGGATAATTCTGGAGGCAAATATTTCAAAATATTTCAACCCAAAAGACTTGCAGTTCATGATCACCAGGTACAAAAGTAACTGAATGCTTTCTGTGATGACATTTTCTGTTACTAATCATTGTAAAAAGATAAACATATAAATGCACCGCGCATGATGACTGTAGCATCTCGTCCCGACTGGAGGCAGGCTCACTCTCTACTGCTAGTGAGCACCTACAATAAAGAGCCATTTAATATAAAATTACTTGCTGGTGTTGCCTGTCTATCTCTCACAGTCAGACAATGACAAGAGAGACTTCTTTTTGTCTCCAACAAAAGTAATTAAGCACTGTTGGCGATCCTATCATTTCAATAAATAATATTTATTATTTATTAATTTTATTCATGATTAGTATCTGTATGCCACATTGTAGTAGTTGCCATTATGGCATTGCACAACTTTTAAAAGCAGTATCATGAAGCTGTAAAACACAGACCACAAAAGCAGTTTAAACATTACATAACTTAAATGGCTAAATTGCAGAGGTGCAACTTCACACTGGCTGTGAGAGTGACGCGAGGGAGAAGGCCTGGTCTACCTCTTGAGAGAGTGCCTGGGACAACATGTGTCAGGTGTGGCTGCTTCGAGTCCATTGTTCCAGCCTCTTGCTGACAGAGCATCCTGGGAGGACGCAGCTCAAGAAAAAGTGGCCAGAGGCCATTCCAGAACAGAAGCCATCATGAACCAGTGTCCTGCAAACACAGCTGACAGCCCTGAAGAATAATGTCTCCAGGCCAGAATGCTCCACAGGTCACTAGGGAAAGCAGCTTTCTCCAACCTGATTCCCTTCAGAAGGCTTGGGCCACCTAGGAAGGCCTCAGCAGTTATAGGCAGCCTGTAAATACATGTATAAATAAATGAAATAAATAAATCAGCTTGAGCATGTTGGGGCTGTTAGCTTTTCCTGGAGAGAGAGGAGAGCAGCTGAAGCAGGGGTGGTGTGCCAACCTGCCAAAGATCATCCTGGTGTCCCAAAACCAACAAGGCCTTTGTAGAGGCAAAGGCGAGCTTCCTCATAAGGTCATGACTGAGCTTCCAGACTAGCAAGACAGTCAATTTGACACACACTGAGTTTCTAGGAAAGGCAGGGGGAGGGACCCCAATCCACACGTGCATGGGGCAAGTCATCTCAGGCCAAGGATAGCTGTTCAGCCTTGCCACAGGCATTAAATTGTTAGTTACTAAATATTAAACCTGAATACGGAAAGAATCATTTAAAGAAAGTTAAGATTACATATTGCAAATTGCAGCATTGACAAAAGGTAGGGTGCTATTTTTATTTATTTTTATTTTTTCAGCCAGTGATGGTAACCACAAACAAGCATCTAGCATGTGTCAGGACTTGTCATTACTGGAGCTGGACACTGAATCGTTGTTCTTTGAACCACATCCAAATGAGACGGAGGAGTGTGGGCGTTGGTCTGGAAGGCTGATTATAACCTTAGAATGTTTCTTTATTCCTGCTATTTCTTGTGCAATGCATGGGGCCGTCTCATCCAAGGAAGCATCTGCATGGTGGTTTTCTAGGCAGTCTTCGCTACATCCAACCTGCTCCATTTGCCCACTCCAGAACTCCTGTTAAAGGCAGGACCATCAGCGCTTGGAAATGAAAGTGCTCATCAGGGTAGAAGATGCATCAGCTTTTAGCAGCCCATCATTAAAGGCTGCCATATGCATTCATGCTGATCATTTAGGAACTAAAACCAGAGGGACAACTCGCATCAGGAACTCCTTGCCTGTGCGAGGAGGGGCCTTGGGCATGATGCCCCCCTTTCCTCAATGAGACCAGATTCTCATGAACACTGGGAAAAGAAGCCAGGGTGGCTTCTTTTCCTGGCCACCTTGCACATTTGGTACAGACAGTGCAATTCACCTAATTACCCTCACAGCATGCAGGTTGCCATGTCATCTGAATGTGGTGAAGTTTACAGTGGAGGGTGGCTTTCATAACACCCCAGAACCATGCAACAAGCCATAGATTCAGGGGTAGTTTGGAAGCCATCCCTACTGCTCACCTTATCAGGTTTGGATGACACGACAACCCATGACTGTGCTGTGTGGCACACACCCAGCGTGTGCAAGGGCCAGGAGAAAGGAGCTGCCCTGCCTTCTTTTCCTGATGACCGAGTGACACCAACCTGAGTCTGCCTTCCCCGCTCTTCCTCTTCCTTTTCATTCTTGCACCTTTTCCCCAATGTATTACAGAACCACGAGCTATTTATGCATTTGCCTTCTTCGATATATTTATTATATGACTGATAAGATAAATTGGTTAACAATAATTCTTAAGAATGCTAATCAGCAAGAAAATTGCAATTACAAAATACCAACATGGATTTGTTTGTTACATTTTTATACCACCCAACAGCAATGCTTTCTGGGTGATTCACAGAAATTGTTGATGCTTTGTTTGAAAAGTAATGCAAGGCCGATGGAAGGTGCTAGAAACAAGCAGCTAAGAGAAGAGCTATAACCACCATCAATGTCACTGGGACTAAAAGTGAATTATCTTTAAACAGGATGGACAGGATCCAACAAGGTACAACCAGTAAAGTAAATTAAGTTGCACTGGCATGAACTAATTTATTCAATGCAAATAGTGCAAGATGGCATGCAAATCCGGGTGCTACTAAGAATATTGGGGTTCTGCTCAAGTAGCTCATGCTAGCACAACATGTATCACATTACCCTCTGTACCCCATTGGGTACTGCACAATAATTGTACTATTCCTGTTCTAAAACACATTGAAAGAGCCACTTGGAGACTGTGATTCTACAATCAGGAGTGTTCAACTTGTGACCCTGCAGATGTTTTGGCAAACATCTGTTGGCTGGTTGTTGGTTAAAGCATAACTGTTGGTTATGCTTCAATGGGCGGGGAAAGGTGCAAACGGGGACCTGAGCTGTGATCCTGATCTGCTTCTCAGATGCAGTCTGGTTAGGAAGAAAACCAGTCTGGTGGGTCAGTCCTAGGAACTGCTGGGGACCTGACCAGGTTCAGGACTATGGCTGAGGCAAAGATTCAAAGCCCTTCTTCCCCCCTTCACAGTTCTGATCATGCAACTACCAATTGTGCCAATAATGTTGTCTCCAATGTGGTCCTCCAGCATTACCCGAGTTTATGAATTTGCCCCACAGTCCTTCCATGGATCCATTTAGAATACACCCTTCATGTTAGAATGAAAAATGCTTGCATTTCCATGTATGGTGCCAATTTGCTATATGCAGAATTAATATCTAAGCACAATTGGATTGCATGATGGGCTATTCTTGTGTAAAAGGGAATGTCGCTCTTGGAAATCACTAGGTTAGCCAAGGAGGATCTGTTGGGTTTCTTCAGCTAGTCGTTTGTGGGTTTACAAAAGAACAAATGCTAAAATGAGAGGAAGGAGCATTCATGGATTTGGGAGTAGAAGACTGCAATCTAAAATAAAATAGCATAGCTGAATTTATGACAACATCAACAAAAAGCCAGTCATACACTCAAGTCACAACAGATGTTCCCCAATATGGACTAAAGCAGTTGGGTGAGTAGAGAGCTGCTGGACCAAGGGAGTGCTCTTTCTGTGGAAAGGTTTCAGTCCCTTGATTTATGTTATTGACAACCATGAGAAGTAAACTCTAAAATGGCCTGATGATAAGAGAAGTAGCTGATGCTGATGGCAGAGGGCCATTTTTCACTTTAGCAAGTATTTGCACCCTTAAAATCCTTAAGTGATTATGGGAATTGCTTTACAATATCAGTGTTTTTCTGATGCTGCTGTTGGTTGTTGCCAACATCTTAGAACGTTTTTCCTTACTTTAGAGCATTAGTTAAAATAACTAACAAACAGCACTGTGCTTTAGTAGTTAGAGTTAGACAGGGACTCATGAGACCTACATCTAGCCCTGCTTAGCCAGGAAGCTTTTGGTTGGTTATGGATTCACAGCCTAACCTACCTCACAAGGTTGATGTTGTAAGGATGAAATGGAGAGGAGGAGAACCTTGCAAACCACCCTGGGTTCATTGCAAGAGAAAGAAAGGTGAGATACTAATGTAACCCCATTTAAAATATAACAAGCTAAAAGGCACATCTGAATCTCCCACTCTTTGTGATCCATCACAGGATGAAAGGGAATGGCAGAGATGGGGGCTATTTCACCCATGATGTGCTGGCATGTCCTCTGAACTGGAGTGACTGTCTCCATCATGGATTCAGGGAAGGGGTGAGCATGCTGCTTGGCAAGAGTGACAAAAGGTCTTTGCTGTTCGCACCAAGCTTGCAAACGGAAGCAGGAGTGGACTAGGGCCTTGGCTCTGATGTATGAAGCAGAAAGGCTGATGGCAGGAGCATTGATGGCAGAAATCTAGACTCATCTCCAACAAAACACTTCATAGAAAGCACCTTTACTCCTATGGGGTAGCGATACAAGCAGTGAAGAAGGGTTTATTCTCTGCCCATATCTGGCCTGCAAATTCATTTCTAACAGAGCTGTTTAGGGTGGTAAAGGATCTGTCTCTAGCTACAATGCCTCCTAAAGTATCTTTAGCACCATCAGTTACTCACTGTGACACTTCTAACAACCATTTTGCAGCTAAAATGTATTGGATAAGAACAGAGGTTGATGAGAACATGGAGGTGGAGATGGATACAGAGGTGTCCAACAACTCAAGGAATGGGCTTATCCTGGATCACTTTCAATTTGTAAGTCTTGATGATATTGACAAGCTGCTGGGCCTGGTAAGAAAAATCAGCTGCCATCTCATACTGTGTCCATCTTGGCTGGTAGACCAGGGAGTGGAAGCACTGAGAGAACTATTATATTATTTATTATTTATTTATTTATAGCATTTTTATGTCGCCCCCATCGCAGAAAGTCTTGGGGCGGCTTATGAAACAAATAAACAAATATAGAATAGACATTAAAAATCTGGATCATTTCGGCAACACTATAAAACCTATAAATAGAGACAGCGATTAACAGTTAAAATATCGTTTAAATAAAAAAGTCTTGGCCTGGTGCTGAAAAACAAATAACGATGGTGCCAGGCGGACCTCTCTGGAGAGCGCATTCCATAGGTGGGGTGCCACTGCAGAGAAGGACCTCCTCCAGGTACTCACCCTCCTAATATCCTTCACGGAGGGCTCCCGGAGAAGGGCCTCCTCCACCAATCTCAGGGGGCAGGAGGGCATATATGGATGTAAGTGCTCCTTTAGATAACCAGGACCCAAGCCGTTTAGGGCTTTATAGGTGATAACCAATACCTTGAATTGGGCCTGGACTTCAGTGGGAAGCCAGTGAAGCTGACGGAGGACTGGAGTCATGTGAGCACAACGCCCAGTCCCTGTCGGCAACCTGGCAGCTCTATTTTGCACCAATTGAAGTATCTGGACCGTCTTCAAGGGCAGCCCCACGTAAAGCGCGTTACAGAAGTCAAGGCGGGAAGTCACCAGTGCGTGTGTCACCGTCGCCAGGCAGTTGTACTCCAGGTAGGGGCGCAGCTGATGGATCAGCCGAAGCTGAAGGAAAGCGCTCCTCGCCACTGCTGTCACCTGAGCTTCCAATGAAAGCTCTGGGTCGAGGAGCACTCCCAAGCTGCAGACCCTGTCCCTAAGAGGGAGTGCAACCCCATTCAGGACAAGGTCCAGGTCCCCCATCCCGAAGCCCAACCCACCTACCAACAGGACCTCTGTCTTGTCTGGATTAAGCTTCAGTTTATTGACCCTCATCCAGCCCATTACCTCGGCCAGGCACCGGTTCAGTACAGCCACTGCCTCACCTGGATTAGTACAAAATGAGAGGCAGAGCTGGGTATCATCAGTGTACTGATGATTCCACAGCCCACACCTCCTAATGACCTCTCCCAGCGGTTTCATGTAGATGTTGAAGAGCAAGGGGGACAGAATAGACCCCTGCAGAACTCCATGGCATAACTGCCATGGCGCAGAGGTAAAGTTCCCCAGCACCACCTTCTGGAATCGGCTGTCGAGGTAGGAGTGGAACCTCTGCCAAGCAGTGCCTCCTACTCCCAACCCCCTTAGCCTATCCAGAAGGATACCATGGTTGATGGTATCGAAAGCCACTCAGAGGTCCAGGAGAACCAACAGGGATGCACTCCCCCTGTCTTTCTCCCTGCACAGGTCATCGTACAGGGCGACCAAGGCAGATTCAGTACATACCTGGGTCTGAAGCCGAACTGAAATGGGTCCAGATAGTCAGTTTCATCCAAGAGTGCTTGGAGTTGTCCTGCCACCACCCACCTTGCCCAGGAATGGGATGTTGGCCACCGGTCTGTAATTGGTGGCCATCTCTGGATCCAGGGATGCCTTCTTTAGGACTGGCCAGACTACCGCCTCCTTTAAAGGGGCAGGTACCCAGCTGTCCCTTAGAGAGGCGTTGACAACCTCCAGGATCCAGGATCCAGGTCCCTATCCCGTCCTTGGCTTTCTTGAGTAGCCAAAATGGGCAAGGGTCCAGTAAGCAGGTAGTAGGATGTACTTGTCCAAGCACCTTGTCCACATCATCAGGCCGCAACTACTGAAAGTCATCCAACAATTTTGGATCAAATGGCAACATTTGTACCTCCCCAGAAGGTTCTGATTCACTAGTAGTGTCCAGCTCGTGACGAATCTGAGCGATTTTCCCCTTGAACTGCTTGGCAAAGTCGTCACAGCGGACCGTCGAGGGTGGCACGAGATCTTTCTTGGGGCCTGGATGAACCAGCCCCTGTGCCATCCGAAAGAGGTCCGCTGGACAGCATTGTGAGGAGGCAATGGAAGCAGAGAAGAATTTCTTCTTTGCCACCCTCACCGCCACAGCATAGGCCCGATAATGGGCTCTTAAGTGTGTTCGGTCAGATTCATCCTGTGATTTCCTCCACCTACGCTCTAGACATCTCCCAACCCACTTCATTGCCCATAGTTCAGGTGCATACCAAGGGGATAAATGGGCTCTGCCAGGTGGGAGAGGACACTTCAGAGTGATCGTGTCAATAGCCTTGGTCATTTCCCCATTCCATAGTTCAACTAAGGCATTGACAGGAGCACCAGCCTTATCAACCGGGAAATCCCCCAGGGCCTTCAGGAATCCATCTGGATCCATCCAGCTCTGGGGGTGGACCAGTACAATCGGGTCTGCACCCTTACAGAGGGAAAGGTCACTCTCAAGCTCAAACCTCACGAGGAAGTGATCTGACCATGGCAGGAGTGTCAGACACAAGTTCCTCACCCTCAGATCACCCTCTTCCTGCCCCATCGAGAAAACCAGGTCCAGAGTGTGTCCACATTCATGGGTTGGGCCAATGACATGTTGAGACAGCCCCATGGCCATCATGGAGGCCATGAAGTCCTGAGCCGCCCCAGTCAGAACAGTCTTGGCATGGAGATTGAAGTCCCCCAGGACCAACATCCTGGGAGTCTTCAACACCAAATCCGAGACAATCTTTGCCAGCTCAGGCAGGGAGTCTGTTGGGCAGAAGGGTGCACTGTACACCAACAGATTACCCAATCTGTCTCGGTTGCCCAACACCAAGTAGAGGCACTCTAGACCTGGCCTCGAGAGGACAGGAAGCTCCGTGAGGGAAATAGAGGCTCGGTAAACCAGAGCGACCCCCCTTCCCTCCCCTCCAGGCATGGTCAGTGCTGGACCAGATACCCGGGCGGGCACAGTTGAGAGAAGGAGACATCCCCTACCTCTCCTGGCCAGGTCTCTGTAATGCAAGCCAGGTCGGCCCCCTCATACACAATCAAGTCATGGATGAGGGATGATTTATTGTGGACCGACCTGGCATTAAGCAGCAGCACCGACAGGCCTGGAGGACGGTTGACAGGACTACCTGGAACCCTCAGGCTGGGGGAATAACCAGAAAGAGGAACAGGTGTTAGTAATCTGTCCCTCCTTCTTCTACGTGGGCACGTTAGACCCCCAAAGCTGTAACTTCCATTGCCCATGACCAGCCCCATGGTGGCACCCACGAGCTCCCCAGGCAACCCCATATTCATAGCTGAAAATGACTCCATTAAAAATAAGCTAAAAACACATTAAAACACTTAAAAACACGCCCACACACCCCCAATTCAATTTAGCAATCCCACCCACTGACCGGTGGGATATATCTTCTCATCAGTGCCTCCTTCAGAGAGGGTAGGGTTCTTGCCGGAAGGACATTCATGAACATTCTGGTCCTTAAGAAGTTTAGATCCTTCCCAAATATGCCATTTCTTTGTAAGGTGATTGAGGGGACAGTATCTGTCCAGTTCCAGCTGATCCTGAGTGATACTGATTTTCTGGACCCATTTCAAACAGGCTTCAGAGCAGGTTATGAAATTGAGACTGCTTTGGTAACTCCAGTGGATGATCTAAGACTCAGAAGTGACAGGTGGAGTGTGTCCCTGTTGGTTCTGTTGGATCTCTCAGCAGCCTTCAATACTATAGGTCATCATGGCCTTTCAGATTGTCTGAGGAAGTTGGGAACTGGAGGCACTGCTTTGTAGTGGTTCTGTTCCTATCTCTTAGGTCAGTTCCTGATGGCAGTGTGTGGAGGCAATCGCTTCTCTAAAATGGAGCTGACTTGTGTAGTCCCATAGGGCTCCATTCTGTCTCCCATGCTGTTTAACATCTGCATGAAGCCACTGGGAGAAATAATCAGGAAGAGTGGCTCTGGATGTAGTTAGTATGCTGATGGCACCGGATCTACTTCTCCTTACCCTCATCTGCTGGTTCTTCTGGAGACAGTGTCTCCTCTTTGAATGATTACCAGAAGCTGGTAATAGGCTGGATGAGGAAAAACAAATTGAAGTTGAATCCAGACAAAACAGAGATGCTTGCTGTTAAGGGTCCAAATCCAGGATTAGCGGTACATCAACCAGTTCTAGCTGAGGGTCACACTCTCCTTGAAAGACCATGTTCACAGTTTTGGGGTGTTATTTGACCCAGCCCTTCAGATGTCAGCTCAGAAAGAAGCAGTGGTCAAGAGTATCTGCTACCAGCTTTGGCTGAATTGACAACTGTGACCCTTCCTGGAGGAGTTTGACCTGAAAACAGAAGGGCACACACTGCAACTTCTGGGCTTCATCTATGCAATGTACTCTACATGGGGCTACCCTTGCGCCTATTCCAGAAACTTCAGCTAGTACAAAGTGTGACAACCAGGCTGATCTCTGGGACATCATGGAGAGACCGCATATCACCAATTTTAAAATATTTGCACTGGTTGCCAATATATTTCTGGATACAGTACAAGGCGTTGGTAATTACCTTTAAACCCTTTCATGGATTCAGTCCAAAATACCTTCAGGAATGACTTTGCCCATATGTTTCACCTCGCCAGCTAAAGCCCTCTGGGGATGATTATAGTCTGCTTCCGTAAGATTCATGTCAACTACCCAGAAGACTTTTCAGTAGTTGCCCTTAAGATGTGGAGTGATCTGCCAGGAGAGATGCTTCTGATTTCCCAAATTCCCACCCTTAAGAGGGAGTTAAAAATGTATGTCTTCCGACAGAACCTACCAGATTAGTTCTCATGTCAGTTTTATTTAATATTGTGTCAACTACTCACTGTTGGTTTTAATTTCTTGTAAACTGCCCTATGGCAATGGAGTGGTATATAAATAATCAGGTAAATAAATAAGTCCAAAATATTAAAAATACGTTAGCAGCCACAGGCAGCTCCTCCAGGGTGTCAGCTCTAGAGACTGCAATCTCATCCCTGGGAAAAGGGGAGGCAAAAGGGAAAAAGGATGCAGTAAGCTAGAAGCAGCTTACAATCCTGGCAGGGAAAGGGGACAAGTTTGTCCAGCTGTGGAGTCCTCTGGGATGGCTGGAGGAGGACTGAGAGGGAGGGAGCAAGCGAACAACCCGCAGTGAGGCTGGTCATCTAATGGGTCCAGCCCAAGGTGTTCTCAAAACTCCTCACCCACCATGACTTATTGCCAAAGTGGGCTGGTGTGATGTACAAATGCATCCAGCGTGTCCTTCGAGTCGCCGGACTAGGGACTAAAGCACACCCAATGTTGAGGCATGATATATGGTTTCTTCTAACATTATGTTTTACTTTAGCATACGAGTATGCAGTCATGGTCCAGCCTGGGATCACTGCATCCAACAAGCGGAGGCTAAAGAAAAAGGAAAGTTCTCCAGTGCTGCCCCAGCATGACTGGGAAGGATGTAGGGGGGAAGAAAGATGGGGATAAGATGGAGGGGGAGAATGATGTCAGCTGCCTTGAGCCCTTTGTAGGAAAAAGGCAGGAGATAAATCCATAAATAAATAAATAAATAAATAAATAAATAAATAAATAAATAAATAGTAGCCTGGATGGGAAGGTTTAACCCACATTATTTATGGATGGTGGCTCCAATCTGGATCAGGGTCACAGGGCCTTACAGTAGATGTAGGAATTCTGAAAAGGTTAGGAATGGTAGGCATTTAACTGCCTTCATTGTCTCCACTCTATGCTCAAAGGCTGCCAGAGCTGGGACTCTGAAGGATACTGTGGCTTCCTAGATAATGTTGGGAGACCAGGGAATTGTGCCCTTTTGGAATGCTGCACCTCGCACAGCACAAAGTTTGGAGCTGAACCTCAATCGCACCCATAGCAAATTTCAGTCAAGGAGTGATAAAAAATTTGGAGTGCAGTTTCAGTTGTAGAAGGAAAGAAGGTCCATGGCTTCGATCCCAAGAAAAATGAGGTCCATGCCTTGCAGAAGATGCCCAACAATCTGTGAATCATAGATGGAATGAATTCAACAAAATCTGCACACCCATCACCTGAACTCCCACATAAGCATCCTTGAATGTGTCAGGGTGTGAGTAGAATGGAAGTCTCCTCCAGACAGATCTTATGTTCCCCACTGGAGTGAATCTGCCTTCAGCCTCAATTATGTTTGCGTGGGGATCTCTCACTGCAGCATTTTCAAGGCACTGCTCCCATCCTGTAAGGTCACCCTAACCTAAGAGGAAGTCATAATTTCATTTACTATTTTTCCACAACCTCTGAGAAGAGCAAAGTACAGTCCTACTACAGCAAACGGCATTATTGCCAAATGAAACTCAGCTGAGTTGCCATGGATTCGTATTTATTCAAGGAGTATGAATTTGCTTTTCATTCTAAAGCAAATGTAAAAGAACAAAAAAACCTCACAACTCTTATACAGTATAAGCACAGCCCAGTTGGTTTCAAAAGATCCATCTTCCTACTCAAGAACTGCGGAGTCCTGGTCTACAGAAGATACCCTTTCTGGCTCAATGATTCATTGTAAATAACAATATACCCATTTGAGTTGGCAATTGACAAGGGAAAAAAATGGTCTGGTTTGTTTGTTTTTTGCCTTGGGGCTAGTTGCCAGTAAAGAAAAGGTGAGGACAAGTTTTTCCGTTTAGACCTTTTTTTTCAGCTGTGTGCCTTAGATGAATAGACAGCTTTTGTGTTAGACTCCATCTCCCAGTCCTTCTGAAAACCACTCGGTTCCTCCCCCAGAATTCCTTGGGGACTCATCTCCTGCAAGCCTTACCCAACAGCCATAATTTTTAGTTTCAGGACTAGGTATGCCTCTTAGTTTGAGTCAGTCATACAGAAAATCGTGCCTCAGTTCAGATGAAATAGCACTTGCAGCCCAAATCTCATATTTTTAAGAGGAATTATGCCTGCACTGTGTTTGCAAGATTCCTCCCAACCAAATCCTGATCTAGCATTGCAACCCTAGCCCTGTGCAAGGTATATTTTTGTATCCTTTTATACTTCTTCAATTAAACCTTCAGTTATTAAATCCTTCAATTATATCATCAATGATTTCCCCAATTATATCCCGGTATATGGTTTCAAGAATCTTCAGACAACAACAACATAACCCTATAGTAGACTGGATTTATATTTCTTCCCTCCCATTGCATTCATTTTGAATCCACTGGCAAAGTACCCATTCACTCCATTGAATTGACATACCTGTAATCTTTATTTTATTCATGACCAGAATCCAAGTACAACTGGGACAGTCTTAGTTGATGGATTCCTTGTCCTCTGTGCTTCCCATGAATACCACCAAATATGTTTCACAGAATTGTGAGGTGCAAGACAATGGACTTTTGCATGACCAGACATCCACTTGTATGATGTTGGGCAGAGCCCTTGGACTTTTCTCTCTTCTGCACACAGGCAGGTCATGGTGCTTTGCCCATGACAACATTCTCAAGATACCTTCTATTCAGCACAGCAAAATTTCAGGTCAGCCCTGGTCAGCCCACATCTAGGTTATGAAATGTTTTATCTCCAGTTTTTACCTTGGTCTCTTCATGTCTATCCAGAATTTTGTTGCCACTGTCACTCACCTCTCCTGTTGATCTGAATGTGTGACACTCCATTTTTAAATCCTATATTCTCTTTCTATCTGCTCTTGGAAGAAGCACAAGCTTCCTCACCCTTCCTTTCTAAGCCCTCCAATGGCCCTGCTTCCCTTTATCCCTCCGCTTTTGTAACTCACTATATCCCTGCCCATGATCTTCACTGCTCCAAACTGAGAGTTTTCTGTACACTTCAAACAGCATCTGTTCAGAGACAATTTGGATCAGGAAAATGGCAACAGGAAACCATTCCTCTTTCCTTTTCCAGTGCTGTGAACCTCATCTAATATGAGCCTAGTGCACTTATATATTGCTATCATATGTAATTCTCATGGATCTCCACTGTCTTATCTAGTTGTTCCCTTAGAGTTTATTAAAGCTTGAAGGAAAAGATGAGATGTTTCTTCAGATAACCAGGGCCCGACAATTTAGAGCTGTAAGACTGCAATCCTAAAACACTTTCCCGGATAAGCCTCATTGGACACAGTAGGACTTCTACACAAACTTGCATAAGATTATGCTGAAAGGTCAAATTCAGACAAGGCATTCTTGGAAAAGAGTTCAAATTACATTCTTTCTGAACATAAGGAAAATGTTTATTTTATGCAAGAAATAGGCTAGAGAGTTAAATTACCCTCCCCCTTCATTTTTAGTTTAAATGAAGTCTAACCTTATTTGAATTGGAGTATATCCCAATATCCCAACATATTGCTGTCAACTTTATTAAGTGATAAAGCTCCAAAAGAAATGTCTTGACCCAGGTGTCTGAAGGAAGGGTATTGGCAGCTGCAGCTAGATTTAAAATGTGCTATTCTGAAAACACTAAAATGTGCTATTCTGAAGTAGAAATATGAAGGTGTTTATTCATCTACTTGTCTTTCCCAGAGAAGGGTCCCACAGAAACCAGTAAGACTGCTTGAGGAACATGATGATATTATAATTAGAGGTTTCCTTTCATTTTCATTTTGTTCAGGATTTCATTGATGTTATCATTGATTGCAAATATATGATAAATGGCTACTCTATACACTGTAATAACTTTCAAGGATTTAATCTCTGCTTCCATGTTCACATGCAGAGTCCTGCTTTCTGAATTTCATATTATAGTGTCTCATATGCAGATTCATTTATTTGAATCCTGTTTTCTGAAATGAAGCAACTGTCCCCAAAGAGCCTGCATAAAGGAAAAGAATGGAACTTATGGTCTTCATCATTGCTTTGTTCCAAAACCACACATTACCTGTTTTTGCAACAGCATAACCAAAGTGATGTGTGACCATGAGACTAAATTGTGGGCTAATAAAATGGAAATAATGGCAGCTACTGAGCCATGAAATGAATTGTCGTAGTGATGCTGGTCAGAGTTGCAGCTGGCCACACCCTATCTGGGGTTGCTGCATTATACCTCCTGCCCTGCAACACTCAGTCAACATTCTGGGATAATCCAGCACAATCCGTCTTTATTAGGTTGTTGGGTGGTCCCCATAGGCTCCTTCCCATTTGGATGGAAATATCAGTATTTTCCTGAGCCTACAGATACGCCTCTTTTGTGGTGCTGGTGTTCTGGCTACACAAGGATCCACATGGAGTTAGAAAGGGTTCCGTTAGTGCATAAGACAGTTTTTGAAAAATCATCTGTTATGAGCAGCAGCAATGTTCCATAAAGCATTGGATTGAACTATTGGAGAATCGGGGCTCTAAAGCATGCAAGCTACCTGAAGCAGCTCCTAGTATGTAGAAGGCTGTGGGGAAGGGCCCAATGACACTCCACCAAAAGGTGGTAGAGTTAATAAATGCAATCCCACTTTCCTTCTTACTGCATATGGGGCATGAGTGCTGGAGTGGGGTTTTGAGCCAGCTCCTAATATAGCAATGCAAATAAATAATTTGTGCAATATCTATATAGCCCTGTCTATCACTACCGGCAGGAACTGACTGCAGGAATTATTGCTTGTGTCCACCAGCACAAGGCTCACCACAGACTGCATTCATGGTCTGTTCTGCGCCACATCAGGACCTTGGAGAGTTCACTGCAGGAAGTGCTGGCCTGGGGTCTTCTCCCATGGGGGGCTGTTGTCACAGCAAAGGATTGCAATAAATCCAGGCCTTAAGATGGCTGGCAGAAGCTAGGAACACTTTGTCATCGGGTCAGGAAGTTATGTCAAGGGAGCTGGGAGCTCCCACTGAAACAGGGCAGTCAGTGACCTATTTGAATGGATGCCCTTCTTGGGGTAATGCAGATACTGAGAACTGAGAACCAGGGCCATGACAAGACTTTCACATAAAAGCATCCCAAACTTCAGCAGATGTTGAAGCCTGATGTTTTGGGCTGAAGCCTTGAGATCTTGCCTCTCCCCCCCCCCCCCCCCCCAGTGGTCAAGGAAACTCCAGGGATGTGGACAGCTTTGCTATAGATCTGGAATTTCTGTAAGCACCAGAAAATGTTACATGGAAACATTTCAGGAAATGGAAATGCCCTCTGCATTGCATTTCAGGAGAAGGTGAGGGATAAAATGGGACAGTAAACCAGCTGCCCGGAGGATCCCTCAAGCAGGAAAGCTGCAAGATCTCCTCCTGCCTAGCTCCTCAGCAACTGGTGTAGGCAGACATACAACTCAGTTCTTTTTACCATGAGAGGACTTCAGTCTATATTGCATCATGTGAACAGGGAATGAGGAAGGGGAAATGAGGGTGAGTGTTAGCAGGCAGCTACATCCGTCAACACCTGGGCTTGTAAATAAAAATATGAATGGGGGTGCTTTACATCCCATACTGAATTCTGGTCTATTTCCAAGGTTGCTAAGCTTGCAAGAATTATTATAAGTGGTGTAAGACCGGATCGATAAAGAGGAGCATTGGATCCTTGAAAGTCATTGGCACTTCAGCAGAATCTGTTGAATTCTCCTGAAGCTACTAGGGCAGGCTATGAATTAAAAAGTGTTGTGACTAGAGATGTGAAGAGTCAGCAGGACTCTGGCTCTCTTGCACTCATCAGACCTCTCTCCAAGGCTTAGCCTAGGAGGGTAACCAAGCTGAGAGCAAGTCCACAAAGTTCAGTAACACTAATAGGGCCGTTCTTTGCACTGAATTATTCTTCTGTAAAGTATGCAAAGTCCACGAGTTATGCCTGCAGGAGCAGAACCACGTTTGCCCAGTGGGCACACAGGGAGCAGTCAGCATGTGTGCACGCTGCCCTTGCTAGTTATATATGTGCAACAACTGTATGTGCTTCCTGCCAAACACCCATACAAAGGCTTGGTGTGAATCGAGCAAGTTGGGCAAAGAGAATGTAGACTGGGGTCTGGGGAGCGAAGCCAAGAAATCCAATAGATTCCTACCCTACAAACTGCTAGTTGTGACAATAGGTTTTCAATGAGTGTTGAAACAGCTGGCACACCTGCTCTTACTTTATGGCAGACTGGGTTGTGGAGGCCATTGAAAATGCTTGTATGAGTTGACTTTTCACGATTGGTTAGCACCTAGGTGTGCAATACTCAGTTATGCAGTCGACGTCTCTTACCCACAAATGTTCTTCTTTTGCAAGTTATGCATGCATATTCTCAAAGCCAGGCTTTGAATGCGGCTGAGATTCCAGTCCTTTCCCCCTCTGGTCTCATTGCGCTGTGCATGGCTGAAATCTGAAATGGTATCCCTGCTAAGCAGAACACATATGGATGATTACACCAGCCGCGTAATCGGATTCTGGCTGCTGCCCTGTTCCTGAGAGCATCCAGTGATCATGCATATTGCTAAAGTAGAAAATAACGATGGGCAACATTTTGACAGAAGAGCAGATTTTTCCACTGGCTAAAGGCCTGATTCCAGCAACTTTCTGGCTTCATGTAAATTATATATATTATGGATTATTTGCAGCATTGGTTACACCCTCTTTGGCTCCCATATATGGGTCTTCTGCTACTTTTAACTGTTCAGTTCTATAGGGTTTTGGCCAGTATGAGGAACCAGCTGTGTTAATCCTCCACACAGGTTGTGGTTAGCAAATGCCCAGCTGTCTTGCTGAAAAGGCCTTGAAGCATATTTTGGTGTATTGAGTTCTGAAGAAAATGACATCCATAATAATAATAATGATCCCTGTGGGCAGCTACAACAGCTGTCCTAGAAAAAGAAAAAGGGAAAGAAGAAAAAGGGAAAGAAAAAGAAAAAGAAAAAAGAACACACACACATTTTCCCTAGAATGGTACAAAGCTACAACCCTAAAAGATTGTTAATTGCTGATTGCTGCATATTGCTAGGGATTGGAGTTTTACCATGCTTCTTGGGACCAAGAGCAACTTGGCTAGCTTTAAGGGCTCCATTTTTGGCCTGGCTAGGCCTGTCTGCTGAGCATTTAGTGTCTCATCATTCTTCATGTTGCCAGAAAAGCTTGCTTTCCCTCATTGCTCTCAAGCCTCTGTCAGATGCACCTAGTTACGGAACATATTTTAAGATACAATAAAACAGATGCTGTGAGGCCTTCTCAAACAAACCTCACTGGGCAACCGTTTTCTCAGCCATCATCATTATAATTCTATAGATAATGTATTCCTCCTTCTATTCAAATGTAAGTGGAGTTCTTTTGAACCCATGAAGAGGTCACACTGTATAGGCTTGTATCATCCACCACTGGGACAGGATTGGACCAAGATTCCCTCTCACATGGAGAAGTCCAATGAATGTGTACCTGTAAATATGTAGTTCCTGGCACAAGCTGACAGATTTCTGCTTACCAGGATGTTTGGTGGCATGTGCAGGGATCCCCCATCAGTTCCTTCAGTGTGTGGGATCCTGTTCCCAAACCTAGTGGGTAGAAACATGCCAAACTCCATCCAGATGCCTCTCTCCACGTCCAGTTTGGGCGAAGTGTCCAGCATCTCCTGATGCTCAACCACACCCACCTAACTGCACAGCAAGGAGGTTCCAGAAAGGAGAAGCCCTTCTTTGTGGCCAGGGATTTGGCCCTGTAAGGATTCACCAAGGGAGGCTCATGGGTCCTCATCTTAGCCTTTTCATTATGAGGTTCATAAGAGTGATCCATTGTGCTCTATGAGGGTGAATCTAGTTGGAGAATAGAGTTTAACACCATGGATAGCTGCTAAGACACTAGGAATAAAAGTAGCAATGGAGAGTCCTTTTTGGACTATTGGTTGTGAACTATAATGTTTAATAACAAACAAACAAACAAAATGTACCCCACTGACACAGAGCAATTCACACTCCTCCAGGAGTGGGGTGGAGCTGACTAGAGGGAGAATGGATATGAATGGGGATTCGTAAGGACCTTCTTCTTGTCGCTTTCCATTTTATTTTATTTTATTTTATTTTATTTTATTTTGGAGGAAGGGGTTCATTTGGATATTTTTACAGTGCTCCTTTGCTTTGTGGGTACCTGCAAGGGAGACCCAGGCCTTCTTGACTCTGCATCATTGTATTTGGCCACTTCCAAGAACCAATATTCTTTCTAAAGAAGGGAGCTCACATACTTTTCTCAGGTTGGGCAACATCTGCCCCATTTCATCCTCATGACGATTTTGTCCAGTTAAGTTGGTATAGAGGCCGTGATCAGACCAGTCAGTGACTAGGCCAACCGCAAATCCCTTCTTCCTAATCCAGGTCCAACAGCCAATCCATGAAATCAGACTGCTTTTGCCTTTATATTCTGCATTATAAAATTTGATCAAAAGAAACTTCGGGTCAGGTGAAGTCCAGCCTGTCAGACTTCCTGGCATGGCCATGTTGTTTCCTTGACTTGGGAACCTTTTCCAAATGTTCCTGAGAGTGTGGACCTTGATATGAATGGAAATGAAGCAAAGAAAGACAGACTATTTATGCAAGGCTTCTTCCCTAGAATATCACCGTGAGCCACAGATCAGTTGCATTTTCAATGTTTTTAACCCATAAAGCACTGAATGGCTTGGGACTGCAATCCCTGTCCGAGTGCCTCTCCCAAGCATGATCTACTCTGACAGTATGCTGAACCTCCAGAGCCTTCATCCAAGTGCCAACTCTGAAATGGCAGCCATTTCCTCTGTGGTGACCTCCCATCTATGGAACAACCTCCCCATTGTGGCTGGCCTGGAGCCAAACTTATCATCCTTCCAGTGCCATGGTAAGGCAGTCCTTTATGGTGAGGCCTTTAAAGTCTCGCATGGCTACTCAGGAGCTTGAGGGAATGACCCATCCAGGGTAAGACCTTTTTACAAGGTCATTCTTTGCTGTATGTTTTTGCTCTTTCAGCTTTTTACTGCTTCTGTAATGTTGTGATGTTTGTATTGTATACTATTGCCTTATTTTCATGGACTGTCACAGAGCTTCAGCTATGGGGTAGAATAGAAATGAAAGTAATATTTATATTCATATTAATGTGTGCCTTCTGGGGGCAAAGGAGAAGTAATTAATTGGTGCAGCTTAAGAGGTAAAGTGGATTAAAATACAGAAGGACAATCAAGTGATGCCTTTCAAAAGCCTGTGTAAGAAAATAAAATAACAACTGGGAAAAGACATAGCCATTCACTATGCTAAACATATACATTCACTAAATGTTTTAAGGCCTGGATTTCATTGAAATACAGTATGGCATATAAATATTTTAAATAAATAAATAAATACCGGTAGCTTATCAAAACAATGACTGTATGAAAGCTAGGGACAATCTCTGACATTTTGCACATATATATTCTAAGAATCCATATACTTCACAAATGGGCTGCTATAGAGCAGCAACAATACTTTTCAAATTCAATTTTGCATTGTTAGAAAACCACAGAATATTTATATTCCTTAGGAAGGGTCAGAAGAGAAGGGGAATGGAATATTCATGCTTCAGTAATGATGATGTAGCAGTGTGAGTTTGTATGGGTCCAATAAAAAACTAAAAAGTCTATATGGCTAGAGTAACATACAGAAACTCAGCAGTGCAAAGCATAGGAAAATATTTTTCCATGGAACATTTAATCCATCAAATTCTTTCCTTCCTCCTTGCTGGAAATAGAATAATAAACTGGATATAGGCCGAAGTAGGGAACTGGAAACAAGAAAGAGCAAGAGAAGAAGATTAAGGTCCCTCAAAGGAAGGACACATGGCATCGAAGGTTAACATGATAGGAGAGGCTTTGATTTATCTCATGCAGCCTGCTGCAAAAAAGACCCTGTTCTTTAATCTTAATTCCAAAGATAAATGGAATTAAGCAGATTTACCAGCTTTGTCTACCTGTATAGTTTTCAAATTAGCTCTAGCATTGCCTTTTAATAGAAAAGGAAGGATGTCAGCTTTTGCCAATGTAAGACTCCCATAGACAAGCATTACCTCCAAAGCACAAAGAAGCTGAATTCTCCGGAACATTCTGTCTCTCTCCCAACCTCTTTCTCTCTCACTACTGCTAGGCATTGGGTCAAGGGCCTCAAAGTCAAAGATAGGGACAGTGGAGGCAAACAATTCAGAGTAGTTTTAAAAATCTCTTCACACAGGATAAAGGAGGAGGTCAGGAATTATGATGTGCCATTCTAACAGCCTGCTTCCTTCTCAACACACTCTACAGTCCCGACTGTCAATCCCAAAATGGGCCCTTATAGCCTGGGCTGTCAGGATGAATGGAATATTTTTGACTTTATTGACAACTTGACCACCAAGTCTCCCTCCCTCTCCCTCTCCCTCTCCCTCTCATACACACACACACAAACACCTGGTAGGCAAAGAATGAAATCAGATATCCCACTTACCTTCTAAGAGTGTGATAACCTTGCTCGTCAGCCTCTACGCTTTAGTTTGAGACCAAGCGCTGTTCTCCCTTCACCTGCCTTCTCCCTTTCTCCTTCTGTCGTGACTGTATTTCCTGATCGGTTTCATAGACCAGAAGAAATAGAGCAATGAGAGAGGTGCAAAGCTTCTGTTTATGAAAGCCCAGGATGATTGGAAGAGGGAGTCACTGGTTCCACTGTCCAACTGCTACTGCTGTCAAATGTTTTGCCATTTGACATTGTTGCCATTTCCCCAATAAAAAACATGGATCTACTTATGTTAAATCAAAATTAAGGTTTTTATATTAGGATTAGGGTGCATGTAACACTGTTACTTAAAGTCAAACAATGAATAATACTGAATGAATGGACATAATTCATTTTTGCATTGGCATCATCCACCGGATATACCACATTTCTAAATGTTCAAGATGAGGAAAGAGACCTGAACAATCTAATTCTTCTAATTGGTTTCACACGTAACGAATGATTCCAAAATTATTAAAATGTTTCCCATTCCCACTAAATATTTTAATTTTAATTTTTATATTAAACTTATTTTTACATTTATTCTAAAATTATAGATCTCAAAATAAAATAAAGACATAGGGATGGATGCCGATGTAGAGTAAAATAATTTGACTCATGACTAATTAAAATCCAATGATTTCAAGGGGTTGAGCCCATACAGGTGTAAGTTTAAAAACAGCCCACAGATTCCAAAACAGCATAACCAGAAGCAGACAAATAAGGCTTGGATGGGGAAGGCAAAGAGGTTGGCCCACAGCTACCTTGATGCTGTGGTCCCCTACCTGTACAGCTAAGTGTGAGCTACAGTGACCATGGTGCATTGTGCACTTCTGTGCAAACATATAAAGTGTTCCACTTTTGTATCCACTTATTTGGGAGCAATTGCCATTGAAATCAAGACTCCTAATTCTGAGTACATGTGCATAAAATTCTACTACGAACTGCATATGTATAACCACACAAAACTGGCATGCGAGTTAACCTATTGGTCTAGTTTCTTTTACAATCTAGATCTCTGCCTTAGGTTAGCACACTAACTGAAACAAAAGGTAATCCATACAGCCACACTTCACCATAATCATTTATTGCAACCTACTATAGAAGCCAAGTGTTTGGGATGGGATGAGAGAACCAACAGGTACGAATAATGATGCTATCCACAAAGGCATACAGAAAAGCAGTGTTTGGAAGCCAGTTCAGAGGTTAGCATCCAAACCCTTCTCCTTGGCATGTCCAAAATGAAGCATTCCCCAATCAACCCCTCTGCATGTCTACAGAGAAGAAACAGTATGAAACGGTGCGGTGCAAGAATCCATTTTATACATAACTAGTCTGAAGGAAGGGCTAAATTATTTAATAGTCTGCAGGAGCTGCAAGTTCTGAAAGCCACCAAAAACTTCCTCTTCGTTAAACATTATTAATTGCAACAGGAGCCACACAAAGGCACTCCTTTGCAGCCGTATTTTGTCTGTACTAATAACTACCTGCATTTGATTATGTATGTATGTATTATATTCCTATACCTCCTATTGCATAAGGATTTCTGGACTGTTTGCAATGAGGACTTAAAACCATGAATCAATAATATAGTATAACGTGATACAGAAACTTTTGTTTAAATAGAATGAAATAAAAACTGTAAAATCAACAGAAGTGCAAAGATCTGGAAATGCACTAAGATGGTTTTTCAAACTGAAAAGCTCAGAGAAGCAAACTGAATAAAATGACTTAAAGCTTATAAGTGAAAAAGTGTATGTGTGCAAGAGAATCCACTCGTTCTATTCCAAAAGCCACACCTTTCATGCTTTCTCCAGTCTTGCACTACACCAACTATACACACCAATCATACCAAGTCGCCTTTCTCACTGCTCTGTCCATGGCGCAGAAATAATCCAACAATTCTTATTTTTTCCAGAGAAAACGGAGAATCCCAGCCCTGGCATTACCAGAATTCAACTAAAGATAGATATTTCCCAAACAAAACAAAAGAAAAAGATTAATATTTTCTCCCACAACCTTAAGCAGAAGATTGTGGAGTGAGCAATACAGCTGTCAATGAGAAGTATGAATTAAAACAAGGAAAGGAAAGGAAAGGAAAGGAAAGAGACAGGAGGAAAAATAAGAATGAAAACTGCCAGACTGAACAATCCCCATCTGAAATAATAATTAAAAAACCCTAACCATTGGTATTTTTTTGCTATATTATTATTTTATCCAAGCAACCTTTTGGAAATCCTATAAGTCTGTCCATGTGCAAAGAAGTCTTCCTGAAGGTTAATTTTAAATGCAGAAAAGTAATTATACTATAGATTTAGAAAATGATACATGACAAATGCATAATTAATATCATGGTTTTCAATGCCAGAAGAGAAGAATTGGCGGGGTCAATGAAATAGTGTAAGAGGGACCTGAATGCAAATCTTCTAATTAATTAGTTGCTATCACAAGGCACAATCCTCTTTCAGATAACATCCCATGATCAAAATAAAGAATGATTATGGCTCATGATAACTCTTCTTCTCTCCTATACAAATTCTCCTCCCATAACTTTTGGAGGGATCTTTCGTTACCACTGTGCACTTGCCAGCCTTAATGCTGACCATGATAAGATGCAAAGTGGAGTTTGAAACTATGGTTAGTGTGCGAACTGAGCTTTAGGCTAATTGTGGTAATAGTAACCACAGTTATCTCTGAAGAGGGAAGGGAAAATTTGTTCTGGGACCAGGGAGCAAGAAAAGGAAGCGTGAAAATCCCGATCTAAGCCAACATCCTCAAAGAGTGGTTTTTAAGGCTCTGCAGAAAAGCAGACAGTTGCTTCTGAGCCTTGAGAGGAAAGAACACTACAATTCCTAGGCTTTTCTGACTGAGAACCCAAGGATTGATTTTGGTCTGAAAATGAACCAAGAGATAAAGAGCTTCAGTAAACTTGCCTCGTACAGGGATTCAGAACCGCTCTGTCATATGGGAAAATACCAGATTGGTGGAATATTTGTGGTTAAGGAAGATTCAGTTCCTGCTCTCTTCCTCCCAGTATGTCTCAATGCTAACACAAATGTTCCATCCTGATCTAGATGCACTTCCAGGAAAAGTGGCACATTATGGTAAATAATACATTTTTCCTGGGGTTAATTTTGAAACAGAAGAGGGTTTCCTCAGTGTTAATGCCAACATTCATTCCAATGTCTCAGTCTTTAAGGCAAATGCTGCATTACAGTAGGATCCAGAGTAGCCACGCTGACAGGAGACCCATTGAAATCAATGAGATTTATTTCTATTCATAAAAAGTCTGGATTCATCCAGGAAATTTTGTACTTTTCTTCTTAGAAAATGCATCAAATTTGTTCAATCCTGAATTGCAGAATGTTTTCTGAAAGTGGGGACAAGGTTTCACTCCAATATAACCATCTGCTATTGTGTAGCAAACCAACCAGCTTCCAAATAACTGAAATGGCAAATGAGAGTTAAATTCATTTCACATGGTCAGTTATTCCTGAAATCAAAAAGAAATTATGCTGAAAAAATGTGAGGGAATATATTTATTCTATCGACATATTGCAGGTCGTTAGGTAGATGGAGACTATATGAATTCAAAATTGTGAAGAACTGTTTAGAGAAGATTCTTTTTGTGGTAGTTTACTCTAGTGAGGCAGGGTGAGGAAAAACTGTCTAGACAGAGGCATTGAAGAACTTTCAATCTGAGGACCAAATTCAGTTTCAAAGAAGCAGACAAATGCGAAAGAGGAAAGGCCAAAAGAGGATAGTTCTTCTGGAGACATTTCAGCTGTTCAGAACGGTAGTGGTGGAGATCCACAAAATACGGGCAATCACCAAATGATTGATGGCGGAAGGAAAAGGGATGGGACCAAGAGAAGAATCTGGGCCTCCTGGAACACAGTGCAAAGCAGGTTGAGACCCTACAAGGGTGTGCTTGAGGTTCTGCAGCCCAGATGTACAGAGTCCCTTATCTTCACAACCCAATTTGTCTAACTATATGGTGTACAGAGAAGCAGCTAAGTAGTTCACCCATGGACATAATAGTGTCCACACACTCACACATATACCCTTTAGAGTTGGACTAAAGTTCTTATTTCTCCCCACAACCATGGCATGTTTCACAACTGCTGAAACACACTTAAATCATAGCACCATCATGCAAACAGGAATACAATGGCATTTGCTTCTGCTGCTCTGATATGAAGTATTTTGAGTTGTTGTTGAAAGAGGGTGTGTGTATGTTAAAATAATACAATGAACATCTGTAACCATTGGTGAGTTGGCTTACCCATACCAACATGGTGCTGATGACAGAATGGATTGCCACTGCCTCTGTCATTTACCTGGGAGTTACCTGGGAGGGCCATGCATTACAGAGCCCTGGACTTTGACTCCAAGTTCCACTGTATCCTCTAGCCTTGGACCTAAATATTTGGACTGATCCTTTTCAAAATACAGGAATTGGATCTAGATTTTGTCATCTGTGCTGATGAAAGTGGATCCAGTTGTGGCCTGTGGCCACTGGAGCTGGTGGGACAGAGGACAGGGCAGATCACCTGTCCTCCTGAAACTGTTGATGGAGTACAGGAGAAGAGCACGGGTGGAACTTGGAAGCAGTGGAGCAAATGTATGTGGTTCTGGAGGGATCTTTCTGCCATAAATTGTTGGAAAAAGATGGAAGTGGGGGTTACTGCCTCATATCTCTGAAATAGAGAGTAATCTCTGAATGAACCTCTTCATCCTTTCCTTCTCACAGCCACCCCTCCAGCCTTCTGAAACTGTGACAGAAAGAGCCAGGAGACCCTGTTAGATGGGGTGAGTTGTGGCATTTGTTTGGGTGTTCATGGAGGAATGGGGGACTCCGAAATCAGGCAGAAGGCCCTGTCATGAGCACTGCCTTTCCTCTTGTGGAAGAGACATCCTGGATCCAACCCGTAAAGTGAAAACCACAAACCCATATAGGTGAATTTGCACACTGATTTTTGAAGATGCAGCTGCCTGAAGACTTCCCCCACAGAACTTCTGGGAAGCTTGTGTCAGGCATCTTACACTACTGTTTGCTCTGGAGCCAGACAACTGATTAGTTCAAAACTGGATGAGGAATTTTTTTAAAACACACGAAACAGCTTCTCCAGCATCCTGTCTTTCCATCTGGCTTTAAGATGAGAGAGCCTGAAAACAATAAAAGTGAAGATTTATAGTAGCCAAGTGATAAAACGTGTGAAGTAGCAGTATTATGTTCTTTCCCCCTCCAATTTCTTCAATTTGTAGATTCTCTCCCTACTGGAAAAGATCCACTTGGGCAGAAAGGGTCCATCTGGTTTCATCAGATTGTGATTAACTGTTGTTTGTCCAAGTGAGGCACACCGGGTCTTTTCATAAATTTATTTATTTATATTTTGCTCGCAGTCATGCCACATGAAAGGTTTTATAAGGTTAAAGTTTTATAAACAACATAACCGTTCCTGATTGGCTGCTCAGTGGATCCACTAAGTATGAATTCCACTATTCATTCTTCCCCTTGTCCAGTCTTTGGGGGCAAGATTCCACACGGCTGAAAGTTTGCTGGAGATTTCCATGAAAGCACAAAATTGTTGCAGCGTTCAGGAGTCCAGCTGGCAACCGAATGGGCTGGTGAGCTGTCTGCAAGTTTTCCCGATGCTTAGAAGCAAATCCAACAAAAACCATACTTCACGAGAAGTAGGGAAACCATGGTATGCAGGAGCAAGCCCCGTGAGTGCTTAATCTGCACAGCAGCTGAGCACGGGAGTAGTGCGAGCTGTTAGAAGCACTCTGGGGCTCAAGGACTTTGGACACTGAGCTCTCCAAGACATGCAGGGCAGGACGTTCGAATCAGGATTTTATTTCACACTCAGTAATATGTCACCTGGACATCCGTCTGAGTGGGATAGTGTAAAGTAGTGTCCCGGAACAGCAGGGACTGGGACCCAATGGCCTTCATGGCCCCTTCCAACTCTACTACTCTGTGATTCTAGGACAGAATTATGGGGCAGAAGTTCAGGGCCAGCCTCAGCATCAGGAGCAAGAAGGGTTCCAACTCATCAGGATAGGCATTCAGGAAAGGCAAAAGTGTCCCATTTTGGTCCAGGCCTATTGAAGTGTGAATTGATTTTGGAAAGGGCTTGGTGCAACTAAAGGTGGCCAGGTGTCCTACTTTAAAAGAGAGGACTGTTACAATTTCTAAAAAATGGAAGGAAGGAAGGCTAGCAGACAAGGAAAAAAAAACACTCCTGGGACCCCCCAAACAAAGAACATAAGTTAATACGTTCATGAAATGTTGAGAGCCAATTGAAAACGAAAAATAGAGAAATAGGGCAAGGAGTAAACCGGCCTTCTTGAACCACTAGTGCTTTATGCTGTCTAGAGGAAGGCACGTCTGACTGCAATCCTGGAAAGAAGCCCCCTTAGTAAGAACCCGGGGTATCTGCAACATTTCATTGGAAATTCCACTCACCCTAATGTCAGAATACTGCCAAATCATTGTGTGCACTCAGAATTCTAAACCAGAGATGCAGTTAAATTATTTGAAAGTTCCGATTAAAAAATAATCCAGAGGAAATCCAGTCCATCCCACTTGTAGATTTTCTGCTGTTTCCCACCAGTAAAGGCAGCTCCCAGCTCGTTGGAAAAGTGCCAGGGAAAGGACGCAGTTTCTCTGTGTAGAGCTGGGGGTGGAGATGCAGTAAGCAACTTGGATTGGCCCGAAAAGGTATGATAAACTTTAGAAACAATGCGCTACAGTTGACACTTTTTGTGGAAAGTGAGTTACAGAATTGGTTTTGCAGTAATGAAAATTCCATTTCTTATAGCACTTGTGCCTTGGCTCCATAGTTGAAGATTTGCTCCAAAATATATTACATAATAAAATTGAATTTCCAGACAGAAGTTAGCATTTTATAGCTCAATGCATATCAAGGGAAAACCTCTTCTTTGCATTGGCTTATTATAAGCTATTTTTTAAAGAAATATATTCTTTAGGCATGGTTTCTTTCCACTTCTTTCTGAAATATTTTCCCTGAAGCCATTTTGAGAAGATTCCATCCTATGGGATAAAGGTTCCATTTTGTTCCCAGTTTCCAGCAGATGAAGATGCCTCTGCCTTTTCCCATTGTTTACTATTCTTCTAATTTCCTAATATCTGGTTTCTTCTATTCATCTAGGTTGTAAATTTAGCACTATTTGTAGAGGAGATGGGAACTAATTTTCAGATTTGGATCTGGCGTTTCCCAAAAATGCTGAGATGCCAAGCCAGCAAAGTTGCATTCAGAAGTGTGCACAGAAAAACCCACAACCAGCAGTTTTGTGAAAGAAATTCCATGGAGAGAATAGTTCCAGCGGGCAAAAGATGAAGTTTCTTTAGTTCCCACATGTCTGACCTGCTAGCTGATATGAGCTGTGCTCTTCCCTCACAGTAGCATCAATCACACAAACATTCCTTTGCCAAAAGTCCTTATTGTTACACACAAGTCTCTGAGCATGCACAAAGCAAAATGTTGAAACTTCTCTGACATTCTTCACTCAAACATTTCTTCTACGTCTGTCTGGAAGGAATGGCACAGTGAAACTGGGCACTTCTTCACTTCTCCCACTGTTTCCCCAGTTGAGCAGCCCTGCAATGGTGATGTATAACTATCAGGTCTACCTTTTCCCATCTGAAATGCTACCCAGTTCCCAAACTCCTCCCTCAAGAAACTGAAGTCCCTCCGCATTCCCATGGCCAAGTTGGCTTGCCCCTTGTCCGCCCTTTGGCTAATCTCTCCCATAGCTGAAACCTGCAGAGTTTCAGGACCTTGAGCTGCAGCTGGGGCTGGGACCAATTCAACAACCATCGCGTTATCAGAGTCTGAGATAGGTAGCCTCCCATTCATCATTGGAATCTGAACTGTCCGTCCTGTCAAAATCTGGAGTGCCTGTTCCTCAGTTGTGGCCACTGCTCCAGTTTTAGTGTTGTCTGAGAATTTGACCAGCAGACTGTTCACTCCTTCTTCCATGTCATTTATGAAAAGATTAAACAGGATCGGCCCCAGGACAGAGCCCTGGGGGACCCCGCTTGTCACTGGCCACCATCCCGATGATTCCCCACTAATGGTTACCCTCTGCCTTCGGTCAGTCAACCATGTCCTAATCCATCAGACAGTGCTTTGCTGTATCCCAAAACTCCTCAGTTTCTCCACCAGGATATCATGGGGCACTTTGTCAAAGGCCTTGCTGAAATCCAGGTATACCACATCCACTGCATCCCCTCCATCTAACCATCTCGAAACCTTGTCATAGAATTCCACAAGGTTTGTCTGGCAGGACCTGTTTTTGCGGAAGCCGTGTTGTGTGGCTGCCAGCGTCCCTTCCCTATCTAGCATCACTAGATCTCTCTCTATTATGAGCCTTTCCATTGTTTTTCCTACAACGGACATAAGGCTAACAGGTCTGTAATTCCCCATGTCCCTTCTACTACCCTTTTTGAAAATTGGGACCACTGATGCCACCCTCCCTTCCTCTGGAACTTTACCCATTCTCCACGAGGCATCAAAAATGGAGGCCAGCAGGCGTGAGAGAACCCCTGCCAACTCTCTAAGTACTCTCGGGTGTAACCCATCAGGGCCTGGTGCCTTTGTAACATCCAATGCTCTGAGGAGCCCCTTGACTTCAAGGGGGGTGACTCTAATCTGTGCCCCTAAGTCCCTGGCCTCATCTAATCTCCTATGTGGATATCCCCTGTCCTGCTTTGGGGAGAACACGGAGGCAAAATAGTCATTTAGCCTCTGTGTCTGTTCCCTCATATCTGTCCCTGGATCTCCTTCCTCCTTATTTAGTGGCCCCACCACTTGTTTCCTCTTCCTCTTCCTATTTACATGCTGAAAGAAGCCCTTTTTATTGCTCTTGATATTCTTGGCAAGTCTCAGCTCGTAATCAGCCTTAGCCTTGTGAAGAATCCTTCTGCAATGGACCTCCTCCTCCAGGCACAGCCTTTTGTCTATTTGCCCCAACACCCATTTCCTATGGAGGTTCCTCTTTCATCTAATCCCTCTAACCACCTCCTTTCGCATCCATGGTGATGCTCTCCTCCACCTACCAACCTTACTAACTAGAGGTATCGTCGAGGCTTGCACCTCCAAAACCTCCCTTTTGAGTGCCATCCACCTCTCCTCAACTCGCTTACCTTCCAGTAACCTATCCCAGGAGACTTTCCCCAGTCTGGCCTTCAGTTGGCCAAAGTTGGCCCTCTTGAAGTCCCAGCTTCTAGTGCTCAACCTGCTGCACATCCCCAGTCCCCTGATCTCAAAGCAAAGGATGGAGTGATCACTCGCATCCAGAGCTCCCCTAATCTGTACTTCATCTATCAGCTCCTCTCTATTGGTCAAGACCAAGTCAAGGATGTTTCCCCCCCTTGTCACCTCTCAGACCCTCTGTGTGAAAAACCCTCCCTCTATAGCCTCTAGGAAGCAACATGACCTGGCTGTCACCACTGAGTGAGTCTCCCAACTAATATCCGGGAGATTGAAATCTCCCATAATTACTGTGTCTCTCCCCCGAGATATCCTTAGAATCTGGTCTGTCAGGACATCATCCAGGGTCTCAAGTTGACCTGGAGGGCGATAACATACCCCCACTGTCAGGTCTCTTTCCCTGTCAAAACCCCTAAGTTTCACCCAAACTGCCTCTACTGAATCCCCATCTGTGCTGCATTCTATCTCACTGCATCCTATCCCTTCCCTGACATATAAAGCCATGTTCCCACCCCTTTTTCCCTTCCTGTCCTTTCTAAAAAGGTGATACCCCTCTGTGTTCACATTCCAGGCTTGCCTTTCATCCCACCAAGTTTCTGTGATTCCCACCAGATCATACCGTCCTATTCCCAGGAGAGCTTCAAGTTCTTCCTGCTTATTACCCATGCTCCTAGCATTGGTGTACATGCACCCCAACTCCTTCCCACAGCTTCATTTCCTTGGAGTTCCCAGCCTCCTCCTCCCTCCCATCCACCCTGATACCTGGCCCCTCTCTGTAGGAGTCCTGTCAGTCCCTGCAGTACTTCTAAAACCCTGCTCCCAGAACCCTGATCCTCTCCCCATACTTGTCCAGTGCAGCCAAGTTTCTGGGCGGTCTGACCTCCCCCCTCCCCAGCTCAGTTTAAAGTCTTCTGGACTAAGCTCGCTAGAGCATCTCCAAAGGACCTTTTCCCCATCTTCGTGAGGTGTAACCCATCCCTTGCCAGAAGTCCATTGGCAAGAAACCGAGTGCCTGGCACTACCACCAGGCGTAATGTCTAGCAGGCACCACACCACTTCTTCCCCACATGTTCGTTGAATACATGGATGTTGCCTGGAGAGAGCTTTACAGTAGGATCTTTATGCATACGTACCATCTCATTCCATGCAGCTAAGCTCCACAGTTGTCATAGGATTGCTCCCTTTAATCTGGCACCCCAAAGCATGATCATTTTTTATGGTTCATTAAGCAGTGAAAGCGACATTTAATTGGTGAGACTGAAAGTTTAAGTTATACATCATCATCATCATCATCATCATCATCATCATGATTACATTGTATTCTTATCTAGCAAAGCTATTTTGGTTCTGGTGTGTTCATATGATAGAAAATTAAGCAAGAAAATGTTAAAGACCTCCATTCCATCTAAAATAAGCACCAACCCAGGTGGCCAAACTGTTTATTTTCACACTTCCTTTGGTAGCTTGAAAAGGAGCTTATATCCAGAGCTTCATAATATATCATTTTAGAGCATAACATTATAGGATTGATGACTTACCTTGACTGATAAGTCTGACCTTGCTGTGGCTGAATATGGATAGACTTCTGGATCCAGTAAATCCTCATCTCTCCCCTCCCCTCCCTTCATCAAGTGATCTTTCTCCCCTTCCCATCCCTCTTCCAAGATCACAACAGTCACCTTGGAAGAGGAGTCAGAATGGAGTTTTCCCAGCGGTTGGAGGGGTGGAAATCCCTGCTTGGATCGCTCCAGGTTGTAACCATGTTGGTGGCCTGGGTCAGGGAAGCATAGGAGTTGTCTTCCCATGGAGCATCAGGTTGCTCTCTCATTTGATGACTTGAGTTATAAGACAGATGAAGATTAATCTGCATGTATTTAATTAGCTGACAGGTGTGCTGTTGACACATATTTAACTCAAATGATGAGCACAGGCTCATTTAGTCAGCCTCTGTTTGTCAGTGCACAGCAAGAAAGCAGGCAGGCTATGGGGAGAGATGAGGAACTCTGAAAGAGCTACAGAACATGTTTTGATAAACTCACTGCCACCTTTGCACAAGTAAGTCTGTCCCAGGCATAGCTGTTTCTTCACAGCACATATTTATGGAAATTGCATGAGATAAAACAAAAGGCCCTAAGAGACACGCGAAGTCTCAATAATAACCTTCAGTGAAAGAAGACTGAATTGTAATCATGGCTAATAAATAAACAAATGAAAGTCTGCTTGGAAATATGTTAATAAAATACTGGGATGCGAAAGAAATCCAAGATTATGGGAAAACAATCTCCATGGTTTGTTGGATCCATACCAGATTAGATATAATGGAGGCTGAGAAACATCTGGAAAAATAAGGGACTCTACATGATATGTGAGAATCCAGCAACTGGTTTTCTTCAGGTTATACAAAGATCAGCAAAAAGTAGGAAAATGCTCTTAGAGTTTCCAAAGATCTGTTCACACATTACTTTGGTCTCTTTTGGTCACATACAGAAATGCAGTGCTTTGCCCAACCAGCTTAATATTGATAGCTTCTGGCTGTCAAACCATCTGTAATGGCTTGTTTTTAAGAATGGTGGAAATTCTTAAACTTACTATGGCTGAACTACTGATATACATACCAGTGTTCACATGAAAAGAGTTTGTGCTCTTTCCGTTCCTTGAGATGTCCCTCAGATGTTTTGTTCCACAGCCTTCTACCATCTTCAGGACAGTGGAAGGTTACCCACAGACAAAGTCCATAAAATGATGGAGTTCCCTTCCTGGGAAAGTTTAGTCTTCTCCCTCTCTGTCTGAATTTAGGTCTTAAGAAGATGTGCTTCCCAGAGAGCACTTAAGACCTTTTGCATTTAGATTTCTGTGCTCTCCCGTTTTGGTTTTGCTTGCTCTTAAGACACTGAGCCATACATTTCTGGTTCTGCATTTTTGCTTGTGGTGCTGAAAAGAGATCTCCACAGTGGATAACAGATTAAAAAATCGAATTCTTCTGAAATGCATTCATTAAAATGACTAAATCAAAAGCACAAACAAGTAGCAGCAATGCAACATTAGAAACAGAGCAGAGAAGATCAAGATGAATACTGGAAGTCCAATTTGGCATTATAAGAACTGTTACATTTAGTCTCCAAACTACTAAGAACTAACATAATGTGAATTATGACACTTGTTTCATTGCATTGATAGCCTGCCTTTCTTATTATTGTATATTTGTTATACATTTATTATAACCCACACAGGGAGCCATGTGGCTAATGGGACGGGTTTACAATCAATCAATCAATCAATCAAATAAATAAATAAAACTGATTAATTCACATAAATAAATGTATGATGGCTAAATTAGTAGAAATAAATTTATTATGCATCATTGTATATTTATTAAACTTTTGAAATAACTCCAAGAGGTCAGCCTTTGGTTGTGAAGGGAAAAGGAAGAAAAAGCAGTCTGACAAAGCAGCCAGGTTGGGTGTGGGTGGTGGGGTGGATGGTACCTTGCCAAGGGCTCCTGAAAACCTGTCAGTGTCTATCACCCATTAATGCAATTTGAACACCTAAGCATCTTCTACTGCCTTAGCAGAGCAGTTATGTTTATTCAGAAGATAGCTGTAATCATTTTATTTTATAATGTCAGCAATTAAACTGATTCTGAAGATACAAAGAACACAGCCAAAGCATAATCTAGTGAAAGCACAGATGTTTGATCCTGATGAATGATTGATTAGTGATGGCTAAACACAGCCAAGTGGAACAGTTGGATGAAAAGTCAAGTTCAGACTTATTTCCCCCACAAGGTCAACCCATTAAAAAATAAAGAGTTTTGAAGAGGCAAATGCATCTTACTTTCATCAATTAATCCTATGTCAACACAATTTCTCATTCCAAGAAGAAAAAATTCCTCTTGGATGAAGTCATTCTTCCTTGACTTCCACAACCCATTAAAGAATTCTTAAGGCATAATCCAGTGGGAATGTCCTTAAACTGCTGAATTTGGAGGATCACAGGCAAAAGAAGCATGGAGCCAACTCTGAATCAAATAATCGATTGCATATATTTTCATATGATTTTTTGGCTGTGCAATAGCAAACTTTCACTGAGTAGATTAAAACAGAAAAAAGAATAGCAAACAACAGGAAAGGTTAAATGAATAAAATGCCACCCAAAATCATGAACAGCACAAATGAAAATAATGTGAGGATTACCAGACCCTCAAAACAAGTGCCTTTTTGAAGTACTGGAAGGTGAGAATTTGCAATTTAATAAACAGACCCAGTCACTGTTCAAAAGGAAAAGCTACTGTTCATTCCATTTCATTAACATACCAAAAGAAAAAAAACACCACTTGGAGAAGAGGGGTCTGCAAAATAGCTTAAAATGTTTTTTATTGACTAACATTGGCATCCATGGCCTTACTGGAGCTCTAGCTGATTGAAGCATCCATTAAAGATTGCAGCCCTGTATTCAAGCAATATTTTCATTGCACAAATTTAAATGGAGTATGATTCAAAAATTGACAGTGGATGGGTTTCAGCAGGCCAAATTCAGAAGACCTGCACGGAAGTTACTTTTCCAGTCATTTCCTCTTATGGCAATTATTCTTCACCCTTCCCAAAGCCATCTTAAAAATGGGAATCCTTCTCCCATCTTCCCATGTGCAGTATGCATGCAAAGCAGGCAGCCTCTTTAAATGTCTGTCTGTCTGTCTGTCTGTCTTGAATCAAACAATCCATATAAATTTTCTATCAAATAGAATGCATTGCCATCATGATTCTATAACACCGCCATTTATATCCACCATCTGCTAGCTTAAAAATGTCATGAATTCTTAGAAAGAATCAAGTGATAATATTTATTTTTTATTTATTTATTAAAACATTTTTATGCCGCCCCATTCGCCGAAGCCTCGGGGCGGCTTACAACAATAAATTAATATAAACATTAAAAATCCAAAAAATACAATATAAAATAAGCCGCCCTGGCCAGATAAAATCAGTTAATACTAATAGTTAAAATACCGCTTAAATAAAAAGGTTTTCGCCTGGCGCTGAAAAGCAAATAACGACGGCGCCAGGCGGACCTCTCTGGGGAACGTGTTCCATAAGTTGGGCGCCACCGCAGAGAAAGCCCTCCTCCGAGTAGCCACCCTCCTAATTTCCTTCCCGGAGGGTTCCCGGAGAAGGGCCTCTCCCGCTGATCTCAAGGGGCGGACGGGCATATATGGACGTAAGCGCTCCTTCAGGTAACCAGGACCCAAACTGTTTAGGGCTTTATAGGTCATCACCAACACCTTGAATTGGGCCCGGACTTCAATGGGAAGCCAGTGAAGCTGACGGAGGACTGGAGTCATGTGACCATGACCTAATATGATGTAGGTCTCAATATTATCTTAATCTCTTGACAGTTTTCCCACAGGAAAGGCAAACTGATAGCTTCCAGGGATGTGGATAAAACCAAAGCAGAGCAGAGCCAGGTGGGGAGCAAGAGATAAGAGCTCTGAGCTGCAGGAACCTCTTTGTCATGTCATTCTCATGAACTACAGAAATTGACATATATTCTTAAACAGTCCCCAAACTAGATTTCACATGTTGAGACTGAAAAAAAAATTCAGTATCCCTCAGGCAGCCATGCTGACTGGAACATGCCAAGAATCTTTTTTTCCTCTTTTTTTGGCCTAAACGTTCACAGGATTATGCCTTTAGTGGAGGATCAGAACAAGCAAACATTTATGTAATACTTTCCAATAAACCAGAGAAAGAAAAATAAAAGAACTTGTAGGTAATTGTTCCTAGAGGACCTGCAGAAAAGGACTATCTGATCAGCAGCCCCTAGACATGCATCTTCGGTTGCAGCTGCTACTTTCCCAAAGAAGCCCCAGGACCATTTTTTCTCATGAACAAACTTGCATGAACATGTCTCAGGATTTTTCATGTAAGCAGCAAAAGGAAACGTTCAAGCTTGCTATTGTCCTGCCTTTGATACACAACACAGGCTAGATAGATCCTGCTCCTTTTTGTTCCCAGTGACTTGGATTATTATCATGGTGAGAAGCAATTCCTTAGAAATCACTGCTTTCTGTGCAGAGATGAACTCATCCTTCCTACAGAAGATATCCAAAGGAAGGACTCGCTAGATGTGAAACATTCTACTGGGGCCATCCTCATCTGTGGTCACTCCTTTGCTATTGCTGCTGCCAGACACAGAGAATGAGATGTGTCTTTTTCATTCAGATGTTCCCAGGCCACCAGCTTGGAGGGTTTGAAAAGGGGATTGGACAGATTCATGGAACAAGAAGCTATCAGTGGCTACTAGCCTTGCTGATTATGGGCTGCCTCCTTTGCCAGAGGTGGCATCCTGCATACACCGGTTGCTGAGGAGCTTGGGCAAGCAGAGGTCTTGCACCCATCCTGCCTGAGGGATCCTGTGAGCAGCTGGTTTGCAACCATGGACTTTTGGGCTAGTCCAGCATGGCTTTTCTTATGCTATTACAGCTTATTAGAAGGGGAAGGTTATGGGATCATGTTAGTCATCTATTGAAGGAGCAAGAAGACATTCCAAAGCCTCTTGCAAAGCAAATGGAATTAGTTCCTTCCCTCTGCGTTTTGGCTACCTGAGGCCTTCAGCACCAGCTTTGCTCTGATGTCCTTGACCACATTCACAACCTTCCAGTACCATCACTTTGTACTTTTACTTCTACTAAACTTCCAAATTTGGTACTGAAGTAAAGTGGCAGCTTATGAATCACCAAATTATAAAAAATGCATCAGGCAAAGACAATGGAAGAAGATACCAGTTTGGTTTCCTGTATTCCCTATTCATTGAATGTTATTAATTGTATGAGTCTTAAAGGTGGATCCTTTACTGAAGCATGATATTTCAAGTCTCCAATTAATTCTTACAAGTATTGTTTTCCCACCTTATTTATTTCCAACTAGCAGAAGGGCCAGACTTTGCATAGGCTGAAAAGCACTTATCTTGATACAGTGAAGCCTACAAGAAATTTTATTCAGCTGTCAGAAGTGGACACTTAGCACCTGTCATGGCACCCATAGGCAAGGCTCATGCCACAGTTCTGCCCTATAGCTCTCTGGGGGAAGTTTCTGCCCACTGCATTCCCCTTCAGAGATGCTGTCACACAATAGAGGGTAGAGAACAGCCATAAACGGCTTGGGACCAGGATACCTGAAGGAATGTCTCCTTCCTTATATGCCCTCATGCCCCTTAAGATCTGCAGGAGAAGCTCTGCTGCAGGAACCCTCTCTAAAAGAGGTAAGACGGACATCAACTTGGAGTAGGGCCTTCTCTGCAGTGGCACCCAGACTCTGGAATGCGCCCCCCAGAGAGGTATGCCTGGTGCCAAGTCTATACTTTTTTTGGTCAAAACCTTTTTATTTAAGTGGTATTTTAAAAGTTAATAGTTTTAATGATTTTCCCAGTTATTCTTGCTTTGCTTTGCTTTGTTTTATTTTGATTTGATTCTGATTTGATGTTTACTTATTGTTTCATACAATTCTACTGTGGATGGATGTTATTAGATGTTTTAAATTGTTTTAAATTTCTGTAAGCCATCCTGAGATATTTATATATAGGATGGCATACAAAAGTTTTTAATAAATAAATAAATAAATAACCTGCTGTTCTTTGGACTAATGTTACCTGGCCTGAAACTGAGTTGACTTCATAGATATGCAGAGGCAAAGGAAGTTTGCCACCTACTGACTGAAGATGGTACTCCATGGGAACATTTAAATTAAGTAGTAAGAATTAATGCATTCTTGTGTCCAAGAGATTTATGAACTTACTAAATGCACTTACTAAACAAATGAAGTTGACCAAACAGAACTTCTTTGAAAATGCTAATAAACCAGGGAGATGGTTAGCACATAAGGTAAAAAAAGAAAAAGAGAAGAGATTGATTGTGAAACTGAAAGATGGAGAAGGACGATTACATATACAAGGTGCACACATTAAGAAAATAGTGGAAGATTTTTTCACAAAGTTATATCAGAAGGAGGATATTTCAATCAAGAAAGTTAAAGAGTACATTCAAAAGGGAGAACTACCAAAAATACCGGAAAAATATCAAAAACTACTGAATCAAGAAGTAACAATCATGGAAGTAATAGAGGCAATTAAGCGACAAAAGAATGATAAAACTCCTGGCCCGGATGGACTGCCAGCTGAATTCTACAAATCCTTTGGAGCACTTTTTGCTACATTCTTAAAAAAATATGCAATGAAGCATTGTTAAATGCTAAAATACCAACTACTTGGACTGAGGCAAATATTACATTAATATGGATGTGACACAGATTCAAAACTACAGACCTATATCATTACTAAATGTGGGTTACAAAATTTTTGCCTCTATTCTGGCAGAATGACTAAAGAAGTTTCTAATAGACTTTATCCATCCAGACCAAAATGGCTTTTTGCCAAAAAGACAAGTGAAGAATAACCTGAGAACTATCTTGGATATCTTAGAATATAATGAGATACATACCGAAAATCCAATGGCTTTACTGTTTATGGATGCTCAAAAAGCCTTTGATAATGTCATTTGGCAATTTATGAAGCAACAGATGATCCAAACGGAGGTTGGTGAAAAGTTTATGAATGTGATAACAAGTATTTATCAAAAGCAGTCGGTCAGGATCTTAATTAATGGAGAACTTTTAAATCCTATAGAGATCCAAAAGGGCACAAGACAAGGATGTCCGCTGCCACCCCTGTTGTTTATTTTGATCTTAGAGGTACTGAATAGAAGTGTTAGGGATGACAAGGTCATCAAAGGCACTAGAATTAGGGATGAAAGTTATAAATTGCAAGCCTTCGCAGATGATTTGGTCTTCATAACGGAGGAACCTTTTGTAACAATGCCTAAACTTTTACAACGGATTGAAGAATATGGTGAGGTTACGGGAATGAAAATAAATAGAGAAAAAATGAAACTGTTAGTTAAAAACTTTACCCAAGACCAAAAAGAAAGACTCCAGGAACAAGTAGATTTGCAGATTGTTGAAAAGGTTAAATACTTGGGAATCTATCTTACAGCCAAATGTACTACTTTGAAAGAAGATAATTATGATAAATTATTGAAAGATATTAAAGGTGATTTGGAAAAATGGGCCAATTTACAATTATCTTTGATGGGAAGAACAGCACTTGTTAAAATGAATATATTACCTAAACTTTTGTTTTTGTTCCAAATGATTCCTGTAAAAATTGATTAAAAATTCTTTGATGACCTAAACTTTCAAAGTTCGAGATTTATCTGGAGAAAAAAGAAATCAAGGATTAAATTAAAAATGCTTCAGGAAGCTAAAAGGAATGGAGGTTTTGGTCTTCCTGATTGGATGTTGTATTATCAAGCGTCTGTTTTAGTTTGGCTAAAAGAATAGATAACTTTGCGAAATAAGAGAATTTTGTATCTTGAAGGTCATGACTTGCAGATGGGTTGGCATGATTATATGTGGTATGAGAAAGCTAAGTCCCATGGGTCTTTTCTGAGTCATTTTATTAGAAGATCATTCATGTCAGTGTGGGAAAAACTAAAGTTAAAAATGTATAATAAACTACCAAGATGGCTTTCACCCATGGAAGCTTTTGTATATCCAAATGTATTGAACTTTGAAGGGATCATAAGATATGACGATATGTTGGATAAGGACGGTGGCTTGAAAATGAATCAAGAAATACAAGAACAGGAACTTAATATCTCCTGGTGGTATAAGGTGCAGATGCAATTGAGATATGCTGAAGATTGTAAAGCATGGGGGTTTTACACTTAACAGAATTTGATCAAGTGATGCTTAAAACAGATGAGAAAGTTATTAAAAGATTATATGATTTTTTACTTGACAGGAAAATGGAAGGGGAACAGGTTGAGGAAACTATGATAACATGGGCACAACACTTTGGATTTAATGTTGAATTAGAAAAGTGGCAAAAACTATGGGAAAGAAATATTAAGGTAACATTAGCAACTTCGTATAAAGAAAATTTATATAACATGTTTTATAGATGGTATTTGTCACCAAGTCAACTAGCTGTTTCCAAATATGTCAAATAGATGTTGGAAATATAAACATAAAGTGGGTACGTTTTATCATACGTGGTGGACTTGTGATAATGCAAAAAAGTATTGGATTAAAATACATAAATGGATGGAGGAAATACTACAGAAACCCTTTGCTTTTAAACCTGAAGTTTTCTTGTTAGGCATTATACCGGAAGATGTTAACAAACAGGAAATGTATTTGATGTTACACTTAATCACAGCGGCGAGGATTGCATTTGCTCAATACTGGAAAAATGAGGAACTACCCACCGATGAACTGATTCTAAGGAAGATTTTGGACTGCACAGAAATTGATAGATTGACTTTATCATTGAAAGAGAAAGAAGACACTGACTTCTATCAAACTTGGGATTTTTTCTATAACTAGCTGGAGTAACGGGACTTGGCGTAAATTTAGAGATGTTTTTAAGTTATTATAAACTGATTTGAATTTGACTATAGAATGTTAAAAAATATGTAGTAGGGGATTGACCCAGTAAATCTGATGTATGTGATATTTGACATTTGTAGTATTAGTTTAAAACTTTAATAAAACTTTAAAAAAAAGAATTAGTGCATTTTAACAATAAAATAAGCACCAGGTGCCCATCTGAATAGGATGCATGGCATATTCCAGGGCTCTGGTTTGCACAGTCTTGGTCCAATGGCGCTGACAGACAGACAGACATTCTTCTTTATATACGATAACTGGAAGAAGCAGGTTTCCTGGATCAGCTTCATCCTGTCGCATTTCACATGTGAGAAAACTTAAAACATTCATATGGCATTCTCTGGGAAATCTGAAAGTTAAATGATTTTGGAAAAACAATTATTTAATTCAAAGTGCTGTTGAAAAAATCTTTAAAAACAGATGATCAAACTGTCTTAAGATGCATCTTCTGTTTACATTATGGTTCTTCATTTCTAGGAAGGATTGGAATGCCCTGGCAATGGCAGAATTACACAATCACATATGCACACATGGTGAAACCTGTTTAGCACTAACTAGGCTGCCCACAGGAACCTTTTTCATGAATTAGCAGCTCTCATCATGTCAAATGAAGCTGCAGAGATAAGTAAATAGGAAATACAGCTCAATAAAAAATGATAGCTTCATATACATGCAATTAATTTTTAAAAACTCAGATTCTTTTGATTCATCTAAACATAACAATAGTTCCACATTCCAAATATTCTGTTTAGTCTATAGGTCATCTTTTGGGCAAGTTATGTGGGAACATATGCCAATAGTTAACCGAATAGCTTCTGTATGCCAAGGCCTGTAGTGAAAAATAAATCCCTCCACTTACTGTGACTAACAGAATAATAATAGAAAACAAAGAGAAAAATGTACAATAATATTCTTGACTATAAGTCCTGCGGTTTACAAATCAAATACTTTCTGCAGTCTGACTTTATCATAATCTCTTCCAATCGTTTCCAAATGGTGATTTCTACTTTAAAAGAAAAAGCAACACCTGCTCCCAGCTCCTAATACTTATTAGCACAGAACTCCCAGTTCAGACAAAGCATCTTTCCCACTATTTCAATATGATGTTTTTCCAATGCTGGTGTGCTATAATGCCACTAACATGTTCTAGAAAGAAATTATCTTTCTCCCCACCCTAATATAAAAGCATGAAGGATGATGTCTCATCTGCTCTTCTGCTTCCTTTCCCCAAAAGTGAAGTCATGTATCAGCAGGTGGCGCTATTACACACAGACTGCTGCCTTTCTGCACGACTGATTTTATTTTTAAAGTCTTTTATACCGCCTTTCCAGAAATCTGTATACGAGGCAATGTACAATAACTGAAAATTATATCTATTCAAGAACTACAGAAATCATAGAACACAAACTATGGAAAACTCAGTCAGGCAACTTTGAAGGATGGTCTAGTTTAACCTTCTCCAACCTGTCCACCTCCAGATGTGTGGAACAGTAATTCCCATAATCCCCATTCAGCATAATTTCTGGCCAATGACCATTCTAGATGAAAACTGTGGTCTTTGCAGATCAACACTTTTGAAGAATCTCCTGCTATGGGGTGCAGGAACATAAGTTGAACTTGCAGCCTACCCACTCATTTCCCACCTTTGCAATCTACAATTATGCACCCACATATGCTTGAATTTTACACACATATGCCCCATCACCTCGTATACTCTCCTTCTATTCCCTTTCCTCTCCTCTCCTTTTCCTTTCCTGGTCAATGGATCAAATGCAAGGGACATCAATGCACATACCTGTTCTCCAGTCAAAGAACAGATTCCCTGTTCATTGAGAGTAAAAGAGAGCCTGGTATTTTCTCCAGCGTTCCACCATGGGTTCTCACCAGCCTGGTTTTTCGCTCATATTGCATGGTTATCTACTAAATTGGAGAAAGACATTATACCGGTCCTATTTCAAGCTCCAAAGTTATGGTCACCTCAATTTTATCTTATGAAATAAATAACAGGGAAAACAGAAGCACGGGCAGAGCAGGGGCAGGGATTGCAAGGAATGAATATGAATCATGGATATGTATCTGTTTGGTTGGATTAGAAAGGAAAATTAAGGGGTGCCAAAAGCAGGCACGGTGAGTGCATACTGCAATCTTGAACAACTGTGGGGGTCCCAGACAGCAGTGGCTGCTGGCTTCAATGTCCGTGGGGTAGGCATCTGCTCTGGCTTCCAGCTTGGCATTAGAGGATCTGACCATGGTGCTGAATCCATGTTGGGGTAGAGCTCATCACCATGTACCACTCCTTCAAATCTCAGACTAAAACCCAGAGTGGATACACCATCCCACTACCATTGGTTACAGAATCTTGGAAAGTCCACCCTTACAGTGACATCTTTCCTGCATGGCATCTGAATCTTGGAGCTACATTTTGATTTCCCACAATTCCCCTCATGTAGTATCACCATTTACAACTCCCATAATGGGGCAAAGCACACTGTGTTGGGGGCATGGAAATGATGACTCAGATGCACCCTGGGCCAATTGCAGCATGCTGGTCGTTTATCGTGGCTGCCACTGTTGGGTAAGCTCATGGGGGCCTCCACCAATGGGAATTTTGCTGAGGAGCAGGCCCTGGTCAAAGGCTTCATGGACATGCATGTTCAGAGGAAAGAAGAGAGGGTCATTGCATGTACCTCGAGGAAAAGAGCTGAAGGTCACCAAGAAAGAATGGGTGAAGTGCTCTAAGAGACAGAACCTCAAGGGACACCTCAAGGGTGGTAGAGTTTCAGGAGCAAAAATTTGCAGACAGGGGAGATAAGGGTGAAATTACAAGGTTGGACAAGAAGATTGCAAAAGAGTCACGTAGGGATCTGAAACCATAATAATAATAATCCTATTTTTGTTGACCAAGGAGCTTGACCAAATTTCAGTAGCCATCGATAGCTATCCCAACACAGATTGATGTAAATCTACCAAAATGGCAGTTAGGTGCTCCAAACTATTTACCTAATTTTATGTATACAGCAAAAGCTGATGAGAAGTTCCTGAGAATGAAAGATCACCTTGATTTGGTGCACACCTCTGTTGTTGTTGCTAGTTCCAAAGCTGCGTCCAACCCATCACAACCCCATGGACAACATTCCTCCAAGACTTCCTGTCCTCCACCATCCCCCAGAGTCCACCTAAGCTCAAGCCAACTGCTTCAGTGACTCCATCTAGCCACCTTATCCTCTGCCGTCCCCTTCTTTTGCCATCAGCTGTTCCCAGCATTAGGCTCTTCTCCAGTGAGTCCTTCCTTCTCATTAGGTGGCCAAAGTATTTGAGTTTCATCTTCAGTATCTGGCCTTCTAAAAAGCAGTCAGGGTTGATCTTCTCTAGTACTGACTGGTTTGATCTCCTTGCAGTCCAAGGGACTCGTAGGAGTCTCCTCCAGCACCACAATTCAAAGGCATTGATTCTTCGGCACTCAGCCTTCCTTATGGTCCAACTTTCATAGCCACACATTGAAACTGGGAAAACCATAGCCTTGACTATATGCACTTTTGTTGGCAGGGTGATGTCTCTGCTTTTTAGTAAGCTGTCTAGATTTGCCATAGCTTTCCTCCCCAGGGGCAAGCGTCTTTTAATTTCTTGCTGCAGTCAGAGGTGATCTTGGAGCCCAGGAAAATAAAATCTGTCACTACCTCCATTTCTTCCCTGTCTATTTGCCAGGAAGTGATAGGACTGGATGCCACACCTCTAGATGTATTTAAAGAGGAAAGGCCCTACATGGATGACTAGGGAATTCTGGGTGTTGCAGGGCTTTGTTCTGTCTAATCATCCAGAGGACTTCAATCTTAAAGAAGTATTTGAGAGTCAGTATGGTGTATGCTTAACATGCTAGGCTGGGGTTTAAGAATTCTGTGTTCTAGTCCCCACTTTGTCATGAAGCTCACTGTCTCTCAGCCTAACCTGCCTTACTTTGGGGTCCTTGCAGGAAGAAAGGTGGGATGTAAGTATAATGCATACATTAGTATTTGTGGAACTGAGGCCTTATCTATTATGTAACAGATCATGAAGACCATGGTTTGTGTGGTGAAGGAAGAGGTTGCTTTCTAGCAATGCATTTCTGGCATACACTCTCCCCCACAACCAGGAAGTTTTTTTAAATGGAACTGTGCTTCACATTGTCAAAGTCACTGACAGCGCAATACAGAAAACAATAGTAAAACAGCAGCATTCCTGAACGTTGTCTTGGACAGCAGAAGTGTGCAGACAAGGCACTGCCACTGCCCCAACACCTCTCAAAAGCCATTCATGACAAGGAAGCCACTTTCCTTTCCCTTGGCAGCTTCCATATAGCCTGAAGTGCCTGATCCTGCCTAATCTTGGAAGCGAAGCAGGGACAGGACACTTGAGTCCTGCACTGAGCAGGGAGTTGGACTCAAGGGTTTTCTAGACCTTTTCCAACAGTGTGAGTCTATGAACCCAAGATACTCTGTGTCTCACTTTCCTTTCAAAGTAGTTGGCCAAGACTTTCTAGACATTGTGCAAAACAATATAGAAGTACATTGGCTGATGTTTGTTTGGAAAACTCGTATCATCCATGAAATGTTTCTTTCCTACACGTACTTGCCAATGGCAGAATTCTGGACACCTGTAGGCTGTTGGAGATCTTCATTCATTCTTGTATGTTTCTACCTTATATTTTAGCAGTTGGTGCTGAAGCAGGTCTTATACTAAACCTTTTATAAATTTGTATAAATTGAAATTAATTTATATAATTTAATGTGTATAAATTTTACATTTGTTTTCAGTTTGGTTTTTAAATTTGGTATGGTGTTCTTACGTTGTTCTATTGTCGTTTGTATTTTGTATTGTTTTTATATAGTCTTGCAAACTTTCAAGAGCTTTGGCTATTGGGTAGCATAGAAACAAAGAAGCAAACAAACCAGTCAGACACCGGGAAGTATAAAACAGTAAAAAAGTGATCATAGTAAAACAAAAACAAGTCAATTCAAGTTTTGAGTACATCTTCCATCCATCTGGGTAGGTGCTGGTAGGGATAACAGAATGCTAATTAATGTACACAACAGTTCCCCCATCTCTGGACAGTGAAAGCGAATCTAAAGCCAACACAAAAAGATGTCTGGCATCATTTTCAGAAGACATACTCCAGCTCAGGCTCTGGCAATTACTTACAACAGGAGTAGGAAATTATGCGGCTGTCCTTGCTGCGGTTTCTGCCACCACCACACTGCTCTGCCACAAATTAAGCACAGCAAAACCTGTTTTTTTAAATGAACAACAGCAGCAGCAACAAGTACTTTTAGCACTATGCATCACTAAAGAGGTCCCTTTTAGCCTGAGAACATGCTAGATTGACTCTTATTCATGCTACAGAGTAATTTGCTGCCGAATTTTCTCTGGAATCCTATGTAGTGTGTGGCATCACACAAAGGACAGTCCACAGGAGCTAGAGCTAGTCCGCAGACCTACCCAAGTGGACCACCCTGATTTAGAACCAAAGAATTTGAAAATCGATCAGTAATCACTGAGTATACCCATTCGCATGCCTTATTCATCTGCACATAGTCCATAGATGGGAAGGGTGAGCAACGTCTCAAAAACATTTTAAAATGTTGTTTCATCCATCCAAGAATTTCTTTTTTTCAAAAGCCTTGAGAAGTTGCGGTTTTTTTTACTGGAAGCAGAGATCAATCTCACAAGTTATGGGGCTGCGTAATGATAATGGAATGCTCAGAATTCTGTAATACAGAAGCAATTTTGCAAAGCTGTTCTACACACAGATATATGCTGTGCCTTTTAAAATACAAGTAGTTAACTGTTCCCTCCCCCTTCCCTTCATTCAGCTTAAGCAGAGTAGGAAATTATATGGGTCAGAAAATAACTGGGACAAGCAGTAAAATAGATTATGTTGGGCAATTGCACATCCTTACGCATCTGTAAATAGTCCATATATGGAAAGTGTGGGAAGATTCAGTTTGTGCCTTATTACACCACTAGGACATCCAGTCTGGCTGCCAGATTTATGGGATCCAAAGAAATAATCAGTTATCTAAAGGGGCAGGAAGGAGGGAGAACTACTCCTTCCTATGAGAAGAAGCAGGGTCTGATAACCATCAGTGTTCGAATGCTGTCCCTTGACTAATTGCCCATTTCCTCTGTCCCCTGCAATTCCTTCATTCTTTATGGCCATGTTTGCTAGGCTGTAATCTATTTGCATGGAGGCCTATGCACTCTATTTTTGGTGCAACACTTACAATATATTTTAAAATGCTGAACAAATGAGAAACACTCATGAACTAGTTGAGAAGAAAGATGCAAAAAGAAGTGGATCCAAGGCACCACTCTAATTCAATTCCATACTTGACACAGGCTAATAGATATTTACCCATTTCATTTCAGCTGATGAAATATCCTTTATGCCAGACTGGACCACTAAGGACTTCTATTGTATGCTTGTGATTCTTCATTTACAGCTTCTTTTGATGATGTCATAATCTTCCAGTTTTGCTTCTATTTTTAAGAGCACTTTCCAATATTTTTTTAATAAAGTCTGGATGAGAAAGCAATATTGTATTTGAAGCAGAAGTCCCACAACCCTCCAAAATAGATTTAAGGGCATAGTTACCTGCACAAAGAAGGGCAAAATTGCTTGAGATCAGACATCCCCTTCTCATATTGCTGGAAGAATGCTTCTACTGGCAAAGAGAAATGAATTGGATTCTGCCTAATAATTTAATGTGATCCATACTTCAGTGGAATAAAGTTCACTTCATCATATGGATTAACAACCCGTGACACCCCTTTGAATTGCCACAGTCCTGATACAAGGTTTCTGATTTAGAGGGAGGGTGCCTTTGGGATCAATCCTATGAGCCTTAGACAACATCTGTGGGAAAAATGATAGTTCAGATCCCCCGGTCCAAGTTGGAGGCAGTGCTTGGACCTGGAGAAGGGAACTGTGATTGCACTAACAGCACCAGCTGGCCTCCATGGCTGAGATCTCGACCATGGAGGAAGAGAAAAGTTAGTTGCCATTTCAGTGAGAGGAGAGGGGAGGAGAACAAGAGGCCAGAATATTAATTGATCGATTAGGTATTGGATTTATATCACTCCTTTTTTTTTAAAGAATTCAAAACAGCTTGCATCATTTGCCTCCTATGAGGTAGGTTGGGCTGAGGGTCTGTGACTGGCCCAAAGTCACCCAGGTGGCTCCATGGCTGAGCAGGAACGAAAACCCAGATCATACCATCAGAGGATCAGAGAACAGTACAGGTGGAAGTGATCCAACTCCCTGCTCAATGAAGGATTCCAGGTTAAACCATCCCTCTCAGATGGCTGTCCAGTTGCATCTTGAATGCCTCCAGTGCGAGAGAGCCCAGAACCACCCCAGGTAATTGGTTCCATTGCCAAACTGCTTTAAAAGGTGATCTAGTTTGAGAACACAGTATACAAGAAGGTTTAATAAATATGTTCCTCCTCTGCTGGGGCCCTGTTGAAAATTGCTCCTCTACTGAAGCTAGATTAGGGAGGGAAGCCTGCCTAATGTAATTATTTATTGGTACCAATAAATAGATTTTTAAAAATTCTCTGCAGTGCAGAATCTGCATCTTGGATTTTGTAATGCAGAAGAGCTAGCTAGGAAAGACAGGAGATGCAGAACTTAATCACACCCAGATTCCCACATTTGGAAAGTTTATGTGGAATGTTGTAATCCAGTACCCACATTTCCAGTATTGTTTTCCCTCCCTTTAAAGCTCACCTTGAGAGCTCTCCTTCCATAAAACACACTGGAGGTGTTGTTCTGCTACGTCTAACATTCTGACCCAGAATCAGGTCACCTGTGAATTATTTCGAATCAGGTTACCTACTTTAAAATCTGGAAGTTAAGTATTTTCATTCTATCACTGGATATCTTATGATGAGCAACTTTCAGGCTTTGGGATAGATTTCACTTCCTGCTCTGCCTATGTGGTGAGCATGTGTTGAATTTTTCACCTTTTAAAAATCAGGGCCATGACCCAAAGACCAGATGTGCATGTGCATGTAGGAGAAAAAGCTTCTGCATGCCTCCCACTGCAGAAGGGAAGTGCTAGTTTAAAAACTGATCAGCAGTTCCTCAGCCATGCAAACTGTTGTGGCAAAATAACTGCTTCATGTTCTGGCAGTGATAACTGTTCTTCTTAGACCCCAAACACACATATGCATACTGTGTGTGTGTATCTTTCTTCTTTGGTGTGCAGCCCACCCATTGCCATGAATACAAGGAAAAAGAATAAAGGAATTATTTTGGAGAGTGATTGGTCTGACCCAGTCCAAAATTCAAAGGTCCAAACTAGGCATCCCATTGGGGATTTGGCTAAAAGCTGTCATGGGTGGAGCAGAGAAGAGGGAAACTTAGGTCGGGGATGTTGCTGATGGGTGTTTCTCATGGATTTAATCCCTTCCCCTTGCACTCATTCTGAAGTGCAAATTGTCTCCAGGGGGTGTGAAACAGTACCTGACTTTCCACATAATACAGCTAGAGAGGGCTTTCAGATTGGTTGCAATGGAGAGGGGAATCTTCAAACTGCCTCAATAGTAAGTAAATCTAAGGCACAAGGCTCATTTGGCAGCATGCAACTGTCAAAAGCAATAGACAATGGGAAATGAGAGGAGAAGCGCACCAGTGGGGCATCTAGCATTGGACCTTGGGGCTGAACCCCAGGGCCTCCTAGCCTTGGGGCCACCAGTGAACAGAAGCTGGTATCCACTGGCATGTCCTTGTCTAAGCCGCAAGGACATGCTAACCAGGCTGATGTCTTTTTCTGCAACATCCATTCTCTATTTCTATTATTAGAATATATTTTATCATCAGAAAACAAGCAGTCAAACATGGTTACAAAAGTTCACAGCATTACTTTTCCTTTAAAAATATATTATCCTCTTCTATGGCGAAAGTGCTTAATCTCAAGGAAATGTGTTTAGCTTCAGGGCAGGAGAAGCAAGTTCCATTTGATTCCTGTAGTTGTGGTGGTACTATGATTTAAGGGAGTTCACAATGTGCAACTAACTGCACATGCTCCGGGTATTGTTTGCTTGTTTAAATAATAAGGGTCAGCAAGCAGGATTTTTGGTTTTCTCTAACATAGATTTTTGCCTTGCTGAAGCTGTAGCAGAGCACTGCAGCGCACTGTGGCCGGGAGAAGAGAAATATTAGTTGTGTGCTTCACAACTGAATGAATTCACATGGCCATCGAAAACCACACTGCAGTCTGGTTAAACCATGATGTCCAGGGGTGAGTACTGCTTGGCTGCACCAGCAAACAGGATTTGCATCAATCTGGCTGGCCATCTCATCAGAGTCATGGAGGATAAGACAGGAGGGGTGCGGTGGATTCCTCGGCCCTCGCTTTCTCAGGGTCCAATCTCACACCAAGTGTTCTTTGAGTGATCCCCAGCTGCAGAACACTTCCAACCAAGACAATAAATGGCTGTTACCTGCGGAATGACATCCATTTGCTTCCAGTTTGGTTAAACTAAAAGCAAGTCAGTATACCTTGGTCCTTGATCAGTTGAAATGTACATTAAAATGCTCAGTTGCTTGCTGCCTTCCTTATTTCCCTCTTATTCAATACAAACAGCAATAGAGGTTTTGGGAGAGCCCTTCTCTTGGTACTTCGGGTACTTGCTCTCACTGCCCGCAGTCTTGGCTTGCACAGTTCTGGCACATAATAAGAGGGAGAAGTCACCAAAGGCTAGTGAAGCCACATATGAATCACCCCAGAAGAAGAAATGGATCATCAAAATTAGGAGAACAGAGGGTGCATATTTGCATAACATTTGCATATGGCATTTTACATGTATAGGAGCAAATTTGGAAGCAGTGATTATGAGGGAAACAGAAAAAAACAGTGCTCTCACTGAACTGTGGAGGGCTGCAAGCAGGTGACCCTTGTGCCTTGCTCAGTCCGCCACGTCGGTGTTGCGGAGAGGCAGCTACAAGGCCCAGTTCTGTCTTCGGTGGTTCTTTATCTGTATACCAGACTGTGACTGGACAACCCTTCAAGCAGAGGACATCTTCAAAGCAGAGAAGAGACTGTGGGCAGCCCTTCAAATGCAGAACTGCCCTATGTCAAAGAGGCTCCGCGGCCACTGTACTCTTGTCCCATTCACAATGCAGTCAAGGGGGTGAAGGAAGCTGATGCATCTATGTCACCTTGGAGGAAAACTGCTTGGAGACATGAGGACTGGGGCTAATGACTCTGCTGAAGCCCCGATGGAAAGCTCTTTGGGGGTGGGTGGATTCAGGCCCGGGGCTCCCAGTCCCCCCTCTCCACTGAGCCTTGTCAATGGTGTTGGCTCTCTGAATTCAGTAGACACACATGCCTTAGCATTAAGCACCCCCAGCTGTCTGAAGCTTGCCCAGACAAAGGCACATTCCTGTCTGTAAAGGGTTAGCTGGAATGTCTAGCACCAGAATTTCACATTTTGCAGTCTTTTCTATCTCATATGCTCAGCCCACATCCCCACTGTAGTTGAAAGCAGCAGCAAATCTGCTTTAAATTAGGATAACATACATACAGTAGTAGCAAAACCCACAGTCATACTATATTTAAATATACAACAAGATTACCTAATAATTAAATAGATCTGCTTTTATAACCTCTCCTCTGAAGTGTCTTCGGCCTTTTTGCTTTGTGTGTGTATATACATTGTTGTTGTTGTTAGTCACGAAGTTGCGTCCAACTCATCATGACCCCATGGACAACACTCCTCCAGGCCTTCCTGTCCTCCACCATCCCCCAGGCTCACACCGGCTGCTTCAGTGACTCCATCCAGCCACCTCAACCTCTGCCATCCCCTTCTCCTTTTGCTTCAATTGTTCCCAGCATCAGGGTCTTCTCCAGTGAGTCCTTCCTTCTCATTAGGTGGCCAAAGTATTTGAGTTTTTTCTTCATACACACATATGCAAAGAAAGAGAGGGAGGGAGGGAGGGAAGTTGAGAGAGAGAAAGAGAACTAATAACCCTTCATGGACATAGACATACATGATTAATGGATATGGACTTTATCTGCTTAGTTGTGCCACTGTGGCGCTGTGGTAAGAGTATTGGGCTAGGCCTAGTGGAAATCAGGATTTAAATCCTCACTCATTCATGCACCTTTCTGGGTGCCCATGGGAGAGCCGCCATTTCTCAACCTGACTCATCCACAAGATTGTAGTGTGAGTGAAATAGATTGGCAAAAGACCATGTGGGGAGGGGGGGGGGCAAAAAAAATCCAGGAATTTGTTTATAAAAAATCATGTCTTAGTTCTTACATGTTCAAACTTCAGTCACCTTCAAAGTACTCTCCATTTGATGCAATACACACATTGAGACATTTTTTCCACTGCTCAAAACAGGTTTTGAACACATAGATTTTGATTTTAGTGCTTCTTTGCTGTTTCTGTTTTGTCTCTTCCACATCAGCAAAATGTTTCCCTTTGAGGACTTTTTTCATCCAGGAAAACAAAAAAGAAGTTGCATGGGTTGAAATTGGGCGAATTGGGAGGGTGGGGCACAAGGGTCATGCCGTTTTTGGTCAAAAACTGCTGAACACTCAAAATTTCACTGCCACATGTTGTTCGTGTAACTCAGCCACCATGAAATAGGCAAATGTGTTGGAAGAGTCTCCAAAAAAACTCACTGAAGCCAAATGCAGCCTCTCACAACAACCCAGGCGGGTACGCTGATGCAGATGGGTTCCTAGAACACTCACTTAGTGGGGGAAGCCTGTACTACAAGGGACCCTTGTACCCAGAAGATAATTCCTGGGGTTTTTTGGATCCCCTCTTATACATCCTACTGATGTCTTAACAGGCTTCCAATTTGCTTTCAAGAAACATTTGGAAGGCAGCTGTAGGAAAGTGGCAGAATCTGTCTTGCCAAAAAAAAAAAGGGTTTAATTGTAAACCATTCAGAGAGCCAGTGGCTAGTTACGGGCAGTATATAAAAGTTTTAAAAAATGAATAAGAACAAACTCAAGGCTGCCTCAGATCACTGGCATGTTTGTTTCTGTCTGCAAACTGCCACACACAAAAGAAATGAAGAAATTAGAGAAATTTCTCTTACCTGATTTTGTGCACAACCTAGCAATTTTAGTTCAAATAGTGGATTTTTGAGTTGTTTTTCTGGTTTGCTTGTTTTTCATATGCAAGTCTGGGGGTGTGGAATAATGATGGCAACTAGAATAATGCCTAGAGTGTTTCTCCAATGTCAAATGCCCTACTGAAGATGTTTTCTTTGGTCAGTGAACCTTAGCAATGGAGGCAGTCTTGATTTTGCAAGATTCCTTGTCTGCTTGTCTCTCCCTGCTGTCTTCCCTGGCTGCTGAAAAAAACACTAATGGAAGAAGCCCTTTTCAGATGACAGTGCGCAAAGTGAATGAGTGTAGAGGGGATGGGTGGGATCTCTCTCCTACTCCCATGGATAAGGTAACATATTGGCAGTTTGAATACAGTCAGTGTTGTTCAGAGTGGGAGCAACGTGTGTAGATGTGTAAAGCTTCCAAAACACCAGGAGAAAAGGCAGCTTCTATGCAGCCCAAAGAGCTTTGGCTGTTGGATGCTATAGAAGAGGATGGACGGATGGATGGATGTCCCCCTCTTCCCATTCCCTCCCAGGCTTGTTGAGCCCTTCAAACATTTCATGGGGAGAGAGAGCCCCCCCCCCCCAGTGGTATCCATTCTTGGGAACACTTTGATGCTTTGAGTAGAAGTTTAGTAGAGCTTCTGAATGAGAAGATACAGTAAATAATAATGGACAACCTTTCATGAGAGACCCTTTGCTCTGGACTTCTCTTCCCATATGTTAGGGTAGAGCAGTATGTGATGCATTTTCACTCAGGGCAGGTACCAAACTGGAACTGGGAAACCGGTTCTTGGTCCAGCTGCCCATGGGATAAGCAACTTGGAATACTTATTACTTTAGGCTATCAACTGAGTCCTTTCCTCCCCAGCTGGCTGTTGGCCCTCCCTCATGGAAAGGTCCATTAGAAAACGTGCCTGAACAAAAAGAACTTCCTTGATCTGGTGTATTTCTGGATGTTCCTTGGTCCTCTGGCTCACTAGAACTCCATTCTGACAGCTGCCTATGGCTGACCCCTATCATAAAATATGAGGAGAAAGAGAGGTCTAATGGTACTATGGAGCACCTCATGTGAATTGGGTGGACACACTCAAAGACATTAACTTCAAAAGACTTTTGCAACACGCAGGGGTTTTGAAAGGGTGAAAGATAACATGGAAAGGGTTATCTAAAAATCCATTGTTTCCTACCAAAGTAATTTGTAAATTGATTTCCCTAAGAAGAATAGCATATGGACCATGTCTAACTTCTTTGAAGGCAACAAAGCCGCTTGTACATGTAACAGCATGCATTATACAGCTCCTTAGTAAACAATCTCACAGATGTTGTAAATGTCGGCAGTACCACTGTGGAAGCCAAATGACAAAACTCATTACAGCAGAGTGTAAAAACCTAGTCAACCAAAAAGGATTAAGACATTTTAGAAATAGTGAGTATACAGTACCATGGACCCATTCCAAACCCATCAGTAGATACTGGCTAGCATTTATGAAAGGGGTGATTAATAAAGGTCAAAGGAGAAAGGTCCACAGTACCTTCCTAAGGAAGCCTTACTTTACCCAGCAGCCAAACTGGAGTCACTAGAACTAGTGGTGGTGTTAAATTATAATTCCCAGTCCAGCCCTCTGGCAACATTCTCTTCCTGGTTTAGACTGTTTTGAACAGAATCAGACAGAGCTCCTCATGGCTTAAAACAAAGACAGCAGTTGCTGCTTGTCTTGAAAATCCTGGCAGAAGACAGAGAAGTCATCACACAAGCAAATGAGATGGCAAGGGATCCCATGCCTTCAGGTTAACCCTTCTAGCAGAAGTGAGTCTACATGTCATTGTGACATGCTGTGTTGACAATATGAGTGTGGTAGACATAGCTCTTTCAAAGGAGGGAGAGAGAAAATCCTTTATATGCAGGCATAATCAAAGCCTATGGGCAGTTCACCCATGCCCCCAGAGTGTTTTTCTGTGCATGACTGGGCTATCGAACTGAGCTGTGGCACATGCAGATGTGTACACCATGTTCAGTGTGAACTGAGGCTTATGTGCATGCATGTTTATATGAGCAGACTCTAGTTCACCTCATCCATCCATTCATCCATGCATGCACATACATACACAAGTGCGCATGGATCAGATGGGCAAAGGTTTTTGTATGCACCAAATTTGTGTGAATAAGTAGATCCAAGGCTTGTCCTCACCCCATCCCACCATCTCATACAGAACATCCATGCTGGGGCAGTGTGTGAACCAGAATTTAATTTCCATGCTGGAAGGACACCAACAATCTATTCTGGGAGGTGGGAAGATTAGCTACTTCATGGGCTAAAATGGCATTTGTGTCTGAAAATGAGCTACAGATGTGTGCAGTATATGAAGTTAGTCCTCTGACTGGGTACCCTGGTGAGGTTCAAAAGATATAGGGTAGAGTAGGGTTAGGAGTTGTGGAGAGGCAGCTACAAGCCCCATTTCTTTCTTCTGGTGGTTCTTTATCTTTTTACCAGGCTGTGAGTGGAAAATGGCATTTGTGTCTGAAAATGAGCTACAGATGTGTGCAGTATATGAAGTTAGTCCTCTGACTGGGTACCCTGGTGAGGTTCAAAAGATATAGGGTAGAGTAGGGTTAGGAGTTGTGGAGAGGCAGCTACAAGCCCCATTTCTTTCTTCTGGTGGTTCTTTATCTTTTTACCAGGCTGTGAGTGGAAAACCCTTCAAACAGAGGACATCTTCAAAGCAGAGAAGTTCACACACGCACCTTGTAGGCACAGCTGGATATTTAAGAAACTGCTGTGGGCACTATCCCAAAATGGAGGATGTGGTTAGTTACATAACGGCTGCTGTGGCGGCCTGGCTAGTCAAGAGAAAAATAGGGATGCTCGAGGCTGGGAGGGAGGGAGAACTGTAAATAGTTGCTTTCCCACTTGTCTTGTCTTCTTCTGTCCACACATACCTTTCCTCTTTGCCCTCTCTCTTTCTCTCTCCCCCACCCCGCAACCTCTAGCCTTGCTCTTTCCCTTTCCCTCCCACTCATCCTTTTTTCTTCCTGTTTCTCTCCACTCCTAGCCTTGTCGTTCTTCCCCTACCTCTCTCCCTCACTGTTTCTCCCCCTTCCCAGCCTCTAGCCTTGCTTGTTCTCTCCCCTCTGCCCCTTTGGCTTGAGTTCTCTTTCCACCCTCGTTGAACAGCTGATCAATGAGCAGTTAAGGAACAGGAAGGAAATCCTGCCAAGCTAATGTTTTTCAATTTTTTAAAAATAGTAACATTACAGTTTGAAGACAACAGGGAGTGGCAAGCTTTGTAGGAAGCCCTGGAGAAGCCCATGCATGCTGCATTGGAGACCCCTGGTAGGGAAGCTTTTGGTCTGGTAGCCCATCATGCATTGCTACCATTGCTTCTGTTCTCTCCTCACCTCTGCTGTGGTGCCATAATATCCTCCCACACTACGCAAAATGCCTTTGGACTGGCCGTGTAGCGTCCATAGACATATGCACACACAGAGAGTGCACAGTGGGAATGGTTCAGGGTCTTGGGCCTGACCTCCAAGACTCAGCATTGCCACAGAGGGGACTTGAAAGGACACGTCTCCAGTGCCAGCCTCAGCTTTTTGAGGGCCCCCAGGCAAGGAATCCTCCAGGCCCCTTCCTGCAGTGACACCACCTCCTCACCCCTTGCACAGACAGGGGCTCAGTGAGCCATGGTTAGGAACGTCAGCTCCTCCTCCTCCTTCGCGGCACCACCTTTCCCTGGGCCAGGGCGAGGGTCAGGGAAGAAGAAGCAGGAAGCAGGGCTGTGTTCAGTGGAATCCTGCTGCAGTGCGGACTCTTGGCAGATGCCCACTTAAGCTTGTCATGGATGCACGTGTCAAAGTGTCATCATGCAGAGGGGTCCATAAATGTTCCATGATGGTGATTTTCCCGATGATTAATATGAATGTGAGAATGAAGATATGAAACAGATTTGATTTTTGAAAAACCAAACCTGCTAAGATGAGCTTTTCTCTTCAAGGCTATGGAAATCCTAAGAAATTACATTTTAAGCCTCCTTTCTTCTAAGCTGCTTAAGCCAGCAACAGACGAGGTAGGAGCCCCCCAAAAACCATGATTTTATAGAAGGTGTGCCCCTTGTAGTACAGGCTTCCCCTGCTAGGTGAGTGTTCCAGGAACCCATCTGCATCAGGGTACCCAACTGGGTTGTTGTGAAAAAACATCTCGATAGATTATTGCATAAAACAGAGAGCACTTTGAAGGTGACTGAAGTTTGAACATGTAAAATTAAATAAATTTCTCAATAAATAAATTCCTGGGTCTTTTGGGGGTGGGAGGTCCCTTCTCATATGTATACTTATCATTTTGGGGGAAATAAAGATGGCCAGTTGCTAAGTGGTAATTTTACACTGGTATATACCTGTTCCCATGACATTGCCCTTCCAGTGGGTTTGATGAAGCTTATTTCTGATTTGATCAGAAATCTGGAGAAGCAGATTTGTGGTGCTTAGGGATTTTGCTCATTGCTTGACAGGACAGGAGGTCATCTTGCCTAGTGGTTGCATCCACTGTAAGGTAAGTTCTACTTGGTAAACAGTAACCTGAAATAGTAAACAGTAACAGCACCAGTGCTGTTCAGTATCTCTACAGTCTGTTTTTTGTCTTTTTTTTTTCCTTTTTCCCATTGTGCGAAAGCCTCCACAAGGGTACAGAGATAGAGCAAAATATTAAGTGCAACTGGAGCGCTGCATTTGGTAATGCTATACGACCAAGAATGCCAAACATTTCCTTGACAAATTTTAGGGTCTTACTGTTTTCCATCCTATTCATGACTGGACCATTCGTAGTACCAAAACAAATGTAACCCAATATATGGGTGAGAAGGTAATGGAACAGCTTTAGTAGCAAGAAGAATGCATAGCAATAAATATTCTATAGCTGCTTTCTTGCACTCAGTCATCTCACACTCCAAGAAAGAAAAGTTACAGCAATCCATTTGATGTGCAGTCCAAGAAATACATTGAACAGTAACCTGACATCTTTAATCTGACCCTAGGCATGTTTCTTTAGCTTCCAGCTCATGATTTGTTTTACCAGCGATAACTGCTGTATGTTATGCATACAGTTTCCAAAGTTTATAGGAACTTTCAAGAAAGTAATGTACCTGGAGGACTCAAATATGCATATGTATACCACCAGAGTCAAGAAAATATTTCATGATTTCCTTCACCAGCCATTGATTATGCTGAATTTGCTTGTGTCTCCATGTTCAATCATAGTCAGATTTTATGTAGTATCTTTCTAGTTGATTGGTATTTAATCTTGTCTCATGGAAGTATCAAATTGGCTTGATATTTTCTGAGGGGTGACAATGCTGGGATTTGATACCATGAAGGCCAAACCAGAGATCTTCAGCTGAGGGTGGTATAGAAATGGGATGATGATCATGATGATCATGATCATGATCATGATGTGAGTGCTTTTGGTAGTCCCTTGTCGTGTATAAGTTTGTTTGCAGAAAGTAACTAATATTTTCCAGTGATGGGCACTCGAGTTAAGCTACTTGCTCCCAAGTCCGACACAAGTTGCATCAGCCACTCGGTTCAGATTAGACTTAGGAGCAAAGAGTGAGTGACTTGATTTGACTTGTGATTTCTACATGGGCCAAGGCTTACATTGTGGGCAGGACAACCTGAAAGGTAGGCATGAACTCAGCAGAGGTGGTGGAAGTTTCAAGGGGATGGGGGCATGACAAAGATCTTATTAATTTATTTAAATAAATGGTGGTTGACGTAAAGGACTTCAATGCATCACTGCAAGAAGTGCGGGTGGGAACATCGAGGGGGGTACAGCTCCCTCCCCCCACCCAAACACACATCTCACCACCTGCTTTTTTTCTGTTAAGTTTGGCTCCCAAGACCTGAGAAGATTTGAGATTTGACTTGAAAATTTCTTGCAGTGACTTGAGGCTCAACTTGGACTTGAAAGTAAAGACTTGAGACTTGAAGTAAAGGGCTTCAATGCATCACTGCTAATTCCTCAGTGGAAATGTTTTCTTGAAACAATTGTTGACACTGCTCAACAGGTCCCTCCACATAGTGCACCTCAACTATGGGATTCTCCTTCCCGGATGCCACCAAAGACTGAACTTCTTCCTGAAGTGGTGAACTATGTATTTATTTCAACAGTCTTTTGGTAGTGAGAGAATGACAATTGAGTTAAATAATTACTAATAATAACAATATCCTGGAATCATGCAAGATATAAAATAGCTAGCTATCTAGATGATAGACAGACAGACTAATTCCCTTGCATCATAATTGACCTTCCAAAGGAAAAAAATGTTCCTATTGAGGGAAAAGGGTTGTTTATGCTCATGAGATATCACTAGCTGCAGATCTTGCCAGAATAGACTAACATACAGATACCTGTATGAATAGTAAAAGCAGAAATTAGCCAGACATTTTGCTCTGGGTATTTGGAGAGCAGTTCTTATGTGTCATCAAGTTGTTTCTTACTTACGGTGACCACATGAAAGAAAGAGTTAGTGGCCTATTATTCCATTTCCTTCTTTTCAATTATGATGTGCAAGTGGAATGAGACTCAAGACGGAACAGCTGGGTTGGTGTATTGCCAGGAATATTGAAACAGATGATCTCCCCCATCCTACCCCACCCCACCATGATCCATGGAATCCATGAAAGCCATTGTTCTAAACCTACTGTTCCTCAGGATTATCCTTCTCCCAGGATTGGCATGGTTTATGTGGATTCCCTGCTGCATTCTCAGTGGCCAAGGAAGAGTCAATGTATGGATGGATAAATCAACCAAATGAGACCCATTATCTTATGAAACCAAAAGAACTGGTTGTGGGCATCATGGAGTTGTGGGGATCAAAAATCTGTAAGGTCCACCTTTCTTGTACTTTCAGTAGTCTTGTTCCACTCTGGTAACCTGTGGATGCATTGAACTACAGCTCCCCTCAGCCCCAGCAAGCAAAGGATGATGTGAGATGTAGTCTAACATGTCTACAGAGCACTAGGTTGAAGAAACCAGATATACAGCACTGTTACTTTCCCTTTGGACTGAGATCTGGGAGAGCTAGTCTCTAGTCTCAGCCATGAAGCTCAGTTTGGTCAGTCATGGACTTGCAGCCTAAACTTCCTCACAGTATGTCCAGAATAATGGGAAGTTTTATAGCAGGCACTGACCTGGGATTAGCTCTCTGATGCCACATGATTTCTAGGAGGAAGAAGAGTGTTCAGAAGTGTGTCCTGGCTTGCCGTCCCTGAAGTTCACACACACACCTTGTCAAGCAACCCCTCAACCACAGGGGAGAGGGAGTCAGCGCCTTATGAACAAGTTTTTCAACCTCTCCCACTCTGCATTCCAGTAGGCACATCCTATTAAGTCATTAAAGAGAGACATGTTTTCATCTCGTTAATGGAAAAGTCATGGCATGCTTTGGTAGCAATGAACACTGCACATCAGAAGCACATTAGGTGGGCAGTCTTCCAGAAAGGAAAATAAGCCATAGCATTTCATTTCAGCCTGTGGGAACTCTTTTCTGCTTAATGAAACACAGAGTTTGCAAGTTCAGGGGATTTTATATGAAGAATAATGATTCATAATTAAATAAAATTAGTATTATAGAAGTTGAATTTTATATCTGAAAATTTAATGAAGAGTAATATACCAGCTGAGTTTAGTTTTTAATTCTTGCTATATCACTTTTTGAAATATCCAATGATGAGGTACGTCCCAGAGTATTTGTCCTGACACTTTATAAAATCCAGCCTGATATTTTCAGATGTTATTAAAATGAAGTTTCAGTATTCAATAAAGAGTAGTCTGATATCCTTACACATGTGTAAGGATGAGAATGATTGGCACTGAATTTATTTCCCTTTTGACCATCAATTCACATGCTTATTTTTGCTTTTTAACTTTTTCAAACATAAGTTTTACATTTTATCATTTTCAAATTTTACCATAGTCTCCTTAAAATGTAATGTATTTTTTAAACTGACTTGATCTTTTGCTTTGTTTGACTGGCAGTTTGAAAACTTGCTTTTTTCATTTGTCTTTTAATATTTTGTTTAATGGAGAGGGTTTGTATTACACAGTGTTTGTCTGTTTTTTAAGTGTTTGTGAAAGGTGGTTTATTAATTTTATGAATAAATAAATATATAATTGACACAAAGCGCAATGAATGCAATAAAGTGAAGCTTCACTTAATAAGAAATGCATCTTAACAGTGAAGTTCATCTCCCGAGTAGTGCAGGTTTGACCCTGGCTTTCCGAAATGTTAGCTTCATTCTCTCAGATTCTCCAGTCCTATGATGGCCCTTTGCCCTCTAAGCAATCTTTTGCTATGAATGTGCCCTCTGTTTGAAGAGCTTTCTAGTTCAAGGCTAGAACCATCAGAAAGAAGAACTGGGCCTTGGGCAGCTTATCAACAGTTCTTGGGCAGCAGATGGAGTCCTCTGGCTACTATGATGAAATGTCCTGTATCCATATTTGAATTTTTCATAATTTCCACAATTGAAGCTATACCTGTAAATTATCATACAGCTTCTGCCTCTCACTTGCTCTAAATGTGCCCTTAGAGTTCCATCCAATGCTAAGCTACTCCGCCAAGTTCAATGGGACTTATTCTCAGGTAACTGTACATAGCAGTGCAGCCTTGATGTGATTTAAATGTTACATTGTGTACATTTTTAATGGAATATTTGTAAAAATACTTCGCTACACTCAACATTTACTTCCCTTGTACTCTTGTAATTTAAGAAAACAAAACATGGTGCTGAAAACTGTTGACACATGGATACATTTTAGTAACACAATTGCGAGATGCACAATCACTCATCAGTTTTGAAAGAGTCTGTTTTCTTCCGCTGAATTTGCTGAGGAACCTTCAGTCTTGCTATCACTACTTACTGGTGCCATTTCACAGTGAGACTGAGGCATACCTGTATTTCAGTGGCATGCATACTTTCAAGGAATATCAGCTGAAAAGTATTAATTACAACTTTTAAACTGCAAGCTTGCTTAATATTGTTTGTGCATTTGCTACTGATTTGGTGTTACGAGTGCATTTCTGAAATGCAAAACGTTTCATGGAAAAAAATGAGAGCCAGTGTGGTGTAGTGGTTAGAGTATTAGACTGAGGGATAGATCCTAGTCCTCACTCAGGAAGCTAACTGGGTAACTTCGGGCTAGCAACTAACTCTCAGTCTAAGCCACTAGGCAGAGCATTAATAGGAGCACAGGAGTACTGTGGGAACTGCCTTGAGTTTCTCACAAGAAAAAAGATGGGGTATTAACACAATGTAACCAAAATTTTTGCAGAAAGAAAAAAGTAAGCAATGAAACATTTTCCAGAAAAATGCCCAGTTTGAAAAATTGCTCACCTCAGGCTGCTATAACTGTCAGAAATCTGGCTTCCTGGAACTCTTGGATGCAAATGATGGGCTGGTTTGTCATGCCATTGCAGGTCAAGGCATCTTACCCAAAGCACGCATGTCCCAGTACTAAAACGCTGAGGATCATTCTTTCAATATTTTAAAAAATAAAATTACCTTATTCTTCCTCAAACATTGCTGCATCTTGGCTAGTGACATCACTCTTTTATGGGGAGATTGTGGTTCTCGTTGTTTCTCTATCTGCATGATCTCACCTTTTCACTTTCATCTGTCAAAATTTATTACTGTGCACAAAGATGCCTCTTTCCTCTTGCTCAGCTCTCTTGTGAGTCTCCCATAATTCCTCTGTTAGGCTTCTTGCCTGAGGTGTCTTGCTCAGTTCTCAATGATAAATTGCTTTCATTTTGTGACTCTTTCAGAGTCCAGGTGGGATGGAAACTTTCTTTTTTTGTGTGTTCATAAGTCTTGAGTGCTGGCCAAAGCCAAAGAAAGTAAAGAAGAATCTTTCCATGGAATTTAATAGGATTGAGCTCAGGTTTTTCGACTTGTATCCACATTTTGCCAACTTTGTGCAGCTTTCTCCCACGCCCTTAGAGGGATGTCTGTCACATACCTGAATGCCACCAGCTGAAATCATATTATTCTGAATGGATGTGTTTTTAATGGGTGGGAGAAAACAACTTTTGGGAGTATGGTTTCTCCCATCCTAAAGGGTAGCGTGACCTCTTGGCCTTTGGTCTCTGGCTATTCAGAAACAACCTTAAGTAAACTGGAGAAAAGCTTAAAGAACCAGCTGTCTTCATTCTTTCCCTGCCTCTCCATTTACATACCACAAACTAGTTCAGAATACCCCTGAACATTTGTAACAGGTGTTGCATATGACAAATTGGATTATATAGAGCAAAGCCTGCTTTCAGATGGTGTTAATGCACAGCAAATATATTCTGAGCATCTAAACTTGGGCTTTATGTTGGAAGAGGAAGAGGGAGACACTGAATCTTGCAAAACTGAAATACATAATCAAGTTGGGCACCTATTATGCTGTGCTTTGCCAGGATATTTATTCCATTTCTGGACTACCTTGCAGGTGAAATTCTCTGGGCACTTAACATAATATTCCATAAAATACAGTAAAGGTTTAAAAGTTTAGAGCTACAGTATAAAATAGAGGAAACGCCAAAGTAAACTCTAGGATTGGGACAAAGATTTAAAATGCAGCAAAGGACTGAAAACACAGAGTGAAAAGACTACAATTTCTGGGCAAATAGGAAGCTCTACACCAGGTGCTAGAAAGAATATAATGTACGTAGGTGCCAAGCAAGGCTTGCTGGGAAGTTTGTGCCTCTTAGCATCATACAGTTTTTATCTTCCTGGGCTGTTCTCCAGCAGGGTTATGCTACATGCTGAAGTGACTTTCCTATTTAGAGTAGCCACCAAAACTGAAAACCTGAAGGAGGTTGGCAGATTTCGGCTTGGATAAAACAGCAGAGTATTTTCAATGGAAGACTGGTGAAATTCTGCAGGGGTGAGGCGATAATCATGAATATACTTTGACAACCAACAAACAAAGGGCATGTGGAGCCCAGCATTCTCCCTGGCTTTTCAGCCCTAGGTATTTTAATCTTTTTTACATTTTTGTAATACTGTTCTCTGCTACAGATTTCGCTTTAGTTGTACTCTGCAGGGATTTTCTTTTAGTTTTCTCACATTATTTTTATATTTTATGGTTTTAACCCATATTTTTTTAACTACCCAGAGATATTTGGTATTGTGTGGTATAGAAATGCAATAAATACAAATAACCATATGGTATAGATAGATATAGATGGTATTGATATAGTTATACAGGTTTATTTGGAACCTATAACATAACTTGGTATAAAACAAGACTTGACCTATCCAGATAAAACAAAAGTTCTTTCTACACTTTGTTGTTATGTAATCAAAATGCCTCTGACTTATGGCAACCCTATGAACGAAAGACCTCCTAAATATCCTATCCATGACAACCCTGCTTAGCTGTTCTATATTCAAGACTGTGGCTTCTTTTATGGAGCCAATCCATCTCATATTTGGACTTCCCTTTCTTCTTCTTCCTTCAACTTTCCCTAGCATGGCCATCTTCTCCAGGGAGTCTTCTCATGATGTGTTTCTATATTTTATATATTCATATTTATCCCCTCTCTCCTCTCTTTCCTTGCTCTCTGCAAGGTCAGCATCAAGGGCAGGCATATTTGGGTAGCAGTCCAGGGCCCACTTCCTAGCAAGGGGTCACTGGCAAAAGCCTCCTTGACTTGCTCCATCCCTCCAACCTGCTTGTCTACTAGCCTCTCTCTGTGACCCAGACAACAGCTGTGGTGGGAAGAAGAGCAGCAGAGGCCACTGTCTGCCTACTCACTGGCTCTTATCTTGTCCATGATGATCAAGAGAACGAGTAGCTGCTGACTATGGTGGTGAGAAGGTAGACTCACCAAGCATGCAGGCCCATTGAGAGTCTTGCCCAGGGACGTGGAAAAACTTGCAGTGACTAAAATTCAACTAAAAAAATACAAACCTTATTTTGCCCCCACTGGAATTCATTTGGTACAATCCCAAGACACTTAATTGAAATCCTGTGTGCAGCTTTGGGTGGGGGTGGGTGGACTAGTGTGAGCCTTAATACTCTCATGAGCGCTGTGCTTGGATGGTCCCAGGTTTAGCCAATTTTTTTACTGGCATAGCCTTCTACAGTTAAGGGACCCATCAGAAAATGCAAGGGTGGTGGGCTCGTGGCAGGCTCCTGGTACAACCCCAAATTACAATTTCTGCTGAAATATGACAAGGTTAAGGTCCTCCTATTTCAATCACATGGTTTGAAAGTTGGATTGGAATTGTTGTAGTTCACAAGTTGAATATGAGTCAACAACATGATAAGGTTGCGAATCAATAAATGCTTTATTGGGTTGCATTAATTGAAGCATAGCTTCCAAATCAGCTCCATTTAGGTTCCATCTTGAATACTGCATCTAGTTCTGGGCTCCACAGTTTAGGAAAGGTACAAACAAATTGGGCAACAGAGGAGGGAAACAAGGATGATCCTGGGATTGGAAAAAAGCACTCTGAGGAAAGATCAAAAGAACTGGGCATATTTAGCCTTGAGAAGAGAAGACTGAGGGGAGATGTGATGACTCTTTCAATACTTGAAAGGTTGTCCCTGGATTAGCTAAACCCTCCCTCTGAAGCGTCTTCCCCTAACATCAGATTGGAGCTTCTCTTTTCAGACATACCTACTCGTACCTCCACGCACATAGACACTGAGCCTTTTTCCATGCACTGGGAGGAACTGTCACTTTGCACCTCCCTCTGCATGGAAAAAATTCTTTCCTAGCTTGCTTTTATCTTCAAGCATTGATCATTTCTCCTTTTAATGATTTGCATCATAATTTTACTTCTTTACCTTTTCGTCTGGTGTGTTGCTGGTGTACTAGTTGCATTCATTTCATCATTTGTTGTTTTGATGTGTTTCATAAGCTATTCAGAGGATCCATTTTCTAGTAAAAAAAAGCAAATGAGAAATGTTTTTCCAAATCATTATTTATTATTTATTTATTTATTAAAACATTTTTATGCCGCCCCATTCGCCGAAGCCTCGGGGCGGCTTACAACAATAAATATTAGGACATTAGTGTCCTACAGTACAAATATTAGCTGACCCATGCCTTGTTTTGTTCTATGATGTAGCACTGGACTCCTTAAGAGAGAGATTTCATGTCTTCACCTTCAAAAGAGTTGAAAATGTCCCACCTTTGATTTTTCTAGAAATCAGGATGTTTTAACTATTTGTATATAACATTTCAGTGATCTGTTGGGGAAATTTTGTTATTGTTATTATTATTATTATTATTATTATTATTATTATTATTATTATAACATTTCTATGCCGCCCCTTGCCGAAACCTCGGGGCGGCTTACAACACGATAAAATACAATGAAATACAATAGCACATAATAAATTACCATTAAATACAAAATACAAAAAATACATTGGTTTACAAATATAAGATTAAAATTATCAGTATAACTTAAGTAAATAAAAATATAGGAGGAGAGTGCTGTCACGTCATCTCTGACTTAGGGTGACCCTATGAATGAATGCCTTCCAAAACACCCTGCTCAACTCTTGTTGACTCAAGACTGTGGCTTCCATTATGGAGTTCATCCATCTCATAGTTTGTTTCCTCCTCTTCCTCCTCCTCCTCTCTTCGACTTTCCCTAGCCTGGTTGTCTTGTCCACTGGGTCTTGCCTTCTCATGATGTGCCCAAAGTCTAACAACCTGTTTCATCCTTTTTGCTTTCAGTTCCTTCACTATTTTCATACTCCTCTCAAGGAGTGAGTCAATGAAGACTCAACAGATTTCATGAAATCTCAAATAAATGTGTACCCCTTTTTTCTAAACTTTCTTTTTGATTTTACAGTGTTCTCCCTGCCACACACACACTCACCTTTATGACAGTGTATACTTGCCAAGACTGTGCATAATGATATGATTGTGATGTACTAAATTCTGCCTTTGTGCATCCAAATGACTATGTTACGCTTCAGGATGCTGTGTTTGAATGGTTAGACTGGCAATCCATAATTGTGGCATTTGATAATGTTTGCTTTGGCTGCATAAAAGAGCACTATCAAAGTGCGGTAATGATCAACTTGCCACATTTGGCACCACCAGCCTCACTTATACCCGAAGCATAGGTTGAGTGGGCGGTCAAATACAATTGTCCTTCTGAAAAAGGAGGCCGCTATACAGCCTGGAATAATGATTGGTTGTAAAGCAGTCTGGACTGCCAATAATAGAAGCTCAGCCAGCCTGAACTAGGGAGCCGTTTCTTTGGCTCCATAACAGAACTCTTGTTTCAGAAGTGAGAGAGCTCCTGGGTTTAGCCACAGTGGCACAATCTTTGAAACTGAATTAATGATGTGTCAATCTGTTAACCCAGTCTGTGCGAGGCGTTTAATGAGGCCTGCCGATATATATTGTTATGCTCATTTGCCCATGTGGGAAGACAGGCAGAAGGGATAGCCTGACTTCATATAAACCACAGAGGTGGAAAGCATGTGCCCTTTTCGGTGATGTTGGATTACAGCTCCCATCATCCCCAACCATGGGTCATGTTGGCTGGAATAGCGGGAATTGGAAGTCCAATAAAATCTGGAAGGCAACAGGCTCCTCACATCTGATTCAAAGCGAAAAATGGCTTTCATACTGTGCAGATAGCAACAATTCTTTATCAGAATTCTAAAATACTGCCCACTTCCCAGCGAGTGGTTGTATCTGCACTGACACTATCTTTCCAAGTACCAATGCCTCTCACTTTTAATGTATCTATTAAAAAGACAGTTTCCTCAATGCAAAAATCATTTTCACCCTCTTTATTTGGAATGTTTAACAATTTACAGAATGACATCTGAGTGAAAGAAAAAGGGCTGGACAAATAATGCAAGGAGAAAGCCGGGAAGGAAAAGAGTAGCGTGTCACTCGGCTATGAAAGTCAGTCTCCAGTTCATTAAGCAATGTGCAAGTGCAAAGAAGCAGAGCAGTCATTTTGTTTTGTTTTGTTGGGGGGAGAATTACAGTTCCTCCAGCCTCCTGATAGAAAAGCAGGCAGCAGGAATAAAAGAACGGGGCAACCAAGTGGGCAGGCCGTGGTGCTGCTTGCTCCCATTTCCCCTCCTCCCCTGAGGTCAGCACCCCTTCCCTTCCACCCAAAAGCTCTTCCTGAAGAAAGTGAGTACAGCTCCCTCCTTTGCGATTCTCTCCTGGGATGCACTGGTCAAGCTAATGTGATTTTCTTCTGAGTAAACGTGTCCACATGCCCCTGAAGACAATATGATTGGATTGTGAGTAAGTGCCATTGTCTACAATGACAATGAGTTCTGAGCAGACACTTTTATAGGCAAATGGGCTGCATGTTCTTCATTGAGGCTGAAGGACAAAGGAAATATTGGAAAATATATTCTGTGCTTTGTTTTTTTCAAAGAATGGGGAGGGGAAGGAGGATGTAGTGTTCCATTTTCTCTCCATCTCACTGGGCAATTTAGGGAGGGAGAGAGAAAGAGAAGCTCTGCAAGGGGCAATTGACAGAGGCAGGAAAGAAACCAAGCTGACCAGGCTGATCTCCTTCTTAGAATTGTTCAAAGCCAGACAGTTCCTGTTTGCAGGGCTGCTCCTCACCTGTCCAATAGCTCACTGAAGTCACTCCTCTGCCTCCCAGAAATTTAGCAAACACTGGAATACATGCTTTGAAAGATGCAGGCTATAAAAACACGGTGATAGAACTGGCCTGAAGAAATCTGGGCTTTAATGGCAGAAAAAGGCTGAGGATGGTGGATTCATGTGAGCCTTATGCGACTCAAGCATCACAATGCCAGTAGAAACATCTAGTGTAGATCACATACCCTTTTGGATGGACATGGCTACATGCAGGAGCAAGAACTAGCTCATGCTTGGATGCTGCTCCGTCATGACGTCTTGCCATTTTCAGTGGCTCCTCAGTGGCGAGTGTCTCATTGCATGTTCTGCCTCATCAGGAAAAGGGGGCATCCAGATATGATAGTTGCTGTCTGAATTTAGTGCAATCGCTCCTCTCAACAATTCAAAACATTTCTTGCAACCAAATTGGTTTAATATAGTTTCACTTTTGTTTGCGACAAAGAAATGCAATTGCGGGCAGATCATTCTGAAGTATGTTCATTTGTTGTCCTCTTTTACAGGCAAGCTTTTCAAAGTACGAGAACCTCAAACTAATGATCTCCAGCCTGTAAAGCTGTTTGCCATTTTTGTACACTAGTCCATCAATTTTAGCTGCTTCAAGCAGCCCAGCCCAAATTTCTGGCTAAAGAACCGGTCTAAGGGCTTTTCTCCAGTGAGTTAATGCTTCATCTTGGAGCCCCACATTCAGCAGGGGCTTGGTCCCAATGGCCTTATTGGCCCTTTCCAACTCAACTCTAATTTTATTTATTAATTAATGGTATTCCTATGCTGTTTGATTCAATGAGCTCTCAAAATGGTGTAAAGAATACACTTTAAAGTATCAATTTAAAAACAAATTTAAAACAAAGTTGCTTGGCATAGAACAACCACATCACAATGAATTTTGACAGGCTATGATAAAACAATAACAAAACAATGCATAATAAGATAATAACCATTCCACCTGTGCCAAACAGTTAAAAGCCAATAAAAGCACAATCGACAATTAAAATGGCAGGAAAATAAGAATGTTTTAAACTGGTGCTGATATATCTATATCTATATCTATATCTATATCTATATCTATATCTATATATATATATCTGGTGCCATGCATATTTCCCTTGGGAGCTGATTCCACAGATGGGATGCCACAGCCAAGAAGGCCCTTCTCTTAAGCCACCCTTTTTACCTCCTTTAGGGGTGGGTCATGAAGAAGGCCCTCTATAGATGACCTAAGAGTCCAGGCACATGTATATGGGAGAAGACACTCCTTTAGATATCCAGGCCCTAAGCCATGTAGGGTCTTTACATTAGTGTTAGCACCTTAAAGTGGGCTCAGACTTCAATTGGTAACCAGTGCCGATGTTATAGCACTGGCCTGATATGCTCATTATTGCCATAATCTGTGCAGTTACCCAGCTCCACGTAAGAATATTTGAACATAAAAAGACCCATTTTGGATAAGACCAAAAGCCTAAGTACTCCTTTCTTCCATTTGCACATGGCCAACCATGCTCCAATAGGACATGAGGTCAATAACATGCTTCTACTTGTGTTCCTCAACAATTGATGTTGAGTTACAGTGGCTCAAGAAGCCAGCAAGGGTGAACTACCATGCATGGCATCTTGTTGTGGCACTGGCCACCGTTCTGAAAATTCAGGGTATGGCAGTGGCATGCTGTAGCTTCTTGTTGCATGTGAACCCAGCAAGGTGGGTAATTGACAAGCTGTCCAGAACCCATGGGCTGTTTCAGGGTTGTGCACTGTCAATCATTCCAACAACTTACCCCTGCTGCGTTTGTGCCCTGACCATCCCCATGACATGCGAACCAGGGCACTGCCTCTAACAGTAGAGGTCATCTTTGCTGGTAGATGTTGATAGTAAAGCAGGATTTCTTAAAAGAATGAGACATGCTGCTCAGGGTTACAAGTTCCAGTGGGTATGCCCTGGAGTTGTTTTTGCACTTTGCTTTAGGATGGGAAGTCAGACCCTTCCTGTGAATCTCGCTACAGGGCCCTCAGATGCCAAAGGTACAAATTAGTGGAAATAAGTAGGGAAGTGCCAAACCTTACCTGATGTTTTTTCATCTGTTTTCCCTCTCCCTCAAAATTCCACAGCTCTTTCATTGGAAGCAAAATTAACTGGACATCTGTGAGGAGAGGCAGTATGGAGAAACCTATATAGCCATTCTGGAACAGGTATGTTGCTACTGCTGGGAGACATTAACTCTAGCATAAATCAAAGAGTTTGTCACGCTCATCCGGAGAGCTTAGACTGGGGATGGTTCCAGAGAAGGCCTTTGTCCTGCAACAGACTTGTCTCAAACATAGAATTTTATGTGGGGAAGAGCCTATGAATACAGAGGAAGGATATAAATGGGAGAGGTGGTATCACCTTCCATTTGTATCCTTCCTCTGCGTTTCTACCACTTCATTGCTCTGTTTTCCATACTGCTTCCTCTGTTAAGGAGCCATTGACAGCATACTTGCATTCTGACTGGTGCTGCTGGGATTCCTCCGTTCAGAAACACCCTGGGATTTCCTATGACCATGTAAAACTGTTGATATGGAGAGTAGCTCAGACCTCGGTCTCTCCAGGCTCCTTGCTTTTTTCCTGGTCTTCAAAAGTGGCTTGGGATCTAGTTCTGGAACTGCCAACCCTTAATTACACTGGAATTACAGTCAATGGAGAGTGCAAGAGTTCAAGCAACCTGCTCCAAAACTATGGAACACCAGACTGTTCAGTATTGCCTCCTATTGCTAATCAGTGCTGATTTTTTAAAAAATGATGCAGGGAGCAGAGCGCCCACAAGCACTGTATTTTCTGACATTTCTTCATTTCTTTCTGAGTCTCACATATTTTAGGTGAATGGGGTAGGTGGAGGAAGAGGAGAGATTTGGTTGCTGGAAAAGCTGCACAGAAGATCCTGATAACCAAATCAAGGTCTTTGCAGTTGACTCCAAACCCACAATACCCTTGTCTAATTTTAGCTTTCTCAGCTTTTCAATTATGCATCAAAATCAAGAAGGCCCTACTCACTTAACATTCCCTGGAAGCTGGAGCAAATTCCCAGTGGAACCTGTCATAACAAACTGACTTGAAGTGACTATAGAACCTCAGTCAATGAACAGTAGCCCTTTTCAAGCCCTCTCATTAAAAAGTGTTCAGACAGCAGGCGCTGAACTATCCAGCACATTGTGAACAGAAACCGGCCTGTCAAGAGTGTAACTCTCTGAAGTTCTGTACATCTGCATCAAACAATTCTCTGACAGAAGTAATTTCTAATCAAAAGCAAAACTGAAGTGGCCAGTGGAATAATATTTAAGATCTAGTGTCCTAAACAGGTTATTTTTTTAATAGAAATAAATGTCGTTGGTTTTGAAACGAACTCGATGGAACTTTCAAGCACCAGGAAATTATTCCAACAAATTACATGATAGCAAGTAGGGTAGTCATTAGTCAAGATCCTAAATAAATGGCATAAGGATCCTGGAACACTGGATTCAACAGAGGAATGAGGTGACAGCAAAAGAAAACACAACAGAAGGAGAGCCAGATGGTCAATGGATGCACCTCTTGACAAAGCCGTGTTCATTGAGTGTACGCGTTGTCCATTGATCTTTATCTCAGAGAAAAATGGATCCAAACTATCTCCAGAAATTGTCGTCACCACCCTGCTCCGATTTTCAGCAAAAGATTTTCAAGTGGAGTTGTATCTGAACAAAGAATGTAAGACTCCACTGATGGCTCCACCCACTGACCAGCGCATGCCATGAGAAGCCTTTTGGGCTCAGCCTGACATATGTACCAAGCTGCCTACCCCAATTTACACTACATGTACAAGGGCAGACATCGGCAAATTAACAACAGGTGAGCAGAATGAGGTTTGTAATAAACAAGATGAGGCAATACAAGGTCTTATTTCATCACTTTAAAATCCTTTCAGTTCCATGCACTTATCCCAGGGCACATTCTTTGTGCAGTGTGGCAAATACAGGATCTGTGCATTTCAATAGATTCCTACTTCAAACAGGATCTCTAATGTAAATTGAGTCAGGGTAGCCAGGTGTCCTACATTGCATAGGACAATCCTCTCTTTGAATGTATCCTTTATTTGATATGTGACCTAGTCCATGGTTCATGTGAACTCAAAGAGCCACAAGAAGGGGCTGAAGATGGCCATTAGTTGTGGGCACCTGACTAGCTGACGGAGCAGGAACACCAACCACCTGGCTAGTCTTCCTAAGGTGAGATGGACTGTAACCCAGTTTGCAGTGATATATATAACCTTGTATATCTAAATGTTCTGCACATTGGTACCTTTTTTGTCTACTTTGATGGTAAAGCATTTCTTCTTTCTTGGCGATACGAAAGTGGCCACCCTACTAGAAGAGGTTCCAGGCATATGATGGTACCACTGTAACATTGGCGATGATTTAATTCTATAGGAAGAGCCTATTAATACGCACACTGAGCCTTTTATTACACTAAAAACATTATGTGTGTCATGAAGGTGCCACTAAAGACTCTAGCAGTCCCAAGCAAACTCAAGTTAGAATGAGCTTGGAGATGGAAAAATGAGGGCCTTAATGAGATTGAGCCTGGCTGATTCACCCATCCCTAGGAAAACTCTTATTAGAAGGAAGAAGACAACCCATATCTACACAAGATACCAGAGGCTGGTTCCCTAGCAGAGCTGGGCCAGCTTTTATGTACGCTGCACTCTTATATATCCTGCACTTCAGTTGTATAACAATGTCTTGGGATGTGGTTCTGTACACATTTTCCTGGGAATAAGTCCCTCTGAGCTCAGGAGACTTACTCCTGAATAAAAAAGTACTGATACAAAGAAGGAAGGAGATGGAGAGGAGAGGAGGGGTGATTTTTAAAGAGCATTTTCAAGCACTTTCTCTGAGAAGGATCCCTCCCATTACCTCTCTGGGCCAGCTCCAGTGAAAAGCTGCCCAGGTGAGTCAGTCACTTTTCCGAAGCACGCATTGCTCCAAGTGGGTCAGCTGCTTTTGCTTGGCATGTCATGAACCTACAGTAGCTTTTGCGGCACAACACAGCAGGAAAGGCTAATTAAAGCCCCTCAGGCATGACCTTGGATGCAAAGAAGCATCATTGTCCCTTTCCCAGACCTCTGGGGAAATGCGCACAGTCAATAAATTGCCGTGTACTCAGGCACAAGGGTTTTTACTACTTCACCAAGGCTGGCACGGAGTGCATCAAGAGAGAAAGCTGAGAGTGTGATGGAGTCCTTTCATCCCTCGTCTTTGATTAACATCTTGTTTCTTCCCTAATTTACAGGGCTGTTAATTTATCACCTTCAAGGATAGGCAAGGCAAAGCATAATGTTAAATGTACAAATGAGAGTAGGTGATGTAATGGAGAAATTGCTAGGGAAAGGCAACACTAACCCATCTACATTAGGACTAATTTCCTTGGAGTAGGGAGGTTTTGTCAGATGGAGAGAAGAAGGAAGTTCAACGAACAGCGGGATATTTCTGACAAAACAATCAACAGGCAGCAGCTGACTTTTGCCCATTTCAAGATAGTATTGCTTCCTATTCCATATGAGGGGAGCCCAACATGGATCTTGAGTTGATAATGATGTCCAGATAGCCTGAGCTATCAAAGACCTTTTTGGAAATTCCATAAAGAGAAATGCTTGTGACACAGAAATTCACTGAGGCATGTTTGCAAATGCTGCTTCCAGGGTTGCCTCCAATTCTTGACTTGAAAAAGCCTCCTATGGATCTGGGTGAAATTTGGCGAGCTTGGCTTCTCACACCTGAGCTTTCTTTCTGCCTCCTACTTTTTAACAGCTCTCTTCTTACTCTGTGGCAATTTGGTCCAGCCCACTGGCTCACATTAATAGGTGGCAATCCAGGTAGCTTCTTGACCTGCTTTGGGGTGGGGGAGACACATGAGTTGAGTCCTGAGCAGTATTCACTTTTCCTGCCTTCTCCACAGTACAGTTTTATGGCCATGAGAAATTAATCCTAAAGTTCCTACTTGCTCCCTATTATTTTGCTTATGCTGATGTTTAAAACATTCCAGAGTCACCCCTGCTTTAAAAAAAAGTGATAATCAAGCGAGCAAGAAGTATTCACCAACCCATTTTGTGGAATGCACATATTTAAAAGGAACACGGCAGGCACAAAACAAACCTCATATTACTCCTGCGGTCTTCTCGAACATAGACAGTGGCCTCTGTCCTTCTCGGGGGTGCTGCTGACCATTAGGAGGAGGGAGGGGAGCTGCGACAGAGGCCCTCTGATAAAGCTGCAGAATCCTCTGGCTGCATTCCATTCCTGCGGCTCCTGCAGCTGGAAGCTAAACGGCCAAAAATTGGGCAATGCCGTCTTGCGGTCCATACTGAGGAATCCATAAACTTTGTTTTGCTTTGTTTCAAATTACTTCTGAGTTTTCTTTTTCCTTCAAGTCGGCATCTCAGTAGGGTCTAATTAAAATTTATGAGTAAGTGGTGGGACAGAGTAGAGCAGCCCTAATGTGGCACCCTCCAGGTGAGTTGCACTGCAGAGCCCATCATCCCCAGAGAGCATACCTCCTGGCTGTGCAGGCTGAGGGTGGCAAAAGTTGTAGTCTAGCATTTCCTATTTTGGGGAAGGTTGGAGAAGAACAAACCCGAACTCTTAAGGGTAATATTGAAAGTGGCTGTGGTTTTAACACCTCTCTTTTAAGTTTCTAGCTCTGTTTAGATCAACAGAGTGCTTCAGCTGTTGGGTGGTATAGAAATTAAATAAATAAATACGATTTCAACCTACATATAAAGAAGTAAATACAAAATACCATGCTCACTTTATGTGTACATAGTAGGGTTGTTTTTTTTTTTTTTTTTAAAGAGTAGCCTAGAGCTATGGGCATTAGCTCTCAATTAATTACAATTACAGGGTCAATTACAGGGCTCCCATATAGTATTAGCAAGTTCCCATATAGTATTATCTCAGGTTCATAAATGTAACTGGATGGCATCATGCTCCTAATTCCATCTGTAGATGGTGATGAAGCCAACAAAGCTTCCAGGAGTGACTGGCCAAGATTCCCTGACATCACTGAGAGGAAGGGAAGTCAGAAAAGCCTCTGCCTCCCATTAGCTGAGCTGTTTTGGTCCACAGCATGCTGCGGAGGGCAGAAGATGCCATGAGGGCAGGGGTACGCACACACAAAACCCTATTCGAAGTCTTTTATAATGCCAATAAGGTTTCAGTAGGAAGGAATGAAGGGTTTTTATTTCAGCCCTCCACTTGCATTGAGCAGCCAATTAGTCTAATTCTTTCTTTCCTTCCTTTCCGGTCTCTGGAGAGGGTTTTGTATATGCAGCCGTGGCAGCTGAGTGGAAAAGAAGAAATACGTGCAGGGTACACTTTGGCCTGTGCTGTTCCTACTTCAGCCTGCTGCCATTTCAGCATCACCTCATGCTGGATCAAGGCGCATTTCGAAGGTGAGAACTGCATCAAGCATGAAGTGCTGCCAACATTTGAGCACTCTGTAGGCGAGGCCCATCATGCAAGGAGACGGTTCTGCAGGTGGGCAGTTTCTCTTTCCCTCTCAGTGAGGCCGACCACTTTTGAGTCTCCAAAATAAGAGGGCAAAAGAAGTTGGTGACCTGCTTAATGTTTGCTAATTTGGGTGATAGTGATTTGAAGGTATAGAAGCAAATGTGTCTGTTTAATTATTTGATGTGCCTGCCTTTCTTACAAGAAAAGAGTACTCAAGATGGCAAATTCAGAAATATATACGGTAGATCTCAGCGTATTGTGATCAGGCAACCTGCGTGCTTGCCCTTGGCTCTACTGCCCAGGTGCTAATTGCTGATTGGCAACATTTCTTAGGGCCCTTTATCTTTAAACCAGAGCTGGGCCTGACAGACTTTTGAGCTGAGAGCACATTCCCCTAGGGGGCCGTGTACCAGCAACCCTTCAAATAGAAGACTGCCCTCTGTAGGAAAGGACCACACATGCCCCTTCTACCTCTGGCAGGGGGTGACAATGATTGCATTTTTTTTCAAGGCCTGAATAATTCAGAATTTATATTTTTGAATTGCAGAATTCATATCATTATGCTGCCTCACACTGGGATATTTTGTTATCCAGTCAATGTATTATCTACTCCAAAGAGCAGCCACAGAATCTTTTCCCAAGTAGGATGTCTATGTCTCCTCTTTTATAGAGACCTGTCTGCTACCTGTAGGAGTAGAAGAGGAGTGTTTTCTGTGTTGTGAACTTCCTGTGTTTGATGGAAGAGACTACGATCTGAAAGACACAGAGGGGTATTTTTGGTGGGGAGGGGATGAGGGGAAATCAGCCTCGATGGAGAAGGAGACAGTGACAGCTAGGGGCAACTTCCGAGCAGCTCTACAGCTTCTGAAGTGTAACATGCCAAGGTATTTAACATCTGCCTCCCAGATATTTAATTACTCACATTCCTAGCAAAAAAGAGGCCACACTCTTGTGATATCCTCACTTACAGAACTTCCAGTTGCTCTTTTGAAGTCTGGAGTTTCTTAGCGTCAGTCAAGCTAAGAAAAAAGGCAGAAATGTCAACACAACTGCAGCTATTTAGGCATTCTCAGAACTATTCCTCTCAGTGTTCCTGAAGCCTGGATTAAGCATCACAAGGGCCTTTATGCACAGGGGATGGCCCAGGTTCTGTTCTGCTTCTGTTTTAATTTTAAACCTGCTTTTTATCTTGCTCAAGTGGGAAAAGTGCATAGTTTATTTATTTTTCAAAAGCATATAATTCTCTCCCCCACCTCCACTTGCAGCCATATAACCTAAAGGGTGAAAATTCATTTTTAAAGCCTCTTACACTGCATTTTCCAAAAACGTGCATTCAGCACAATCACAAATGTGTGAATTTGCAAACATCCCTTGAAAAAAGTGCTCTGGTCCCTTTTGGAATTGTGAGTGGGATATGTGTGTAAACAAGCAGGAACCAAATTCTGGCATAGCCCCAGTGGATGTGTGCATGCTCTTCCAAGCCGCAGGGTGATTTACACACACACCATCTCTCCCCAGGTACCATGAGTTCCTTCCCAATTTTTGCACAAATTGCTTGACAGCCTTTCAACTCCAGAGCAGTCTTCCCCAACCTAGTACTTTCCAAAATGTTTCCGTGACCGTTCCCTGAACTCTTGACCATTGGGCATGCTGCCTGGGGCTCACGGGAACTGAATCCACAACATCTGGAGGCACCAGATCGGGAAGGACTACTCTAGAGTGGGAGAAGGAGAGAAAGAGAGAGAATCAACAGTGGCAGAGGTACAGAGGGAGATGGGGCACTAGAAAGAATACGGGTGGCTCACTGGCCTCTCTTCTCCTGCTCTCCTTTAGTGTTGGCCACCACTGACTCCACCCATTCCCACACCTGGTATGTAGCCCATTAACAACAACAAAGTACACCAGTTGGGCAAACTGACTACAGCAGGCTTCATCCATGGCATGCCAACTTTTTGCTGGCTTGCAATCCCAGTTCATGTCAAAGTGGCTTTAGTCAGTGTTTAGTGTGGAATTGATGCTTAAAAGAATGCATTTTCCTTGAAACAGTGCATGCTGTATTTTGTAATGAGAGAGGAAGCAAAACATCCAAGCAAGATGCCCATTCTTAGGATGTGAAGCGTGAGGGCCAAAGAGAGGGACCAGATGTTGCAGTGCCCCCTGGTGAGCGGTCCTTCAAACTGTAGGTAAGCAAGGTTATCGTTTCAATTTATTTCATTTCTATATTGCCCCATAGCTGAAGATCTCTGGGCAGTTCAGAACAATTCATAAGAACAAGACAATAAAACACTAAAGCTTCACGCAAATACTTCCAAAATTTCAAAGGGCTAAAGCAATGAATGTATTTTACATATGGTAAACAAATTTTATATACGGTAAAACACCTGGGATGTATCAAGCCCCTGAATAACCAAGTGTACCTTTAAAAGCCAAAACATAAAGGGCCATCTCCATCTAGTGCTGAAAGTATGATAAGGTTGGCCCCAAGTGGGCTTAGTGGGGAGGTCATTCCATAAATGGGGGGCCACGACAGAGAAAGCCCTCCTCCTCGTTGCCTTTCTTGGAGTTGACACTTGCTGAAAGGCTCCAGATGTTGAGCTTAGTGTCTCGGAAGACTGCAGCTGGGAGAGGCACTCTGTCAAGAATTGTGGTTCTAACTGCAGCTTCTGAATGGTCTTCAGGGGCATCCCATGTAGAGTGCATTGCAGCAATCTAATTTAGGGAATAACACAGCATTGATTTCTGAGAGCAAGACATCTCTGTCCAAATAGTGGCATAGCTGGGCCACCAAATGAAGCTGGCAGAAAGTACTCTGAGCCACCTGAGCCTCAAGTGACAAAGACAGACCAAGGAGAAGAAACCAGAAGTGGTTTGCAATGTTGTAAGCATGGTATTTAAATGGTTAGATTACTATTTGCATTGCCTTTTGACTCAATAGATGCTTTGCTTTATATGCATACATGTACTCACATACCTGTAGCCCTCCAGCTGTGCTGCACTCCAACTCCCATGAGTCCTGGTTGTCTTGGCCAAGTGCTCATGGATGACAGGAACTGGAGTCCGACTACATCAGCAGGCCCACATTTTCCTTTTCCTGCATGAAAACCAATCTACGAAGCAGGTCAATATTGGTTTTAGAGATAACACCATTCATCTGGGTGTCACAAGGGACAATTCAGGTAGGAGAGGTTCCTAAAATTTACTCCAGCTATCCCTGTTTTGCAGGATCTATTGGAATTCTCAAAGGCGTGTCCCCTCTACTGTGCACATTCTGCGGTTGCGAACGGATCTTTCTACAGGAACAGGGGTCTTTTCAATGGAGTGGTGAGGAAGAGAAACATTTGTTGTTGGGGCCAAATTCCCTTGAGATAACCTGTCGGAGGACCCTTTCAGTCTCTCGCTTCCTTGCCATGCCATTGAAAAGTGGCAATGTGATAAAGCATCCCCAGAAAGTTCTAATCAGATTTGTATTTGAACAAAAATGTTTTCAAGCTGAAATTCAATAGTCTCAATGATTTTGGCTGTCATTACAACTAGATTTCTAAATAAGGCTGGTCCAGTACAACTTGCAGTATAGACAGTCACAGCAGTAGCAAGATATTGAGCAATTCAAGCCTGCTGGAACTGGAAAGAATATATAGAGCAGCTGGAGAAAGTTGGATGCCGTATACTCAGGGAAAGAAGGTTGGATTTTGCATTGCATGGGGATTGGACAAAGGGGTATTTACGAGAGATTTCTATATATATCATCTGGAAAGATAGCTGAAGAAACAATTCAAGACTGTTTTAATATTCTGCAAAATGGAAGCAGATGTCCAGCCTTCTTTTGCAGAGTAATTACAGAATATTCATTCATTCATTCTCCATTTTTATCCTATCCAAGTGCTTGAGGTTCCAAGGTATCTGCACTATGGAAAAAATACAAAAATAGCCAACCGAAGTAGAAAATAAATAGCCAGTAGTACTATCTGGGCAGGGCTTGGGGGAAGACATCTGGGATCCCACTTAGAAGGACCCTCAAAAGTATGGTTACCACATTTTGTAGGAGGTGAAATAATAATAATCCAGACTCTAGAATTACTTAATTACACCATTGCAACTAACTAGAGAAAATGCAGCCCAGATTGCTGTAGCCTAAAACTAGTGCGAACAAACAGCCAAGAATTATTACAACTTGTCTTAAAGATACAGCAAGGTTTGAGCTTTGGCAAATTTAGGGAATAGAACAACTACACTTGGGTGGTGACCATGGAGCACTTTTCACATGCATTTGTTGACAAAGAGCTGGTGCAGTTAAGAAGTTTCCTGATTCTCTACATCTTACGTTCTAATTGGTAAGGCGCATCCCTAAAAGACTGAAGGATAAAATCTGATGTACCTATAATATAAGATAACCTGATTTCCAGGGATGGGGGAAAGTTGAAATGGCTCATGTTTCTGTTTCTCATCTGGAATTCCCAACATGAAGTCTACTAATAGCAGGTAGAACTCCAACAGATGGCAAATGAAATTGGTCCTTCAAACTTTTCACAGTTTTAAGCCAGAAACTCTAAAAATTAAAACGTGAGAAATAAAGCCTTGAATTGCCTGTCAGGAATATTTCAGTCCAAAGAGCAGTAAGCCACAAAGCAGCTTGGACGGTGCAGGAATTCCCCCTTCTTCACAATTCCCAGGTTGATGAAGGATTTCCTGAGGCTGACTGGAATGTACAGTATTTGTGCCTTCAAAACGCAAGCTGCAATTCCATGCATGTGTGTGCATGTTTGTGCATGTGTGTGAGAGAGAGGAAGAGAGAGAGGAAGAGAGAGAGAGATGTAGACATGCACATACACACAAAACATATAAGGTTAACTTCAAAACAAAAAATCTTGTGCTATAATTACTGTCACCCCATTGCTGATCAAAGGAACTGATCGTGTAAGACATGTGAATTGCTCTGATGTGATTAAGCCCTTTCCCTCCACCCCTAATGCAGCCTTATTTTCAAAATGCATTTGTATGTTTCTCCACTTCTTGCATTGCCATCTGTCATGTAAACCTTATTACTCTTTGCTTCAGTACAAACTGCTAGAAATGAAACTAATTATTTTATAGTTCGGGCAGCCTGCCTGGTAGACTGCAGGACTTGGACAGATGCCGCCGCCTTGCAGACATATGTTAACTTCAGACTTTTTCCAACAAAGATGATTGTTTTCAGGATAGTGCTGGTTCACAGTTGTTAGAGAGGGAGAGCGACACACTGAGGAGCAACAGAGGTTCATTGGCAGTAGGGTGGAATCAGCAGGTATGGGGGGTTAGGACTGAGTTACGATGGATACCAACTAATTAAAGTTTCAAATGGGCTCTTTCATAATGCTCTTGTTATTCAGTGTAGTGCTGTTATAGTAAAAAAAAAAAACTTGTCGTATTTCCAGAGCATGGTAAGAGATGGATACCTTGTTGAAAATACACAATTTCTCTATATTGTATCTTATTTCTTCATGTCTTTTTTGAAGATTGGCTTTATTAGCAAACATCCTTGCCTGTGAAAACTGGGTACAAATTGATGGCAGAAGTCACAAAGATGCTTGAAAAAATCAAGGGGGATTTTTCCAGGGACACAGGCAGAATGCACTTTTTGGCTCTCAGTTTACAGGTTCCAAAGTATTTTTGTGGGAAAGCAAATACCTGAGGAAATGTTCTTGAGGCAACTGTTAGAGTGGCCTATGGCAGGGATGGCTGCTGAGCCTCATGAATTGTTTTGAAGCAACGACATAATCTGGAGGGCAGGAGGATTGCCCTGGCTTTTATGCATTGCCAAAAAAGAGGAAATGCACGCCAAAAAAGAAACAAGGAGAAAATAATTTGCACAACATTTACATGTGCTGATTTATACCCATAGCTAAAAATGCAGATATAGTAACTATGTTTGGAATAGAAATCCAGTACATCTCATTACAATGGGAAGGTTGGACTAGTAACCTCATTTACCTGCTCAGCTGGTGGTCTAGGGGCTAATGTGTGAGGGGCACCTTGAAGGCCTCTGCTGCCTCTTTTTCTGACCCTTGATATTAGACCAGATCTGTAGTAAACAGCCCTTGAAACAGATGATGCTTCAACTAGAGCTCTGCCCTTTGGAAGCTCTCCAAAAAGAGGACTACCTTCTGAAAAGCAGGAATTTTGCCACCCTCCCCTGCTCTTCCCTCAACACCCTAAACATCCCTCAAAACAATGGCATGGTAAGGCAGCCCTGCTCCAGGGGCATTCTGGGAGAGAATATTGGAGTCTAGCAGTGAACCATCTGCTGAGCTGTTGGTACATCCATTCTCCATCTTGAAAAATGGATGACTCACTCCCATGTTTGTCAAGTCACCAACAGGGAAGAAAACCTGGGGCTCCATCTTTGCACCTCTTGTCATGAGCTAGGCGTCCCTTCTCAACCAAGGCAAGCACTTCAATAGTGGTTAAAGGAGTCTTAATTCCATACAGCTACAAAGTATTCACAAGCTTCGAAGCACACACTCAAGGTAGAAAGTTGACATCTCACTCTGACCCTAATCTCCCAAGTAATGCTTATGAACCCTTTGGGGCCAGTCTCTGAGGGGAAAGGGTGCTATGGAAGCAGGCACGATGTCTTTGTTCCCATCGAGTCTCTAACTGGTCCAGCCGGTGAGTGCGTCAACAGGCATGTGCATCCATGTCACTTGGGGTGTCAAGTTCTCCTCCCAAGAATCCCTCCCCAGCCTGTTCTGCCTCAGCTTCTTTCCCACAATCAGGAATGGGAGGGGGCTCAGTGGTTGTCCTTGAAGTGCTTTGATCCAGCGCTGTCTCACCGGCTGGTTCACCGGGAGGAGTTGGGCAGCTGAGGCCTCACGAGACCCAACAACTCCAAGATCAGAGTGAGAACTCTGAGCCACTGCTGGGTCAACTATCAACTCGCCCTCCTCCATCTAAGCCATCATTCCCACCAGAGCCCCCTCTCTCTCGTGTGCACCTGGGACCCTCATTTGAGTGCGCCTGCACAACATCCCTCTAGTTAAAACCCAGCCTGCCTGTTGCTCTACTGTTTTTCTGGTGTTTTGATGCTCACATTCAGCATTCAGAAGCAGTCTCCCGTGCTTGTACCTGAAGAGGTTTTGGCCATTGAGCTGCATCAGGGCCCTCAGGACCCTATCCTACTTCATGTGCAGGTGGGCCTCAGGGAAAGCAAGATGGTGGCAGGCAGCAGCAGCCCTCGGTTCCTCTTCTTCATCCACCTAAGAAGGAGGTGAGTTGTGAGTTGCTCCCACACTGAAGAGCATGGCGAGTGAGCTGATGAGCCAGGGAAGCCAAGCCCAGGCCAAGTGCTCGGCTCCAAAGCTGTTTCTCCTTAGATGAGCCGCAACTGTAGCCTCACAGCAGTCTCTGCTTTAATAAGAGAGCCAGTGTGGTGTAGTGGTTAAGAGCTGGGACTGGGACGCAGACGATCTGGGTTCTAGTCCCTGCTCAGCCGTGGAGCCAACTGGGTGACTTTGGGCCAGTCACAGGCTCTCAGCCCAACCCACCTCACAGGGTGGTTGTTGTGGGGATAAGATGGAGGAGGAGAATGATGTAAGCTGCCTTGAGCCCCTTGAAGGAAAAAGGCAGGATATAAATTGAAAAATAAATAAATAAAAATAACTCTGATCATCTCTTGTGCCGCGCTGATCCATGGCTGATCCCCGTTTTTAGTCAAAGGATCCTGGTAAAGACAGGACTGTGCGCCCTCACGAAACACGCCGACAGATGGTGGGAAAGTATTCAGAGTTCGGCTTGTCATACTGCATGCCAAGTGGTGGATCTGACAATGCTCCTGGATGCCTTCGCAGCAAGCTAAGCCACGCCATTGCAGGAAACATGAGCGGCACACTGGGACAGCTGAAGCATGACAGGAAGCATCCAAATGCGTTTTGTTATGTCTCTAGCTGGTCTTTGGTTCTTTCCGCCTTCAAGAAACCAAAGCTGCCCCATGACTACAGAAGAGCAAGTAGCTCACCTGAGCCAGCCAGAGGTCTCACTTGAGTAACTGCACTGGCCACCTTTGTGTGTGGAGCAGTCAGTGTTTCTTTCCCATAGTTATCAAATGCACATGTCACTGTGAGCAGCCAGGAGCAGTTATAAGCCAGGGCAAGCTCTACATACTTACTGAGTTGGGTTTTGTACTTACATTCCCCTGGCTGAATCCCCCGTTCCCCATGCTGAGGCAGCCTTTGGCATCTGCATACATAGCGCTAATTCTTCTTATAAATGCAATGTGTGCTCAGTAGCGTTTTATATTTGATGTATTTTATATGCATGCAAATATGTATCCATACATGCATTTGGTGTATTTTATATCCATGTATTTTGTATCCATGCACTTATTTCTATAGTTCTATAGCTGAATCATTTAACTGGCTGGACTGTGTTTTATGTATGATATATTAATTGCAATGCCCTGTCACTGATGCAAATAAAAGTATATTGAAATACATGCAATTAACTTATAGAAAGCTTTCCTAACCTGGGACATTTTGGATGTACTGGACTACAACTCCCAGCATGCCCTAGCACTAGTCTCACAAGAACAATGTCATAGCAAGATAGAAGCAGCAACTGGAGAAGGAGAAAGCTTACTTTGATCTTCTATTCCAGAGAGAACACCTATCAGAATTGAAGACAGCCTGGGCCCACCCATCAGCTACAGAAAGTCCTGCTGTTCCTATGCCTCTTTCCCCCTTCCCTCCATTTGCATAATGTCTTTTAGATTGAGATCCTACATGCATACTCTGTCGTGTCTTTCAAGATATATTCAGGGCTTAGGAAAAATATAGGTGCGTTATAAGTGAAATCAACAACATCTTTAATATTTCAGATCACTTTAACATATTCTGATGATAACATCATGGCAATTCCTCCATCATGTCCTCCAAATTACTTATTTTTAATTACTTATTTCTATGGTGGATACTGTGATCACTCCTGGTCAAGGCAGTAAAACTTGTCTGGCTTCAACATTCATGAGAAGTAAAAGCTTTACTCTTATACTAGATGCCCTTTTGCAAGTTGAGCCTGTTTGGAAAAATATTCAGAGGTCTGAATGCCCATCTAGCCACACATTTGTTCTTCATGGTTTCCCTGTGTTGCTTGGAGAAAACAATGATGAGAAGGTGTGTGAATTTTCTCTTCGCACTTCACGCCAGGCGTTCAAGGAGCATGGATTTCTAGGACCACACTGGAGAGAGTGAGCAAGTGTGGTCCTCCCTCCATCCCTTGTTGCTTCCACTTTGCATCCAATTGTGAAAATAACCCATTCCTTAGATTGTTTGGCAAGACGTGCAAATCCGGAAGTATGGGCTGTTCAGGAGGAAACAAACCAGAATAGTAACCCATGGTTTGTTGTTAGGTTAAAACTCTGCATTAAAACAATCCAGCATTCTGGGTTCACATGTCAAGCTGAACAAGCCAGGGATGGTGAATGGGCAGGAGGCAATGCACTCACTCATTTTCATTTGGCCCCAAGAAAACATAGGTCCTGGTTGTTTGTTATATGCAGGAAACAGAGATTCAGCCTGGGCTGGAGGAGGCTGCACTCTGACCCAATATTCAGGTTAGTTCTGCCCTGACCATGGAAGGCCAGATTTTGATGGTGGCCAGAAATGTGTGCACACAGTAAGCCCAGTGTGCCAAATTTATGCAACCCTGGACATGTCCAACTGTGGTAACACATTCCTTAGTTATATCCTGTTTAGGCAATGCAATGGGCTCATTAAGGGACCACCTTTGAAAAGTGTTCAGAAGCTTCAGCTGGTCCAGGATGCTTCAACCAGACTGTAGACCAGGGCTTGTTGCAGGAAGCTTGTGTGACTTCCTTGTCACAAAGCTTCACTGGATATTGGTCTGTTCCAAAGCAGATCTGAAAATAGTGATTATATGGTTTGGGACCAGTAAAAAGACCTCCTTCTAACAATACGAGCTGTTAACGGAAGCACTTGTTTCTGTCCCACCACTTATCAGAGCCATGTTTGGTGAGGGCACATGACAGGGCCTTCTCAGTGGCTGCTCCCTGGCTCTGGAACTCCCTGTTGAGGTAGGCTAGGTTAGCCTTTCTGTTTTGTCCTTTTTTATTCAGGCTGCCCTGTAACATGCAAGCTGATCTGTTGCTAAAAGGAGTTTTAATTGACTGGGTGGTGTTTTTATCATTGTGATTTGATTGATTTATGTTATGTTATTACCATATTTTTATTTAACATAGTTGTGTTATTTTTTTAAAAAAAATCTGAATTTTATTATAGCTAGCCTCCTTTATACCATTTGAAATAAAAGTGGGATATAAATAGATGAATAAACAAGTTAATTCACTTAAGGAAGTCCCCTCCCCTCCTCTCCCCCGCTTCCTCCAGAATTTAGATTTAACTATGTTCTAAATGCAGATTAATTTGTGGCCCTCAAAGAATCTGTTCCTTTTCTTAAAGGCCATTCACTCTCTAATGAGTACTGGGGATGATTCCTGAGAGCCAAATTCTTTCTCTCTTCTGCTAATTTGTGTTATTTATCATGCTCCATTATTTGCATTTGAGAGAAGCTAGGGTTGGTTCATGGGCAATTTTCAGTACTATTCCATGGCTTGTAGGAATTTTCATTTAAGGTCACAATGCTATACACACTTTCTTGAGAGCACATCTCACTTGAACTCAGTGGGACATGCAGTCCTGAGTAAATAGGCACAGAATTGCGCAGCAAGTGCCTACCAGTTGTGAAGCTGCACACTCTGTATTTGCAAACAAAAGAATGTGAAAGAGCCAGAATGAGCTTCTTCAGTCAAGGGGCTGGAGTGGAGCAGAGAGATGCACTCCCCGCTCACGCTCACGACGCCTTCCCCCTTTTCCTGAAAATGCAACAATGCCCCAACTGTGTAGACAGAAGAAAGCTACTAATATTTAACCAAGAGGCTTGTCTCCTTATGCTACAAAGACACCATAATGAATATCACACAATGTTTAATCAGTCTCTCTGCCAAAATGAAGATCTAGCATCTAATGAGGTCAAGACATTCAGCAAAGCAAACAGACGAAGCAAACTGAAAAGCTGATTAGCATTAGCTAATGTTTTGTAATCTTAGATATTGACCAAAAACATCTAGTGAACAGTAGCATATGCATCATCAACCTTTTATGACACATTTTTATGCTGCAATAATAACAGGAAGTAATTTCTTTTTGTCAGACAATAATTTAATAACGATAAAATAGCAACAAAGAATACGCATGCATATGCATCATTCTTCAGAAAAAAAAACAAGAAACCAGCACAGCTGAAGCATAAATATATACACCCTCAAATATCCAACCCCCATGCATTAATTAGGGTTAAAATACATTCTTAGTCCTTGGATCCCTAATTAGAAAGAGGTGATTAGGCAAAATATCCAAACCCTAATTTTCCTAAAATGTACTCTAAAATTTTCTTCCTGAATTCAGGATTGCGAGCTCCTTAGACTTGTAAATAGTATGACATTTTGCTAATTCAAGAAAAATATAATAAGCCAAGCTCCTCTTATGGTAATCCTAGATTAGTTGTGCATTTCTCTTTTCCATGAGAGGCACCTCAAAGTGATATGCAACTCTGTCATAAAACCTGATGAAATACTATCATCAGTAAAAAGTATAAATACAACTACTGATTTCTAAATGCAATAAAAATAACAGTATAACCAACTCTTCTAAACAAAACAAGTAAACTTTGTCTTGATCTAGCTCAGGCATCCCCTCTTCTCCTCCCTTAGCAGAACCTGAATACAGTCTAGGAATCTACAGTTAGCTATAGATTCCTGTTTCATCCAAACTGGGTAACTACAGCTTCCAGCTTTTGAACTGAGGTTGGATTGTCAACTGTCCCACGAGTGAAGCTTGTGGCCATATGTCCCAACTGATACAGTTTGAACATGCTTCCCTGTCCAAGTGTCCAGTTAAAAGATGGAGCACTCTCAGAAGGGAGGGCAGGAGCTGCTGCCCAGTCAATAGGTACCACCTGGACACCAACCTGAATAAATGCACAGGTCGCCTGGTCATAGCCTTCCACACCATTTCAAAATTCTAATAATAAATTCTAAATATGCTTCTATACATATAAAGCAGCTATGTAATTCTGTCTCCTCTTTATATTCTTTTGGGGGGGGGTGAGAATGAATGGATGGATGAATGAATGAATGGTTTTCAGCAATGTGGTCATGCTAATAGAAATCTAGTCAACAGGTCTGTGCCACAATTATGACAAATGTGGGCTACAGTGGGCGACCTTAATTATCCACACTGTCTCACAAAAGGGAAGGGGAAGGGGAAGGGAGGGAGAGAGAGCGAGAGCACACAACCTTGTGTTATCTTCTCAAAAACCCTGTGCCAATCTTCAAAAAATGTCAGGTAGTCTTACTCTCCACTGATTTTCCAAAAGGGCTGTAAGAGTCTTCACTTATGCCAACCTTTGGAGCAACGTTTCTCTGCAGATGTTTTGATGTCACAGCTGTCATTTTGTTTTACTTTTCATTCCCTCGCCAGGGTGCAAACCACTTCAAACTTTTGCAGGAGCTATTCACTGAAGCATTTCCATACATGGAGATCAAGCATTTTTCCAGCTGATAGAGGAGGTGTTGATTTTTCTGGCTTTAGACCAAATTGATGGGCATGGGACTTCTGCCCTAATTTAGTCCTGATTGGACAGCACCACTTGCTCTGTTTTCTTAGGAGTTAAGCTGAGATACTTGCAAAGCAAACTTCCAAGAGCATCTATTCAGAACTAGGCCATCTTGATTTGGGGCTACTATTCTGTGCACATTCAAACAGAAAAAGTCCTGCACCTCCACGCCCGGTGGAGAATACTGAGAGTTGCAGGCCTTCCTTCAAGCTGAATAAGAAACAATTGAAAGAGCCAGGCGAATATAAAGTCCCAGATACTGGTGGAAAACCCCCAAGACCTCAGTCTTTTACTCCACACCCCCTTTTACTTCATATTTTACATTTATCCCCTCTCCTCTCATGTATTACTTCTTTCAGTCAAAACATGCATAGGTTTGTGCCCTTCATCATGAGATGTACCTACTTCTATACATTACCTTATTCATGCTGATCTGTGAAATTCTCTCTGCCCTTGAATAGGGTAGAGAATTTCAAGGGGCCGTTTGTACACCATGCTTAAACAGCTTGTGTTTTCTTCTTCTGGAACCTCATGTGAGATGTTCATACTGAAGCACTCTGGGATCTGATCCACTAAAGGTACAACAATCTAAAAGTAATATAATAAACAAATCCAGGGTCTGGAGGCTAGGCACAGAATTGCTCATAAGTTCAGAAGTTATTGGAAGAATTTGTTTATTTATTAATGAAAAGAATTGCACTGATGAAGCAAAAACAGCACTATTATGAGACACTCTTAAAGCATATTTGAGAAGTAAATTTATAATGGAAGGATCAAGACTATGGAGAGAAATAATTTACAGGGAAAAGTTTATGCTAGAATAAAAATATAATCAGAAAAAAACACAACTAATTAGGCCCTAAGAAAATCTTACTGAAGTGATGTGAACTAAAAGAGAACAAGCAGTGTTAGATCCAAGAAAAACTCAAGCAACAGTGATTTATATATATTATTAACATGGAAATAAAAAATCCAAATTATTAACTTATAAATTAAAAAAGAAAGTTGCAATTAATTGTATTAAAACAAAAGATGGTACATTCTAACTAATCAGTCACTTCTGTGTGGCTAGAAGAAAGATAGTTTTGCAACAACTTGATACCCGTTCTTAATGTATTCTCTAGAAATGAATGGTGAAGATGGAACCCCATTAATCAGCTTGATCTTTGAATTTTGTTGTTTAGTCACAAAGTCATGCCTGACCCATCGCGACCCCATGGACAACCTTCTTCCAGGCCTTCCTGTCCTCCACCATCCCCCGGAGTCCACTTAAGCTCACACCAACTGCTTCAGTGACTCCATCTAGCCAGCTCACCCTCTGCCGTCCCCTTCTTCTTTTCCTGTCAGATGTTCCCAGCATCAGGGTCTTCTCCAGGGAGCTGTTCCTTCTCATTAGGTGGCCAAAGTATTTGAGTTTCCTCTTCAGCATTGGGCGGTCTAAACAGCAGTCAGGGTTAGCAGATTCTAATTTGCTATACAAACAGATATCCTAATGGTATTATTTACAGATGTACAAATAAGGTTGCAGGTGCGACTGCATTTAAAATATTGTTACAATAGAGTATTTATTGTAAAGAAGATTTTAAGCTGAGCTGGAATCATGGGGAAGGAGTCATAATACTGCCAGTCATTCTACATGCTAATCATAGGCACTGAATACAGAGGCTTTGAAAAGCTTTGGTTTGCCTGCTGCCAATTCTTTGTGCGCTTGATTTCTGTGCAATGTGATTATTCGTTGATGAATGCCCTTGCCTTGTGCCAGATAATACAGATTGCAAGTATCCACCCAGCATGCTGAATGAGGGCATGTCACAGGGAGACGTCTAACTAGGAGACACTCTCCCCGTCCTTTAGGCTGCCTGAGTGCTGATGTCTTTTCCACTTTTTTCTTGCTTCTTTGAAGCATGGGACACAAGCCGGGAATTCTTTCAAATACCTTGCAACTGTCTGCAAGTATCTACCCCTCCATGGCTGGCAATCATGGGGAGAAGGGACGGTGGAAGCACTGCATCAACTTCGCCAGGTTTGGGAGCTTTCTAAGCCTCCCCCACCCTGCTCCTGAAATAATAGTGAGACAAGGCTAAGCGTATAGAACCCCAAAGTAGGCAAAAATCTCTTAGCAGATCTTAGAGATATTTGCCAGATCTCTCCAGTGCTCAGTCGGTTTGCAATTCCTGGCAAAACAGTTCTAGGACACATAGAAGACCAATGACTCATATTTCCCCTCCAAATCCAAAGATAACACATTAACCCCCTTGGATATCACAAATCATTTCTGCTATGGGGCCACAGTGGCAAAAACCTCCGATCAAAGTTTAATAGCTACAGTCAGCAAACATTTTATTGTACAACCAAAGATCATTACAATTGCCTCTGGAGAGAAGTTTACATACAGCAGCAAAATGCACTTTAAAAGGAATAGAGGTTACCAAAAGAAGGAACAGCAACCTCCTCATTATCTTAGTTCTAAGCAAGATGAGTAAATACAGGTGTCCTAAACATTACACACATTATGTTTTCTGGGTATCTTTCATAATAGATTATTTAGAAGACTGTACATTCATTTCTTTTTGGTCTATATAAGTTAGCCAGTGAAAAAGAACAGTAGCATCTTCAGATGCTTTTGACATCAGCTTCCACAGGCCCTTGCCAGCCTAGCTAATGGTCAGGAATGCTGAGGACTGAAGTCCAAAACCTTTGGAGATCTACCATCTTCCTGTTCTTGAAATAGACAGTGTACCAGATCCTCTAATATTCGCAATGTTTTTGGAGTATTTTGTCTAAATAATTCTTATGGCAATCCTTACATCAGCCTTATGATATAGGTCAGTAATCCCTGTTTTGCACTCCAGGGTATGGCCTTGCATGAAACAGTCGAGGTCATGTGCTGATTCATGGCTTTTCTGGCTCGTGAGAGATAATTCACACACTTAACTGAACCGCTATAGCTGAGCACAGAGATTTTAACAGTTTAAAGCTTTGGATCTACCTACCTAGGAATAAGTGTCATTTCAATGGGATTTCCAAGCAGATGTGCTTAGGATTGCAATACTCCTAAGTATTCAATACACACTTACCTGAAAAGGACTCCTACTGAGCATGACAGAGTTTAGTTCTGTGCAAACGTGCATAGGATTGCACATAAGGCTTTAGAAATTGCTCAGCTAGTCACCTGTGGTGAGGCTCACTGCTAGGTAACCAGACACAGGACAGCTGGTTCTCTGTTTTCTTTTAGGCTAAAAAGGATTAAGACAGGAATGTGTGGGTGAGCAGTAAACATATTTGTGGGCAAAGACATTTTAAGAACTTATTTGCAATGTTGGCTTAATGCTAACCTCCAAAATTAACTTAATCTAAATACAAATCCCATACTAAATGGTGTCTCTCTGAACTACCAACAGAAGTATAAAAGCCTTCAATGTGTAAGGCATATGGTCAGTTCTAAGAAAGATTTCCTTACATCTTCCTTGCCATCTTCCATGAAGGCATCCCGTTGTCTGCACCCGTCTCTTTGATTCATTCAGAAGCATGGGTGTGAGTGTCCATCCCTTACAACCAGACAGAAGTATTTTGCTTGTGACCATATATGCAAATTCTTTTTCCATTCACTTCATGACAGACTCAGACCAAGCATGGTTTGGAAGAATTTAAAAAAAAAGAAGAAATGAAAGATTCCTTCCATCATTTTGATTTGAACATGACATCATGTCGAATATGAACCAGTCCTCTGAAGGGTTCATCTCTCTTGCCCCTCTCTGAAAATGAGAAGCCTTCCTGCCTGAGTTCTCAATGTATTTTGTACTATTCATATGGTAGATGAGGTAGATGCCAGAGAACCAATCAACAAAATTGCATCAGGACATGATGAAGAACCCTTTTCAGTTGTGGGATGAACTGCATTTTGGAGAAGCCGTTAGCGACTGCATTCCAGGGATGGTCACACCAGATGCTTAATGGACAAGGTCAAAGGCAGAAGGAATGTGGTCCAAAATATTTTTAAAAAGATTATATTTTAGGATAACCTCATATTGCAAGTAACTAAACCTTAGGGGGCAAATTCTGACTTTGTGGAATGGAAGAAAAGCTGCATAAAAGCTATGAAATCATCAAGTGACTGGTAGGTGGAAGAATAGGAGGCCAGGAGAAGGGGACATGGCCTTCTGGGAAATCCTAGACTGAGACTCCAAGAGGACTGAATTTGGCCCCTGGGCGGGATGTTCTAAAGCCATGCTCTAGGGAGAGGAGGATCATATCAGCTATGGGATGCCCTCTCTGAATGAAGGAACAGAGAAAAGCCAGTGGATCCCATGATTCTTTTGTTTTCACAGGGGAATGACTGGGCCAGGTCCCGGATGACAAGGCTATCAATGGAACACTAACAACGTGTTCTTTGGCCTTAACATCTTTGGACTAGCATTGGACTAGCATCCCCCGCAGAGGAAGGCAGGACATGTTCCAACGGAGCCAAGCTCAAGGAACCAGGTTCAATTTGGATGCCAGGAAGTACTTCCTGACAGTTAGGACCCCGAAGGTACGGGATGGGCTTCAATGGGAAGTGGTTGAGGCCCCATCGGTGAGGGTGTTCAAAGATAGGCTAGACATGCACATGGTGGGAGTGTCATGAGCAGAGCTGGCTGGAGCTAGAGGTCAGACTAGATGGCCTGGGAGACCCCTTCTGACTTGCTCTGTTTCTGTGTTTCTTTGTTTCATCCAATGGCCATGATTTGGCAGGGCCCCACAGTCAAGTCTATAGGATGGGTTGGGAGTTCTACTATTAAGAGAAAAGGGGCAAATGGATAAGCTGCACTGAATCACTTTTTTCAGGGCTTTCCTCCTGGTTGGAGGGAAGCCATGAGTGGGAAGAGGAATTGCCCTCCCTCATCTATGCCTTCTCTATTTCTTAAATTGGACATCATAGCAATTTAATACATGAGTGGGGTCATGTCACTGTGATCATTTTAAGAGCCTGTAGCTATATGTAGGAAAATGGGCTATTTATTAAATGTGTAAAGCATATTCTCTGTGGACCAAGTGACTGAGTCAATGTCCAATTTTAGATAATCTATGTAAATAGACAGATCTGCTGCCACTTTGTCTAGTTTGGCCTTTGCTGTGGACGATATCGGTCAGTTTCTGGTGGATTGTGCCTGGGGTAAAATCTGACATTTTCCCACCTTGCTGTCCTTCACTGAAGGGCAACATCTGCCATGTAAAGCAGCCAATTCAGAGTACCTTATGGAGAGAATTTAGGTCTCCCGTGGACAAGACACGAGGGCCTCAGTGAGCCTCCCAGTCACCATCTCGCCACCTTTGTCACCAGCTGCTCTTGCTCTTCATCTTCTTTCTTATTCTTCTCTATCAGCTTGCTGGAGAGGCAGCTAGCCAGAGGGCAAACTACTTCTCCTTCAAACCAGCAGGCAGTCTGGGCCAAAGCATGATGCCAGTATTCAAGCAGGTTGCAGTGGTGAAAAGCAGCATGTCGTGGGCCCCCATTGGGCAGGTGTCCAACCATGCTTTCCCCTGATGCCAGACCTGGCGGGGAGGGGCAACTTGAGCCCCACCCTGACAGATGCCCTAGTCTACTGCTCCCATGATCACTCACACTTGGCTGTCCTGGTGAGGGATGAGGGGACTGCAGACCAAACCATCTGAAGGGCTAAAAGTTGTCCAAGCCTGATTTATAGCATGGTAATGAGAGTTGGATGGAATCAACCCAGCCAAGTTTTGTGGCCATCAGAAGGTGGTTTGGTTTGCATAGAAGAAACTCCTTGCTAAGTTAACTGTTGTAAACTTTGGTGCCTTAGGACCAAAGGGTTTGCTTCCTCTGTTTATTCCTGCACCACACTGGATCCTGTTACTCAACATGGAAACACACAGCTTGCAGGCTTTGCCCAGGGAGCGTTATAGAAATGAAATCAATGAATGAAAAGTTACACAGAAGGTGGGTTTTATCTGGGATTCTAGCAGGCTTCCAATTCGCCACTTGCCCCGTTGCTTGTGGAGAGTCACAACCACCTCCGCACAGATGCTTAACAGTACTGATGCTTCCCTGCAGCGCTCTTGACTCAAAGAAATGTGTGCATTCAGGCTGATGGGCATGCTATTTTTGTATGGGGCAGTCTAGTCAGTTTTGTGCAAGGGTTTGCAAAAGCTGGGTGCAACTGCAGGTCTTTCCAAGCATTGGCTTGCAAAGCCAAGCCCCGTTCCTAAGGGTCCTCCTGAGCTGTGGGGCTGTGCTTACCCCGCGGCAGGCTGCACTTACCATTCTCCTGTCATTTGCTCTTTTCAGTCCCAGCAAGGCTTCTGCCCCTGCTTCGTTTGGTTACCTTAACCGCGCGCGCCTTTGGAGCGGAGCGGAGCGGAGCGCAGGGGAGGAAGAAGCGGCGGAGGCCTCGGGTCTTCTTGAGCAAGGGGGAGGGGAGGGCAGGGCAGGGGGCGTGGGCGTGGCTTCGGGTGCCGGAGAAGGCGTGTCCCCGGCTTCTGACCGGCAGCCTCCTTGTCAGTTCAGGCCCCTGGGGGTGGGAGGCGGGGGCAGAGGAGGAGGAGGAGGAGGAGGAGGCGGGGGGGCTGGCCGCTGCTCTCCCCGTGCGCCTCTCGGACAGCCCTCTACGAGATGCAGTCTTTAGGGGGGATGCTGCGATTGGATTGAAGCCCCTCACCTCCCTTCAGTGTGAAGGCAAGGCACCGGGGAGGACGGATCGGAGGGGCCTGGAACTGGGCTGCGCACAGCCGCGACCACCACCCGAAGCGGCGGCAGCGATCCGAGGCAGCCCGCCCGCCAGCCCCCCACCCCTCCCGACACCTTTCTCCGAGGGCACTTGCGTTCTGGATCCGATGGGTCTCCGGAGAAGAGAGAGTCGAGGAATATAAAGTTGGGAAGAGGTGACGGCGGCGAGCCGCGAGCGGAGAGAAGCGCGGGGGGCGAAGGCGCCCCGGCGGGGGTCGGTGGGTGGGTCGCAGCTCGCACGCTTGGTGTGGTGGCGGCGGTCTGGTGCGGGTCGTCCCGAGCCATGGAGACGAGGCGGAGATGGTCCACCAGGTGGAAAACGAAACGGTGGTTCTGGGACTCCGCTTCCCCCGCGCTCCTCATCACTTGGACGCTCCTTCTTCAGGCTGCCGAGGTCAAGGGAGGTAAGAAAGAACGAAGGAGCCACCGGGGCCGGACTTGCCCGCACCTCCCCTCCCAGCCGGCCCCGTTGCCCCGATGGGGAGGGCCCCGTCCTCGCGTGCTAAAGCCAGAGGTCCCGGGGCTCCAGTCTATCACATCCCTGGTCCCGAATTGGACCTAGGAGCTTAGAGGGGGAGAGGCGCTCTGCACATGCTCCAGCGATTTCTCTTCTCTAGGGGAGTGTGAGCCCTGACACTGGAACCAGCTCTTTTGCTCCGGTCAAGGGCTTCCCCGGATACAGAAGCGGGGCTGGCATGTGGACGAAGTCCGAGGGGAAAGGTGGAGGAATGCCTTAGCTGTATCGATCCTCCCCGGGCAGGAGGTTTTAGCAGGACTTTCCTGACGGCCCCGCCGTGGAAAGCTCCAGTATGGGGCATCCTTGCTCGCCCCAGACTATTTCCGAGTAAACCTCCCCAGGGCCAGGCTGCAAGTCTCTCCTTTCCCCCCGCCCGGCTTTGGATGCGCTCAGAGCGCCGTCGGGCGAGGCAGGAAAGGAGACGGGGAACTGGAGCGGCGGGGAGCGGAGATGCTGAAACGGGGGACGGAGACAGCGAGTGAACTTGCTGAACAAAGCTGCTCTTCTTTGTGCGGCCGGCCAGTTTTTTAACCCCGTCGAAAAATGGTTTGCGCGCATTCTCGCCACCGCCTCCTCTTCCGTCCCTTGAACTTGCCGAAGTCATTAAGCTGTTCAAGTTCCCAAAATCTCGGCCAAAGTGAAATTAAAGAGAGACAGGGAGGAAAGGTGGGGGAAGGGTTGGGCTTTGTGAACTCTGCTTTAAATAGGAGATGGGAGACACTGTCTGTAGACTTCAAAGTCGCCCTTGTTTTTTCAAAGGAAGAGAAGTGGGAAAGCAAGGGAGGCCGAGTCCTCTGCAGCAGCAGACTCGCTTAGATCCCAAATGCCTCTCAGTTTCAGAGAGAAAGTGCTGACCTAAAATGGGGCAAACCGATTTAGGTTGGGTTTCTAGATCTTTTCCTGGATAGCTAGAGAGAAGGTGGCTGTTTTGGAGAGCCAGGCATCTGTTTTGCTGCAGGACTGTGCCTGCTTTTGAGTGGTGCAGAGATCTTCGTCAGATTTATGTTTATGAGGTGCATGGAGACTTCTGCGTGACTCTCAACGTTTCACTTCCTAAGATCAAACCAGCTATTAGTCCAAGATACCACCTTAACCTGCCCTGCATCTCTGACGGTCTGGTGCACCTTCCCCCACCTCCAGCCCCTCAGCTGACTCTGTCCAGCTTACGTGGCAGAGGGAACGGGGAATCTCCTCCCTCTCCCCTCCCCTTAGGTGTATCCCTGGGCTGAAGCGGAGCGGACTGAGTGGTCCGTTAGGTGTCTGTGGGCACATGTTAGCCAGGTGCAGTTACTGCGAGTTTGCAGAAGTGTTCAGTTGTGGGACGGAAGCGAGCTATTCGAGATGAGGAAGGAGGCTCAATATACAGGAAAAGTGCGATCATGGCATGTGTGGGGAGTCTTCCCTGCCTAAATCTGGGTGATGTTGCACAGGGAAGTGTTAGCTTGAACAGCAGCAGAACAGCACAGCAGGGTTCTGGTGACCCTGATAGGAGCACGTTGAAAGGACGTGCTCCTTGGACGTTTGCGGGGAGGCACCATCTCTTCATGATATTACAGAGGTTTGCTTGTGTCTGTGGCTTGGCTTTGGCACTGCATTTCTCCTCCAAAGCTATGTCACGACCTCACTTTTTGTTAGCTTCTCCTGTCCAATGAATCCTGTTGAAGTGATTGGATGGTTGATTTGTTTTGTTTTGTTTTGTTTTGGTCCATCTTGCAGTTTTTGCATCACTAGCAGAAGCTCAAGACACCGAAGCTGGTTTATTTCTGAAGGAAACTGGTGTCGTTAATACCTTTCTACTTCTTCTTCCTCCTCTCCTCCTACTCCTCTTCTTTGACAGTGATCCTTGGTTTTGTGGCTCTGTTGATTCAGCTCCCAGTTGGAATCAACTGCAGCTGCCACTGTCAGTACAGTGGCTGGAAAGGTGCTCTCTGAAGATTTCCCTTTCAGCCTCTGGGTTCCTGATCACCTCTTGGACTTGAGTGGCAGTCACATCAGCTGGTCTTTCTGCCCCCTGCTGGCTTGATTTAAAACTGAGAAGTGGGGTGGATAAGTCAAGGAGCCCATGCTTTCAGCTCACCTCTTTCCCTTAGCCAAGAGTGACTCCCACTCCCTGCTCCCTCCTCAAAATGTGCAGGAGGAGTATAGTTCATGCAAAGTGAAGTCCTTTAAGAAGGGTTTCTGAAGAAGAAGGCACGGACTTTGGGAAACTTCTCCTGCTTTCCGCGCTGCAGGTTGCCGTAAGGCCTAAGTGTGCTGATCTGCTCGTGCTGTGCATTGTTTCACAGGAGATGGCTGGAAATGTGCTGGCAAGCAGTTCTGGTGCATAGCACAGAGCTCTTGAAGGCAGCGATCCTCTTACGCACGCTTGCTTGGGAGAGAGTTCTGCTGAAGCATGGTTTGACCGCCATGTGGGTCTGGTGTTGCACGACGGTCCGGCTAAACGAGTCAAAAGTGAGCTTGGGACAAATTGTGGTCTCCCCCAATTTCTCTCTTTTTATGGGACTCCCCTTACCTGGTAGACGGTCTGGTCTTTGCATCTCTTAAGTCCGTAAGGGGGCAATCCTTTGTATGTTTAGGCAGCAGAAGGTCCTACAACTCCCATCATCCCCTAATCACCAGGGGATGTATTATCATGATCACACTGCATTTATGTCCCACCTTTTTTCTCTTGTGAGGAACTGATGACAGCTTGCACAGCTCCATGCTATCCTCACAACTACAACCCTGTGAGGTAGGCCAGGTGTGGAGTCCATGATGGGCTCCAAGCCGCCCAGTGAGCTTCATGGCCAAGTGGGGAGTAGAACCCAGATCTCCAAGGTCCCCATTCAGCGCCCTAACTCCAGTGGCTGTCAGTGGAGAATGCTGGGAGCTGTAGTACTTCCTCTTGCCAAAACATGCATAGGAATTGCACTCTGCATGGTTTCCTGATCTGCGGTGAGTGTTTGGAGTGCAGTTCATCTCTTGACCATTTTAGGGGGGGATGAAACTTCAGCAGGAGTTGGATCTTATCTTGCATTTCCGAAAGGCAAAGGTCAGCAGAAAACTCCTTTGTTGCACTTAAGAAGACTTCAGCGCTATAAATAAGATCAGAGGAACTATAAATATAAGCATTATAAATAAGATCATAAGCACAATGGGATAGAATGGGGTGAAAAACAAAAATCTAATATATTCCGCTTGTGGCAAATGATTTGGAACATTCAAATCAGTGTTTCAGCCACTAGTATAACAGATTGCCTTGTTAAAAGCATAAATGTGAATAATGTTACATTATAACAATAGAGACCTTTGAGTTTAATTAGTTTACACCCTATCTAATTATGCTCCCTCAGAACTTAGTAACAAAGTTGTGTTTGATCTTATGATATTGGAGAGAAATTGAATGTGGGAAACTCAGTTCTAAGTAAACATTGATAGGATTGTATACACAGAGCCCAATGTTGTCTGTGTGTACATTAAATCAAAATTCTATTCAGTGGAGTAACTCCCAAGTAAGAATGCATAGATATCGGAGTGGTTTAGGAAGACTCCAGAAACATTCTAATATTAATATCAGCATTTAATGGTGAGACTATGGCCACAGAATTTCTACTGAAACTCTTAGAATAACTCCGGAATTAGTATACATTCAATAGTTCCAATTCGAGCAGAAAATACATTCTTTTAACAACCTGATGCAAATATATTTGGATACCTAAAATGTTGTTTGATTCTCCTTCTCATCTATTTAATATGGAACCTGTTGGCAGGGAGGCATGGATGAATAAACCTATTTATGCAAAGTAGCTATAAATTCCTCATTGAGATAACAAAGTTTTATTTTATGCTTTACAAATGAAATGTTCAGTGAGCATTCCAATTCCATAAAATCAAGTTTTCAAGCAAATGATAATCATTGAAATAACATGTTAATTCATTCTAATTCTATTCATTCTGATCACGATCAATCATTCAGCATAAGACAAATAAATGCCTTTATTCTCTGGAGGAAGAAGTGTTGCCAGTTAGTCTCTTCCCCAGGCTCTAAGTAGATCTGCTTAGCTTCACTTGTGTGGTTGTGAGAATAACCCTTAATGTCCCATAAGCCTTACAGTGTAAGGAATTTAAAGGAAGGTTATAAATAGCCAATCACCTGATCACCTAGGGTGATTAAAAGCTTCCCTGAGGCAGCCAATCAGGGACACTTCTGTAAACTGGAAGAAAGTTGGTTCTCTCTTCTCACTGCTCCGCTTCCCTTGTTGGCTCACTGATATGGAATGCTAGTGGCATTCCTGGGGAAGTGTGGGGAGGCAGGCTAGGGAAAAATGATGGGTTAGCAACTTCTGTGGACTTATTTGCAAGTCTAATGAAAAGAAAACACCTTCAGAAATCAACAAGGGGATTTGTTGTGTTTCTCAAGCTGCCTTTGAAGCAAGTGGGACTCCTAAATATAAAATGGAAGCAAGAAAAAAATGGGCCTACTTTTCTTGGCTGGATATTTCTAAGTGCCCAATTTGCTTAAGCTAAAAAATATGTAGCTATTCACAGAAACCACCAAATGGAAATACAAGACTCCAATTGTATGACAATAGGAATAGAATTTCTGTACTGTTTTTATAACGAAATAAGAAACAATCCAAATTCCCCCAGTTTTCCATGCAGTTCACAAAAAGCCATTTGACACCAAAACGATATGAACTGTTTCTGAGTGGTTGATTACAAAATCGCAGTCTTGTATATCCTTAAGCTAAATGAACAAGTCTCTAAAATTGATTTCCCCGTGAGTAAATTCTATTTTTTCTGTAAGACCTACTCATGTTTCAGAGTGGCTTTTTTCTGGTGCTCAATATGCAAACTGCTCACACTCACTTGCTTTAAGAACATGTCATTGGGTTGAAAATATTGCTTTTTTTCTTTTTTTTAAACCTGAGCATGCTTCTATGTTTTTAGCAGAAGTAATATTTGAGGTAATTATTCAGATAATAAACAGTTGAAATTTCCTGACATAAGGATGAGTAGCAGAAAAGTGCACTTGATACAGTTCTGTGGTGTAAACTGCACTGTTCAATGGGGTTTATTTCTATTTAAGTGAGTATAGTACTGCAGCTTGCAGCTCAATCCTGTACATACCTACACATACATAAACCCCATGGAGTGCAATGGAACTTGCTTCTAGATAAAGTGGCTAGATGGAAGGGAGACAGTGGATGTGGTTTACCTGGATTTCAGCAAGGCCTTTGATAAGGTGCCCCATGATACCCTGGTTGATAAATCGAGGAGTTTTGAGATAGACCAATGCACTGTCCAATGGATTAGGGCATGGTTGACTGACCAAAAGCAGAGGGTAACCATTAGTGGGGAATCGTCGGGATGGCAGCCAGTGACAAGCGGGGTCCCCCAGGGCCCTGTCCTGGGGCCGATCCTGTTTAATTTTTTCATCAACGACATGGAAGAAGGGGTGAACAGTCTGCTGATCCAATTCACGGATGATACTAAAACTGGGACAGTGGCCACAACTGAGGAGCAGGTACTCCAGGTCCAAAAGGAACTGAACAGACTATGGAAGTGGGCAGGAGACAACAGGATGGCGTTCAATGTGGATAAGTGCAAGGTCTTGCACTTGGGGCCTAGGAATGTCATAAGTACAGGTTAGGAGACAAGTGGCTGGAAAGCAGCACTTGTGGAATTAATCTCAGGGTACTGGTCGACTGCAGGCTAACCATGAGTCAGCAGTGTGATGCGGTGGTCAAGAGGGCGAACACCACCCTTGGTTGCATAGCCAGAAGTGTGGCTTCTAGATCGAGAGAGGTATTACTACCACTCTATATGACTCTGGTGTGCCCGTAACTGGAGTATTGTGTTCAGTTTTGAGCCCCTCATTACAGGAAGGATATAGCCAGGTTAGAGTCAGTGCAGCGTAGGGCCACACGGATGGTGGCCAGATTGCAGGGAAAGCCATATGAGGCAAGACTGAGGGAACGAGGTCTTTTCAGGCTGGAGAAGAGGAGACTCAGGGATATGTTGGCGACATACAGGTATGTGAGGGGGTGTCACATGGAGGTGGGTAGAGACCTGTTCTACCCTACAGAGGATGCGCTCCAACGGAGCAAAGCTCAGGGAACCAAGGTTCAGTTTGGATGCCAGGAAGTACTTCGTGGCAGTTAGGACCCCGACGGTATGGAATGGGCTTCCACAGGAGGTGGTTGAGGCCACATCAGTGAGGGTGTTCAAGGATAGGCTAGACATGTACATGGTAGGCATGGCATGAGCAGAGCCAGCTAGAGCTGAGGGTCAGACTAGATGACCCGGGAGACCCCTTCTGACTTGCTCTGTTTCTATGTTTCTATAAGTGTAGCCATAGGACTGCAACCTTAGTCAATCACACTTAATTCCCATTTCTATCAATGAAACATCAGTGAATTATAACTAATTTCCCACACTTTCAACAGGGATCAAAGTGTGATTAGGTTTACCTGGATTCAGCATCCCATTGTGCAATAAGGCTCTTGTTATAGTTCAAACCTTCCACACTCCCTTTTAACTTAAAACCACAAAACACGAAACAGTGCAAAACTGCTATCATTAAAATGCAGTGTCCATCAAGAGCACTAGTTCTAATCAGTATATGATCAAATTATGGAATGCAATCAGATTTGATATCTCTCTGGTGGGTTCCAATTTACAAGCACCCTTTTGAGTCCCAAGGATCAGCAGGTGAAACGGTCTAGGCCTACCCCAGTGCTGGCACTGGAAAGGAGGAGCCATCTAACATTTTGCCAGTAATATCAAGCATTTCAGCCGCAGATCTGTGGCCAAACACCGGCGTTTTTCCTCCTGCCTTGGCAGCTGACACAGAAATATGCTTGGTATGTTGTATAGATCTTGCAGCTCCTCACTTGTCCTTTACAGGGAGGCTTGAGAAAGACCCCTGAAAAGAAAATGTGAATTCCCCACCTTTCCTCCCAAACCATTCCATTGGGAGTGATGGAGGAAGCCTTCCTGTTCCCAGTCTTTGAGACATTTCTTTTCCTCTTTTCATTACAAAACAATTTCAAAGCAAGGTAGAAGCAATAAAACAGGGCAATGCAGCATTGATCTCTATCATTTATCCATCTCTCTGTCTTCCTGTCTATCTCATAAACAGGAGGACATAGCTACAAATAAACAGCAGTCAGCACAGTTGCGTGACTTCTATATTTTAATAACAAGAACAGACTTTTGTCTTTAAATCTGAAAAGTATTTGTTATGTTAATCTGGGTCTGTAATATGCAGAGCCCTGTGCGTGTGAGTGAGTGCGGCAAAACTTCTTTCTTAATCCATGAAGCTCTCTTGCTTGTTTGATGTTTTCCAGTCAATGAAAAGCCTTGGTTAAAAGCTCACTCCTAGAGAGGCACCATTAAGGGAGGGCTCTGTCCTGGAGACCCCTGAGGTTGGCTTGTGGGCTCTGTGGTGCAGCGGTCAGAGCTGGCTCCAGGTTTTTCAGTGACCTTAGACAGGGCCCTCTTCTACCTCTTGGGCCTGGGCTACCTCCCAGCCAGCAGTGCTTCTGATGTCCCTTCTCTTTCTCCATCCCTTTCTCCTGCCATCTGCTGCTGCTCCTTATCACTGCTGCCTTTGCAGGATCTGGGATGGGAGGCAGGTGAATAGGCAGCTTCCAGGGGTGATGAGGAAATCTCATGATGAGGAAAGGCTCTTGGCAGTGACCCCCCTGCTGGAGAATGGCTCCTTGGCAGGGGCCCAGTTGTGCCAGTCCTCGCATTAGGTATGGGTGCCAAAGAAGCAGAACTTGCCTGCTTTCGAAATAGGAGTTCACCAGATTCTCCTCCTTCCTACCTCAAAGACCACTCTGGATTAGGGAGCTGCAGTCTGTAGGAATCAACAGAGTAAAAGGAAGGGGATTTTCCTCTTGGGGGTGGGGGCTCTTGGGATGCATGGCTAGAGAGGCAGGACAGAGTGGGGAGCACACTGCCATGGGAACTGGTAATTTTGGGCAGGAGGCTGTGTGCCCCAGAAACTTGCTGGCTGTGTGCTCCTTCTGGGCATCAGGGCTGAGGAGCCTGGGCAGGCGGAGGTCTTACACCCTACTTGAGGGATCCCGCCGAGAGCAGCTGGTGAACGGAGTGCTGGACTAGAGGGACTGTCGGTCTGTAAGGCCTCTTCTAAGGCTTATTGCTGGCAGTAAGTTGCTCAAGTTCAAACATGTCCCTAGTTTTGCCCCTGCTGCTCTTGCCGTTGGTCCTGCTTGCCACTGGAATGTGGCCCTTTGGCATCTTCTCTGAATGGAATCTGGCCTTTTGCTGAAAGAGGTCCAAAGCCAACAATGAGCTAGAACTTAAGGAGCTACAGGGATGGTGAGGCAGTGTTTCAACTCCCGGCCCTTGAAAGTCTCCATCCTTTCCATGCAAGGCAATTTCTTCCCTGGTTTAAATACCTAGGTTAGCAATGGAGAATAGATGGGTTTTGGCCTCCTGTTTCTGAGCCCTATTACAAGCCATGGCGCAGGAAACCACACACCCGATGCTGAAATTTTCCTGCCCCATGGCTCTTTGACCTGTTCCAGCTATGATCCTACCTGCAGCAAAAGGGTGGGGGACATTTGTACCATACGAACTATGACATTATTGCTCAGAGTAAAATGATCCCTAAAACAAGCTGGAGCAATTCTCATGTTTTACTTTGTACAGCCCAAAACAGTAGGCTTTCCATCTGCCAGCATGATTTAAAAGTGTCTCTTCCCACTACAAGTTCTCTGCTTCCTTTCATAAGAAATCCTCTTGCAATTTATTAATTTACTTTTGGGCATCCTGATGAGGATAATAGGACACAGATAAACTAAATGAGCTTCAGGAGACATCTCTTGTGCATTTGAGAAGGAAAGTGTATTCCTGAAAACTATCAAACCTTTGGGAGGAAGATAGCCCAACTGGAGGGAGGGAGGGAGGGAGGGAGGGAAGGAGGGAGGGAAAGAAAGGAAGGAAGGAAAATGTTCAGCCCTTCACTGCTTTTAGACTATGCGTAGCGCCAGATTGCTGGTCATCATAATTACAGTATCAAGTTTTTTAAACACATTTGCAAACTGCACAGGTAAATAGAGGATTGGCTAACCTTCCTATTCTCATTCTAGCAGGATCTGGCAGTTGTGGAGCTCTTTCAGAACATAATTGCATACATATAAGAGGCCGTGTGTGTTTTTGGTTAAGAAGCATCTTGTATGCACAATGCTTGGGATCCCGGCGTAAGCCAAGATGATAATGCATTCAGCATGGGAAATAGAAGTTTGCCTGTTCATTGCTGGTTATTAAGGCTGGAAAGATATAACATGTAGGGCTACTTGTGGTCTTGAAATCAAGCTCTTCAGAACAAGTTGAAATGCTGCTCCTTCTGTTGTGTTATACCCAGCTTTCAGACTCTTCCCTTGCTCTCTTTTCTGAGATGTCTTCTGAGACACCCTTCCCCTCTCTGGCACCCTCTAGTCTTGGATTACAACTCTCATCATCTCTAGCCAGATGGCTAAAGCTGATGGGAGCTGTGGTTAGCTCTCTGGGGGTCCCAGGCTGAGAAAACTTGATCTAGGAGAAACCTTGCTTTGGGCCTGCATGAACAGCCTTTCCGTGAAGCTGCACAACACCCTCTTATAAGCCCATTAGGATCAGTCTGATGTTGCTCACTATACATTGAACGTGGAGGGTTACAGGCATCCTATGCAGGCCAGGAGGGGTGCAGAGGCAAGGGCCACCTAACTGCAGTGCTTTGAAGCAGAAGGTGATGGGACTGAGACACCACCAGAATATATTGTTTCTTGATGACCCCAGTCTGTGCCCCTCCTTGTGCCAGAACATCCTCCTGAACCCCATCTTCAGCCAGAGCAATTCTTTCTGCATTAGCTTCAAAGAAGGTGGGGAGGTCAGTGCTGGGACGTCAAAGAAATCCTGTGAGCCTCCAGAAGGGCCAAAAGGCCATAGGATTGCTTTGCCCAGATGCCAATGGTCACACAGAGCCTTGATCAGTAGCCACGGTGGAACAAGCGACCCTCTCTTCAGTTGCTGCTGCTGGCCCTGTGAAATGTCTTGCAAAACAAGTATCTGCAGCTTCTTCTACCGCTGTAAGTGGCACAGCAGATGGAGACGGACAAATGTGAGAACTGAGTTCTAATTCATCCTCAGCTATGAGATTCATGCTGCTTATTGTGTGGGGGTGGGCATTTCTCTTAGCTGAACATACCTCATGGGCCTGTTGTGTGGAAAAGCCTATTGGGGTACATATTTAGCTAAAATAGCATTTTTTCTTCTGCTGTTGGGTGTTGTTGCCATCCTGTGGAACTTATTCTACATTTGCAACTGTCAAAAAGGCTTTTAGATATAAACAGAGTGACCCATCAGGCAGACTCAATGTGGTTGGTGACTTGTGAAGGCAGTGGAAGCCACAAGAGATGCCAAGGGCTGCTGCTCATACTTTAATTGTGTGTTTGGATATTCCAATAGCTGAACACAGGAGGCCAAAAGACACATATTAGCCACTGTATGCATCCTAACTATTAAGACATGTGCACACAATAAAATAATGTTGGCCAGCATTGTTGTAAGACTTACAGAGATCTAGGAAATAGAATAATATGGTTCTTGCTTTCCACTTCATATTTATTCAAAATCCTAGAATGCAAAACTGGAAACTTGATCTGCTTGCACTTCTTCCTTTCTTTTTGCCAACTGAAAATATGTCAAAGGCTTCAAAGAAAGTAAGATCAAGTTCTTCAGAATGAAGGTTGGCATTGTATTATTTGTCTTCGCAGAGAGATGTTTCTTGTCCCTGCTGCAGATCTGGCTGTAACATATACTGTCATCCCCAAACCAGTTTCTCTGAGGCAGTCCCATTTCCTCAGCATGAATGGATGAAGGTTGATGGGGATTGTAGTCCATTACATCAGGAGAACACCATTTTAAGGAAGACTATTAACTACTCTGAGCTTTTGGCCTGAAGGATTATATGTTTGATTATCATCTATATGTGCAGCATAACTGAGGTTGTAAACCCATAACAAACAGTAAGGGCTTTCTTAGTTGTGGTGCAGAACCTTTTACTGATTTTTTTTCTGTTTTCTTTATGGAGGATTACAGTGACTTTCACAAAAGGTATTTTCCAGAGATGTCCCTCTCTGCTTTTTCATATGTTCCCCTATGTTTCATTACGTAACATAAAGAGGTGCTGTTGAAAGGAGCAGAATTGCAAAAATGTACCAGGCAGCATCTAGGAAAAGAGCTGACTTTCTTCCCCTAAAAAAGGCCATAGAAATGCCTGGAAAACTCTGGAGAGGCCCTGGAGGAAGGCAATGTTGTGAAAAGGCCCCACAAACCTCTGTAAGTGAGAGATCACAATTGCACAATTAATGCCTTGTGTAGAGAAGCCCAGTCAAAATGGTTTCAGGAGGTCTACATAGACTGGGGCTTACTAGAGTGAACACAGATGCGTAGCCATGAACATATAATTCAGTTTAAACTCCCACCTGCCCTGCTCCATACCAAAAGCACTCATATTTTAAGCTGTGCATTTCTAAAAATCCTTCCTTTCCTCAAGAAATTTATTTTTTTCTAGGTGTTCCATGAATGAATATCTCAGTGAATGCCTTATGGCAGAAATTCCAATATGCTGAATCCCCAGCCAGCATGGCATTTATGGAAGGGCACTAGGCTGGGCAAGGCTGGACCCTGTGTTTAACAGGTCTAGCTGTTACACTGTATAAACATTTCTATATGGGAAAAATATTTTCATGCTGTTTTAATGGCTGTTTCTATGCTATTTTTAATTGTATCTGTGCACCGTGCTTTATGAATCATTACAAAAGGCTCCAAGAAGTTTGGCTATTGGGGTGTTTTGAAATGAATAAAGAATAAAGAAAACTTGTAATGACTTGCAGCTCAACTGGCCAATGGGAATCACTGAAAAATCTGGGTTTTACAAGGATTTGTTACAGGTGAGCTCTGCAGTGCTTCATTGCCACGTCACTGGTTGATGCAGTCACCAAGTGATAAACATGCATGCATAAACCTTAAGAAGCAGTAGACACAGCTGTCTGAGAAATGCTCCAGAGCAGAAGTTGGTAAAGCATTGCTTTACTTGATCAGTAAATCCTAGGTCCAGGCTTGATACCATTGTTTTGGTGAAAGTTTACTAAGACTCTGAGCAACACTGTACAATTTTCACAGGGCTAAAAGTCATGCACTGCTTTACAGATGTTTCATCTGTAGACCAAGGATATTCAGGTTCCATATTGACAAGGGCCTTTTAATCTCTGATCACTACACTAGGGACTGAGACAATGCAATGTTCTGACCGAAGTTCAGGCTCCCTTATAAAAAACGGTATCTCCTAGTACCTCGTAAGAGCTTCAGGAAGTGTGGAGCTCATGAACTTCAGACATGATCACTGGGACTGTGCTGAAGAATTAGTATGCTCCCTGGCAGTTCCCTTCTATTGGCCTCCTGGCTGTAGTTCCAGCATCTTTATAATGATAAAAATCAAATATATACTCTACACTTATTTTTCTTGCAAAAGAAACAGTGAGCAAAACTGTTGTGTTGCATTAATGTTTGACAAAATGAATGGGGGCTCCAGAAAAATACTACAGGAGTTAAATGTAGCACACAGGTCACCTGTTGTGCATCCTTGACCTAGATCAGGGATAGGGAGCTTTGCAACCAAGATCACCTATGGGACACAGTCTGCTGGGTGACCCAGAATGATTGGGAAGGTGGTGGCTGTACTTCTATGGAATCCTGAAAGGGTTAAATGAGCTTGCAGACAAGCTCAATCTGACTGATTTGGTGTTCTGTAATGCTGCAGCTGACATTCTCCCACCCCAAATGTTTTTTTGTTGGGGCCGTGGGGATGGCGGGGGCTGTCCAGATGCTGATGTCTTGCTAGATTCTCAGTTTCTATCCTGTATGTCGAGCAATCCTGCAGTGGGTTATCTGACCTTGCGCCTCTCAGATCCAGGCCGCTTCCATGACTTCTCTTGCATGACTCTTGAACTAGCCTCGCACATCCCTTCTTTTATTTTCTGGGCTGTGGCTTGCACTGACCCAAGCAGGTGGCTTGGTGGGTGGTAGGTGGTCATGTGACCTCTTTCAGAGAGAACAGCCCACCGTTTGCTTAAAGATAGAGGGCAACGAGGACTTCAGCTCATCAGCACTTCACAGCAGGGCAACAGATGGAACAGGGGGACACCCCCACCACCTAGTTGCGCTCTTCTACATTACGGTGGAATGAACTCTCTTTCTATTTCATTTATCGTCATTGTCTTGAAATGTGCAGAGGAAAGTACACATCAGCATGGGCACTGTTGCTGAACGCCCGTGTCCTCTGTTCTGCATTTCCTCTTTCTGGCAATGAAGAAGTGGCCACCCTAGTAAGCGGTTGGTTTGGCAGGAGGCATCAGCCATGCCTGAACCGCTTGATCTTTGCAGGGGCTTGACGGAGCTTGTGCTGCGTCCCACATGGGATCCCATTGGCTCCTTGTGCCATTTGTGGCTGCAGCAGGCAGTGCACCGGCATTTTCTTCCAGCCGCAGATCAGGGGTAGGGAGCTTTGCGACCAAGACCTTCTGTGGGACACGGTCTGTTGGGTGACCCGGAATGACTGGAAGGGGGTGGTGATCCAGCGTAGCACCCAGCATAGTGGTTAGTGTGTTGAACTGTGACTCAGGAGTCTGGGTTCTAGTCCCTGTGCACTGGGTGATTTCAGACCAGTCCCTGACTCTCAGCCTAACCTGCCTCACAATGTAGCTGTGGTGGTGGTGGTGGTGATGATGGTGATGATGATGATGATGATGATGATGATGATTCCATTGCATTGATACCCCACCTTTCTTCCTCTTGCAAGGAACCCAAGGCGGCAGCCTAGATTTATTTATTTATTCTATGTATATGCCACCCCATTACCCATAAGCAATCTAGGTGGCTCACAACACACCTAGATAAAATCTATAAAATACAATAAAATCTATAAGCTACAATGCAATATACAACACAGTGAAATCCACAATTCACAATCAAACCAATAACAATAAAAAAATCCATAAGTAAATCTGCAAAATGGAGTAAAACAATAAGATGACAAAACAATGAATGAAATAAATATATTATAAGGAAATTCATAAACTATTTCAAACATATTAATCAGTATCTAGCATAAGTTAATAAAATCACAAGGCAGCAACATTTGATAATATAACATCTTAGATGATCCTCTTCCTCCTCTCACTTTTATCCCCACAACAGTAATTCTGTGAAGTAGGTTGGGCCAAGAGTCTCTGACTGGCCCAAAGCACCCAGTTTGCTTTATGGCTGAGTGGAGGCTGAAACTAGATCTCCTGAGTCCTAACCCAGCACCGTTAACTACTGTACCACACTGGCTTTCTGTGAGAATAAAATGGAAAGGTGGAACAAGATAAGGTAAGCTTCCTTGGGTTCCTTGCAGTAAAAAGGGGCACTATGAATATAATAAATAAAAAAGAGGCCAGGGTTTTGCCACTGGACTCCCTGTGTTAAGACTGCTGAGTTCTTCCTTTAATTGTTGACTACCATCTGGGAGTTTCCGCTATTCTCATGTGAATATCTCTACTTCCTATTCATCATGCCTCCTGTTTTGGTTCAGTCTCCTCCCCAGTAAAAGCTGGTGTTCCCAATGCTAATACAGAGGTGTATCCACTCTGGACTATACTCTGAACTTTTAAGGATCTATCCATGGAGTTGAGCCAATTTAATTTTAGGGTTCAGCACTATGGATAGCTCCTCCAAAGTTCAAACTAAACTCCAGAGTGGACATACCACACACTTGTATTGGAGTCACCTGACTTCGCTGCCACTGCCTCCACCTCCGCCTCTGCCTCCTCCTCCTCCTCCTCCTCCTCCTCCTCCTCCTCCTCCTCTGCTGCCGCGTCCCCTTTCAGGCAAAGGGATGGTGAAAAGTGATCCATACCCGTGTCAATTAGGTTGCTCTCCACTGGCTAATTTATTTTCAGTGGCCAGAGCAGCAAAGAAGAAATTATACTTGCTTATCTCGGCTGAATATTTTCTACTCCTTTTCAATGACTCCCAAAGAAACCCAGTTTAATCCCATTTTTATCAGCTACGCTTGCTATCTCTGTTTTTTTGTGTGCTGCATGTGCTGCTGAGTGCATATACTTGCAGTCAACAGAAATGCAACACATACCCATCTTGTAAGATTTAAAGAATGATCTGGGAAGCACTGGAGTTTCTAAAACCACATTATCTGCAAGCCTGCAATCTTATTCTCCCTCACTATCTCTCAGTTAATTATGATCCATGTGTCTTACTAGCAGGGAGCACTTTGTGTTTCTTGTGATGCTTGCCAATTCTTGGGTTACCATCGTTTCAGATATGATCATGAAGAAAACGCATTCCAGGAGCTTAGCTTGGCACTGGCATTGCAACTCTGGGATTCTCAGTTTCAGCTAGATGAAAGAATCAATGTCTGAGTCATGTAAATAAGAGAATCCTCTTTGAATACGGGACATTTTAGCCCTCTGTCCACCACCAGATGCAAACCTGGTGCTACAAATAATAAGGAAGCAATGGCAAACCCCACGGTTTCCTGGAAAGGCAAAAGCAGGTCACTTGCACAAGAGAGTCATGAGCAGGAAGGAGTGTGCTGGTACTTACCCACCTGCAAATGCTCCCAAGCCATGATGCTTGTTGTAAGCCTAGCAATGTGTGGGGAAGGTGAGGATCTCTGAAATCTGGGTGAGGCTTTACAAGAGACAGCATAAGGCTGAAGCAGGTTAATCTTTTCCTTTCTCTGCCATCCTTTTACATGTTGGGCTTCCTGTGTCAGTGGAGTAGAGCAGTAAAAGGCAAAAGGGCTTCCTGCATTCCCTAAGATCATCTGAGGGAACCTGCTGTCCTTTTGCGTCTGACTACCAACCCAGCATGGTGATGGGAGACAGAAATGCATTCTCAGGGTATTCACAACTTTCTGATGCTTCCCCTGTCTTTCTGGAGATCGAGGGCCTGTTTCAGATGCTAGCCATGGGTCAAACGGCATAAGCATTCCCTGCAGCACCTGGCCCATGCTCCTGTGTGCTGAGCAGTGCTTGGGCAGGACTAGGCACACAGCAGTGCATCAGGCCAATGACTGCATGGCTGGCGCACCAGCTTTGGGTGCAGGTGGCCTGGTGCAGGTGGCCAGAGCAATTAAACGAGGCGGAAGCTGAGTGGAATGTTAATGAGTCAGGGCTTTCCCCTCGGCTTCTCTCATGTCTGAAGCAGACCTCTGAGTGTGCGGTTATCACATTACCAGATGATGGGACGAGCAAGTGGAGAGAGCGATCACTGGCGAGCCCTCTTGGCAAGGCTTCGAGACCCCAGTCAGAAATGTGGGAGCATTTCTTTATTTGTGTTGTATTACGAATGCTTAGATACCACTTGTTTAATAAAATCCTGTGGTTCACATCTCAGTATTAAAAATCCCATTTAAAACTATCGAATCACCATTAGAACAATTTCAGGAACACTAGAAATCACACTTAAAACAGAATATTAAGAACAATTCTCATTGCAAGTACAATACAAAACCATCCAAGAAATGGTAAGGTAATTCAAGTAGGAGAAGAACTCAATTTCACCTTCCCACTTGGATTTGACCACCTTGGCCTCCAAGTCTCCAGACCAGCTTCTCCACACACTTGCCTGCCTTCTTCCTCTGTTGCTGCTCCAGCAGTGGCAGGAAGTAGGAAAGGATGGAGGTCTCTTTTCCCTAGCATGTGGGGCTGCTACTGCCAAAGGCAAAAGAAATGAGAAATGTAGGTGGACTGACGGTCGCATGTGGACATCATGGAAATTGTAACTCCCATGATGTCTGACAACTATGGTCACAAAGCATATGAGTGGGAGCAGCCAAGGTCCAGTTTTCCTTTCCCAACAGGTATGGGAAAGGTGGCTCTATATACATTCCCAGAATGAGGAAATGCATTATCCAAGCTGGAGGACAAAAGAAGATATGGGGAGGCATGACGATGACACATGACTAAGTTATATATGCACCATACATCTCACCATCAGAAGGCAGGTTGACCAGGTATCCTGTGAGCCTCCTCAGTCTGCTGCCCAGGTGCTTATGCCTGAAATCCTGTTCTCTTTGTACTTCTGGTCCTTCATCCAGACCTGGATTCAAAAACCAATCAGACAGATGATGCCTTCAAATAAAGACCTGTCCTGTGACAGCTCTTCAAGGAAGGGACTCTTCAAAGGAGGACACTTGGCCATGTTAAACAGAACAGCACCTTCCCTAACACCTTTCTGAATGCAGGGAAGTGGAGAGGGAGTTCAGAGGCAGAGCAGAGCCAGTGGACTTCTGGGAAAACCTGAATCATTCAGACCTTGTAGGCTGAAATAGGTCTTGTAAAATCCAACCCCCACAACCTGGAGGCCAGAACTGGACAGCTAGCAGCTCTGACACTGGCAAGGCTCTCCTCTTGTTGCTAGGATATTGTGTTGATGGGCCTCCAATCTCACCAGTGCCAGCAAGTTGGAGCAAAATTGAGGCAAGGGACCATGCCAGGGATGGGGACAGCACTTTCTTTCCTAATGAGTGTCTCCTGGTGCCCAGGAGGCACCAGCCTTTTCCTCTGAAATGTTTACAGGGATATAGACTGACCCCCTTCTCACATTGCCTCCTCAGTTCTCCTTGTGGGGACCTCACTGAACTGACTAAGAAAGGCTCTTGCTTCTGTATAGGTTCTGTTTTCCTGATCATGCTCAGCCATTAATTGTAATTGAAAAACTTTAAACAGTAAACAAAAGGAGCTTGAGCCATGAGAGAAACCAAGCAGCCATTTGGAAATGGAATGATTTTGAAGTATTTAATCAGCTTTGATCTCATGTATACACTTTTAAAAAGCAGAGAGAGCAACTTGCTATCGCTTATTAGCAAAAGAGCTTGGCCATTTCTTCTGTGGTCTTTGGAAAGGTGTTGTATGTCGGCCTCACAGGCAATTAAAAACTCCAGAAATGCTCATATTGATTGGAGATAATTCAGGAATGCTTTTATAAAACCCAGACCAGTCCTTTGCAAGGTGGATTTGCACGTGTCTGCAGTGTTATCCTGCATCACGCTTGCCTGCAAGTATGTATTCAAGAGTATCATTTCCAGTAAAACACACCGAGATGCCAAGGAAAAGTGAACACGGGCCTGGTGTTTGATGATGGCATCTTTTTAATGTCCCTAGAATTTAGAAGTGGGGTCTTCAAGAAAATGCTACAGCATGGAGCACTTTCTAAAAAATAAGTATATACATCTATATAGGATCTCAGGATGGTTTTCATAAAGAGCACTTCATAGAATCATAGACTAGTAGAGTTGGAAGGGGCCATGAAGGTCATCGAGTCAACCCCCTGCTGTTGCAGGACACCAAGTTACACCATCCCACTCAGAAGGCTGTCCAGTTCCTTTTGGAATGTCTCTAGTGTGGGAGAGCCCACCACCTCTCTAAGCAGCTGGTTCCACTGTTGTATTGCTCTGACAATGACGAAGCTTTTCTTGATCTCCAGCCTGAATGTGGGTTGTCGCTACTTGAATTGATTATTCCGTGTCCTTCAATCTGGCACCAGCAAGAAGAGATCTTGACCTTCCTGTTTGTGACAGCATTTGAGGTACTTATAGAAGGATATCATGTCCTCCCTCAGTCTTCTCAAGGCTGAATGTGCCCAGTTCTCTCAGTCTCTCCTCATGGGGCAGTGTTTCCAAACCCTGGATCATTTTCGTTGCCCTCCTCTGGACCCTTTCTCATTTTTCTGCATCTTTCTTAAATCTTGGTGCCCAGAACTGGACACAGTATTCCAGGTGAGGTCTGACTAGTGAGGAGTATAAAGGAACTACTACTTCTTCTGATTTGGAAGTAATACTTCCTCATGATTCATTCATTTCTTTTTTATACTGCCTAATAGCCAAAGGTTCTGAATTCTGAATTTCCTCCCTCTGAGGAAAGCCAGTCAGTCTCTTGTGGCCACTGAACACTCCCAGTCCTCACTGGGCTTTTCAGGGGAGACCCTCACAAAGTTTGTTTTCACTGAACCCTTTTTGTATGCTTGCCTACCTGAATCTGCCAATATCTCTCTGTTGTGAGCAGGTAGGGCTATTTTTGACTACACAACCAAGTGTACAGCAAAGCCTGAATGCTAGAAATAGACAAATGATACCTTCAGGCATGCACCCGTGTGGTGGAAATTATCCAGCTGAGGAATCCTGTGGACTTCAGGGCCATACAAGAATGTGCCAGGCAGGCCCTGCTATGAAGGTACTGTGAGGTGGCCTCAGGTGTGGGATGCTGAGGGGTTCAAGTGGTGGTAGTGAGGTGTTAGATGACAGACTCGCATATGATGTGTAACCTTCCATTGTGCCCTGTAAGGTAGGCTTCTGTGTGTGTACATGGATAGGGACTGAGGGCACCATTCTTTCCTTCCTTCCAGGCAGCTGAAGTTTGATCCCAAAATCTTTCCAGCCCAATCCTTTCCATGTTGATCTTCAGTGACATCATAGAAGGCTTTGGGTGGCAAGGCTGGTCTGGGGATGATGGGAGTTGAAGTCCAACACATCTTGAAGGCAACAGGTTGGAAAGGGCTTTTTAGTGCCTAGAATGCATCCAAGCATCCATGGGCCTTCAGCTGCACAAAAATCAGAACATCGTGTCTACCAGTACTGCTGATTTTTCCACAGAGGAACCTTGGAGAATCTTCAATCGCTCCTTTGCTCGCCCCCCCCCCCCATGCAAAGGAATAGCATTTCCTGGAAGAAGCCCAAGTCTATTTTATTAATTAGTTTGTTTCTGAAATTCTAATTCCAGATGGAAATAACTCTAGAAAAATCTGTGACAATTAAGGAAAACATGGAGCATGTGTCTTTAGAGGGCTGGCGAGGTGATATTAGATCCAACCACAAACTTGGCAGTTTTTGATACCAGCCTTCAGGTTGGCAAAATTCTGAGCTATTCTGAATAGTTCAGTTTTGCTGCCATGTGTCACTGACACAGGATATGCAGATTTTTGAAATGCTAAACTGGAAGTGTGGGAAAAGGCACAGTGGATGGTCATTTTGATACCAGATCTAAGCTAAAGGGAAGAAAGGCATTTACACCAGAATCAGTTACAGAATCATTCTTCTGCTCCACTCTTCCTGTTGTATCACCTTTTAAAATTAAGTATTAGAATTATTAAGAGTTGCTTGCTCCATTTTAATTCTGAAAGGCATATTACCAGATCTTTGGAACATACATGAGGAATGTAACCTTCTGAACCCCACTTGAGCACAGAGGTGAGTTACACTACTGCAAGTGCAAAATAAAGAGAGGAAGGGTGCCAGATGGAGAAATTGGTGCCCCTAGTCAAAAAACATGGTGCAGTTCTTTTGTCTTTTGTCTGTAATGGATATTTTCCTGACAGGGCAAGAAAAGGTAGAAAAAATAATGAGAAAACAAATGGAGAATGTTGCTGGCTAAACTCTTTGCAAAAGTCTATAAATTTGGCAGGATGGTTGCAGAAGAATAGGTTTGCCTGGGCACACTCAACGTCTTTTTGGCTAGAGGGAGAAAATGTTTCTCCTTTCTTCTCTGGTTGCTTTCTTTTTGGCAACATGCAGTGCATTTCATTCCGAATGAACGTGCATGGGATGATGTTGCTGCCATTACAATTGCAACTTCTTATGGTTCTTGGTCTTTCAATTGGAGTTGGACTGGACAAGCTTGTTCCCTTCAAAAGCCCAAATGTGAATGGAATTGCATTGTTCCACACAATGCACATTCCCTATCCTGCAATCACATTCAAAACTTGCATATATAGATGTTCTCTTTTAGAAGAATCACACTTTGATATACGTATTGCATTTTAGGCAATAGGGGGAGCATGAAAAACATGTGGATGAGCCAAATCTGATTTCAAATAAAGTTCATGCAATTTCGGCTAGCTTGACCATCTCTGATTCTCCCATCCTGAGAGTGGAGAACCTTTCAAAGAGACAATACCCTGAAACAGAGAGTGCTCTCTGCCAAGGGAGGACATGTACCCATCTTACTAACAGCTGAACAAATGTGGAAGAGGCAGCCAGGTGTATTCATATACTCGCCATCCCTGCTGACATCTACAAGGGAGAGTGTAGATGTCTTTACTCCAGAAATGAAATGGAATGAGTGTAGATGAGTGTAAAAGTCTTCACAGCCAAAAAATGTCTAGGCCAGAGATCTTCCCAGCTTAGTTCCTTGCACTTGTGTGCTTCAAGCCATTTTCCTCTGAGCTGACTTTGCTTCTGGAATCTGCCAGGTTGGAGAAAAGTGTCTGGAGCAACAGAGGGCACATAAGTGTGGAAGAGGGCGGAATGCTTCTTGTACTGTAAAAAATAACTCCTCTCCTCCTTTTAGAAGTGAACAGAGCAGATGTATAAACAATCAATGTGTTTTCCGCCTGCAAGTCTAGCTTGCCCTTAAAACCTGGCCCTGGATTTGTTCACATGATCTGTGATACTGAAAGAAAAGTATCCTCAGAATTTGCTTCCTTCTCTGATTTATTATGCAAAGGGCTACATCAGAGGTTAACGTGAGAGGAGAAACAGAACCCAATTAATTAGGGACTGTTTAATTTCTGAAGAAGCAACTCTGTACTGTGGTAATTATCAAAGTATGCCAGGGAAAGTGTCAGCCAGAAAGCGAGTGCCCAGTGACCTGAAAGAGAAAGAGCAAAGGGGAGGTTGCTGAAATATCCTGGGATTATTTTTGCCTTCCTAAGGATAAGGACCATGATTGCTACCATTTGAAGCAAGCTATCCACTTGTTTATGTGAAACAATTCTTTACTGAGAGTGGGCAAAGTTTTATGGAGCTTCCAAGAAACTGAAGGTGCTGCTAAAGTGAACATGAAAGCTGTTCTTTAGAAATTGCTTTATTTTTTATCAGTTCATATAGGAGCATTTTTTTCTATAAGCAATATAGAATGTCTGTTTCATATCGCAGGGGAATTTGTAGTGAAAAAGGACCCGAGGTTGATAGGAGCACAAATCTGGCTCACTATATGATCACCATTGGATGGGGAAAAATAATCACGGGCTTATGCTGTGCCTTCACTGGGTAAAGGAGGTGAACCCTCTTCTGCTCATTTTTGCTCTCCCTCTGTGTGAAAACTAAGTGGGGAAAGCACCTTCACGAAAAATCCCTTCCATCTGGAAATGATTGTGTGAATTGATCATCTAGTTTTTTAGGGGCTTGACTCATAACGTCCATAGTGAGATAAAGAAACAAAGCACTAAAATGATGGTGATAGATAAATAATGCAGTTTTAATGCCCTGTCTAGGGGAACATGCTTCACTTGTTTCCATCCAACATGATCCAGCCCCTGGTTAACTTGGCTGGTCTACATAGTCATTAGACACGAGAGAGTTACTAAGCTGAACCCCGGAACCCTCAGGATCGGTTAGAGAAACCTTGTCCAAGACCATAGCCCTCGGGGTTTTTTATTTATTGAATCCTGGCTCTTCCTGAGAAATGGACATTTGAGGGCAGTCTAATCCGTGGGAAGGATGTGGCAAACTATCCAAGGGATCTCCTACCTCCCAACAGTGTCTCTGTCTGCTCAGAACTTTAACACATGCTCAAGGGTGACAAGTGGTGGGAGTTCCTCTTCCATCCACAGATGGAAGAAAAATAAAAGAAGCCATGTTTTTTTGCCCCATTGACAAGATCTGACAAGAAACAGGAAGATGTAGAGCCCCTGAGATTGGAGGCTTTGCTCCAAAGCCATAGGATTGCACTTTAAAGTAATCTGAAGTATACAGTCTGGCTTTTACAGTCACAATCATAAGACCATAAAGCTAGAATGTTTCCCAGGAGTCACCTAATCAAGTCTCTGGTTTAAGAATCCATAAACATAAGTCAGCCCTGGTGAATGTTTATGCATCTTTCCCTTAACATTTTTATAGCCTTTTTATTATTATTTGGGGGATGGGTGGAAGTTACACTTAAGAAGTATTTTAGGCTAAGGGTATTTGCAGCAATTTTCTGAAAATTATTTACTAATGGGAATGTCTTTTAGTGGACAGGGCTAGAACAGAATGAGAATTACATGGGTTCAAATCCCCGCTCAGTCATGAAGCTCACTGGATGTCCTTGGGGCAGGTCATCTCAGCCTCATTTGTATCCCAGAGTCTGAGAAGATAAAGTCGGACCAACAAGAAAGTCACCCTCTCATGTCCTCTTTTTGCATCATTTCATGCCACAAAGTCTCAAACTTTGGACCCAAGCTGATACCCCACTTCACTGTCACCAAAATCCACTGTCATTAGTAGTGGTACAGGAAAGGCCATCATTTGGATACTGGATTTCTCCCCATTTCCTTGTTTCTGAGATAGCAGAAATAACTGGAAGGCAGGAAATCGGGTAAGAGCCACACATTTTAAACTTCTGACACCTTTTCATCTCAGGAACTTTAGTGGGCCAGTGTTGCTCACACATTGGATTTTATCCAGTGTTAATCTAACTTAAATCCCTTTCATCTGTGTGGTCATACTGTAACAGGACTAACATTGGAGGCAACCCATTCAGTTCAGTTCAATGTTTGAGAATGAAGTGAGAAGGAATCTCTGCAAATGGCAGACTGGATGGATAATAAATATTTATGTCGTTTATGGAACAGTTTACACTTCTCATGTGTAAGTAGCCAGTGATAAAAATGCTTGTTGAAACTCTATACTTGGGCCACATGAGCAGACAGCTGATTTCAGTAACCCTAGGTAAGACCTTTACAGTGCCACAATCTGTGAGCAACACCTCTAAGCCATTTTCAGTCCAACAGTTCTACTATGTTACTTTCTCTTTTGATTTAGCCCTTTCATTGTAAGAATTGCAAGTGTTTCACCTGTGTTATAATTTTTTAGCCTCTATAGTGGTTTTTCGGCCACAATGTGTGTTATTTACACCTGTGGTTCTCATGGATTAATGTTGTAACAAACCACATTTTCATGTTCCATTAATAACAATACCCACTTGACAATTCTACTGGATTCCATTGACTTTGTCTGTGGTTTTCTATACAGTTTAAATAGCAACAGACATAGTGAGGAATTTCTTGGGCAAACTAGGATTTACCCCTTTGTTCCATCCAGATATTTAAATATCAATGGTGATGTCAAGTGTGAAGAAGCATTAATAAAAGCTGTTTCCCCTAAATAGTGTTTCTTCCTCATGAACTGCATTTAACTGAAAAGCCAGCAACACAGAGCCAGCAGCCAGAAAATAACAGCGCGCTGCTCACTCTGTTAAATAATTTGTTCTAGCTATAAGACTCTGATCCTGTTTATCCTACTTGAAACAAAATTCTAATCTCTCAAATTTGAATCCTGCCACATTACCAGCAAATTGTGATGCAAGCAAGGCCCCGTATAAACTCTGGCCTTGAGAGGCTACTTATGTCCAGGCTTTCCCAAAAATCCTGATTTCTCTAGGTCAGTAGCAGTGTCCTTTTTAGATCTTTAGCATGTGGAGTGTGGTACCCCATTCTGCCAATCCACCCAGACTGTGGGTAGGTATTTGTAAGTACAAACGTATGTTTGTTTATTTAACAAGTCAGTTTTCTGAACAAATAGTAACTGATATAGTGTGGGAATAATGATCCTAAAAACCTACCCCTGCATCTTGACTTTCAGTATCTTGCAATGGGATTGCAGGGTTAGGCCTTGGCCCTCTGGAAGAGTTACAACTGGAAGGAGCTGTGAGATATGAAAGGACACAGAGAATGGTTTATAGGGTTTAATGAGAAGGCTATACAGGAGTGAGTGCAGAAAACAGGAAGAGGCACAGAGATAACAGAGGGAGAATAAAGACATTAAAAAAAATAGCAGCATTGAAACATAACTTGAGAAGGAAAAGAAAGAACAACTGCAATAACAAAAGGAGTAACATGATCACGATGATGAGCAAAATGGATTAAATGAGTTGAAAGGGAACGCAGTTCCGGTGCCCATGCCCATTCCTTAATGGCCAGCATAACAATAACTTGGTTTATCATGACATCCAAACCTGCTCTAAGAGTGTTGCAAGAGTCAGTGCAAAAAATGATGAGGCCGTGAACAAGAATGTGAGTTTTATCTGAAGAAATAAAAGGGTGAGATGCCGCATTTAGCAATTCGGTGAATCACATGGAGAGATGGAAAGAGGAATCAAAGTCAGCACCAAGCATATATACTTGTGGGTTAGACAAACTCCTGCTGAGCAGGAGCTGTTAGGAGAATTTTAGGATGTTACCAAGTGTGCAATTCTATGCATGTTCCAGACTGGCTGATTTTTCAATAAGCTATGTGTATTATAGTTCTTTCCAGATTTTTTTTTTGGGGGGGAGGGGAGAAACGTTGGGTGCAACCCTTATATGAGAAGGGGCTCCCTCCCCATTCTCTCCTTTCCACTGTAACCCTTCACCCTCATGCTTTGGATCTGCTCTGAAGGGCCCCCAGCACCTTGCAGTAGATTTGTGGGGCATGTGAGAGGCTGCAGCAGCTGGGGGAGGAGAAGATGCCTCCACCAGTGACTGTCTTCAGCTGGTTGGACAACACCATTGAATGGAACCTCTGCTTGGAAGAACCTTATTGATGGTACATGATGTCCATGGTGTAGGAGCAGCTCACAAAAACAGATTCCCTGCAAAGGAAAATAAATTATGTTGCTTAACGAATATCCAGTCTTCTTCTAGACAATGAAGTGTGCTTTTCTCCTTAATAATGAGAGCCAGCTTGGTGTGGTGGATGGGTCCTAGCCACCACTTGGCCAGACAGCCCACTGGGTGACTTTGGGCCATTCATTAACTTTCAGATGTCAAGGGAAGGGTTAAAAGACAATTGAATTTCAAGAGCAGTTGCTGTGACCCACATATAGATAAGAAGAGAGTTTCAAAGTGTGCTTGTTGATAATCATGAGATGTATGTCAAGAAGTGTCAATTTCCTTGTCTTTCAAAGCATCCCTGTAAATGTAGTATTCCTTGCGTTCCAAAACAAGAATGTAAATATCCTTTGGCACCCAAGCTAAGCAAAGGAAGTAAGTCTCATCTGTAATTAAAATGTTAGCCACCTAGGATAAAGAAGGCATGTCAAAAGTGTTTAAAAAGTGTTAGATTACAATTCTTTATTATTAATAGTGTTAATGCGTTACATGAAAGAGAATAGAAACATAGAAACATGGAAAGTCAGAAGGGGCCTCCTGGGCCATCTGGTGTGATCCCAGTTCCATCTGGATCTGCTAATCTCCACTAATAATGAAGCTTCCTGTTAGCGTTTTTGTATGGCAAGCAATTTATTTCACAAGGACCTCCTGACTTGATCCAGGGAGGAGGCATCCACCTCTCCTGCAACTAAAATTGGAGTCTTATGACACAACCTAGTTACCTCATAGGGTTGTTGTTATGAGGATAAAAATGGAATGGAGGGGAACTTATGCAAGGTGCCTTGGGTTGTTGCAAGAGGAAAATGATGTGATATAATGAAATATAATAACAATAATAATGATGATGCTGATATAGTAATGATAATAATAAGTAGTAGTTACTAGGTGCTGAGTATTCATGCATTCAGTTATTCATGTTCCTCTTTTCACAGCTCTTGTGAACTACTTTCCATTACATCAGAATTTTATTAATGTAACCCTTTTGAGTGTTCAGAGTATTTCACACATATCACATGGACTACCATAATACTTAAAACTAGGGATTGGGGCTATTCTGAAGGAGGAGCCCAGTCATATGCAAACCCTGCTGCTCAAGCTATGGGACTCCCAATGCAAGGGGGGGTACGGGACATGTGCCTCCCTCCCCCTGAATGAAATCAAAGTAGTGGCTCACATTTTTTCTTTGCTGGCATGATAGGACCTCTTCCTGTTTTTAATCCAGCCTGGTCCTACGGTTGTAATTCATGCTCTTCTCATCCTAATCTTGTTCATGGAAGATGAGGCTGTCAGTAGCTAATTAGCCTTGATGATGATGATGATGATGATGATGATGATTATTATTATTATTATTATTATTATTATAATAACATTTCTATGCCGCCCCTTGCCGAAGCCTCGGGGCGGCTTACAACACAATAAAATACATTGAAATACAATAGAACATAATAATGGCTGTGTGTTCCCTTCCCTTCAGTGTCAAGCAGTCTACTTCTGCTTGCCAGCTGCAACACAAATAGTGTGATTGTGCCTCTCCTGTCCATTCAGAGATTATCTCCAGATTGTGGCTACTGTGGGAAGAGAATGCTGGACTGCATGGATCTTTGGTTTGATCTCATTCCTCTTGCATGCCTCTGTGCTGTTTGGGATGAGGACATGGCTACAAGTCCTTATGTGTATTTTTGGTTGGCATTTCAGGTTGAGTAGTGCCTTGAACATAATGCTTTCATCTTTTTTCCTGTATGCTATACGGACAGAAGGAAGCCAGGAGCCAAGAATGATGGCTAGATTTGACTGCTGAGCCCTTTACCTTGATTTACCTTCTTATAGGTGCATTTATGAAAGGGTTTTGTATTCTTTTGACTATGGTTTTTTCCCATGAAGTAGTTGCTACAGTGGAACTACAGGGGGCTCAGCCTTGAAGCTACTGCTGTAGTCCAAGGGTCAGAGTGCTTTAGTGACTCCTGGCTTCACCACTTCCATCTAAGCTCCCACAACTGAGGAGACACTTGCGAAACAGTTGTTCCCCAGGCTTTCTCTGGTTGGTGCTTTATACATAATCATGCTTTATGCAAGACTGGTGCTTCATACAAGATCACGGCTGGGTAGACAGTTATCTTTGTCTTTTGTAATATTAGAGCTCAAGGTCATAACATGAAACTGATTGGTGAGAGGTCACAAATGAATGGAGGGGAACAGATTAAACAGAGCAGATAAAGGGGAGGGAAAGGGGTTAAACCTTGGAACTTGCTACCACATGATGTGATGATGGCCATTCATTTGGAAGGCTTTAAAAAGGAACTGCACACGTTTGTTGAAAATAAGTTCAATAGTCTGTAGGTGGCGTTGGGTACCCAAGGCAACAAGCTGATGCACACCGGTTGCTGGAGAACTTAGATGGAAGAGTGCTCTTGTGCTCAATTTCTCCTTGTGGGTTAACTGGCTGGCTACTGGGTGAACAGAATACTAGACTAGATGGATGTCTGGACGGATCCAGCAGGGATGGTCTTATGTGCTGTCATTTTCTCTGTCTCTGGCCAATGGATTGCAATCATTAGCTGTCTTTTGCTGATGCACCCCATGGCATTGTCCAGGGTTACAGCTTTCCGATCGGAGTCATTACGCCATGTCACACCCTTGTGGAGAGTTAGTTGTTTCCCTTTTCTGGACTCAGATCCTGACCTCTGTGACTGGCATGCTTTTATATGAGCTCTTTTGTTCTAAGACAAAAATAAAATACGAGACAGAGGAAAATGTATGAAATTACTTTGCCTCTTTGCAGCATGGATTTCTAACTGCTGTACTGCCAGACTTTAAAGGTCCTTGTACAGCTTTGATATCCATCCTGTGAAGTCAGATGAAAATGGAATGCTTGAAACAGGAAGGGAGGGCAGTGAGATTCCTATTGATTCCCCTCCCTTCTTTCCTGAATTTCCATGGTTGTTCCTGCCTTTGACTCCTTCCCCGGCTAGCCAACCCCACCCCATTAGCTGGGGATCTGCAATCAGGTGTTCATACTCTGACCACTTTCCTGCTGCTTCATCCACTTCCCTGGTTCTGCATCTGAGCTGGAGCACAAGACAGATTTATAATTAGCAGAGTGGAAGGAGACAAGCCTGTTGTACGCAGTCTTGATGCAAGGTAACCAGGTCCTGGCCTCTGATCAAACAAAGCAAAAGCAAGAGAGCCCCAGGCCAGCCCTGCTATGAGACCAATGGGACTGTTTGGCTTTCATGTCATTTCATCTCCCATCAGAGCTTTTTTGCTGCAATAACATGACTCTGTACAAGTGACCTGAAGACAGTTCAGATTTTAAAAGGTGGGCAATATTTCAGGAGAGGCGTTCATAATCTGTTTTCCTCTTCTTTCTCTTGTTTTGCAGCTGAACCAGTTGATGTGCTCAAAGCATTAGAGTTTCATACTTTGCCAGAAGGAATATCAAAAACAGCAGGATTTTGCATAAACAGAAGGAATTCCAAAGGATCAGATGTTGCTTACAAAGTTTCAAAAACTGCACAGCTCAGTGCCCCAACCAAACAATTGTATCCAGGTGAGTGTGCATGTATATTTGTAAATGTATGTATAACTCACAGTGTTGATATATTTTATTTTATTTATTGCATTTGTATACTACCCCATAGCCAAAGGCGCTCTGGGTGGCTCACAGTGTGCAATATAAATATATTTAAAATACAGATAAAAATAAATAACGATAAGAAACAAAACCATGAGACATAGTAACATTAAAACACATTATACATATGTTGATCTTTGGTGTTTGCCATCATCTTCACTTTGCTTTTCTAATTTCCAGATGATAAAGCAGGGATGTTGACCATCTTTCAGGTCAGATGGTACCCAAGAAGAGGTGGATTTGGTTCAATACCCCTGTCATAAAACTATCATTATAATTTAGTTTGCCACAAGATAGAAGGATAACCATCAAATTGGACAGATTTTCATTTTATTATGTGTGCTTATTTATCTTATTTGTACCCTGCCTTTCTTCTAAAATTAATCTGGTGGCTTACAGAGGCAATTAAAATTGATGAAAACAATGCATTAAGTGCATCAGACTTTTGATTTTTTGATTTTTGATTTTGATTCTTTCATTTTTCCTAGTTATTTCATTAAACCATTAGAAGTTTTTATTTTTTTCAAAACAGCTGAGGCAAGGAGAGATTTTTGCCTTGCTGCAAAACTTAGGGTTTGCAGAATCTACATTTCAGATGGTTTTGAAATAATTTATGTCAATTAGAACACCCCACTTTGGAAAGTGATATGTTACTCCATTAAACCACTTGAGAGATGCTCAGGCATAGCAGACAAAATTGGTATGATACCTTTTCTCCTATCCTTCCCTCCTCCCTGTGTCAGCATGTATTGGATGAATAGCTCTGGCTTTCTGAACCCAGATTTCCGTTGCATTTAAACTGGAAAAGTGTGGTTTAATACCACAATATATAACAACCCAACCTTGTAGATGGATTGTGGTGAGTAATACAGTAGCTTCAGAAAAGTTTGGTGGGGATATCACAAATGGAAGAATTTGTTGTTGTAAAGCAGAAGGCTTCTAGTGTTTGTGGAATTGTGGTTTGTATCCTTTTGCCACAAAATGGTTTGTATCCTTTTGCCCATTACAGTGTTATTGTGGCCTTTGAGGCCTATAATCTCCGAGTTCTATCTGTGCTGAGTCTGACCAGAAGCTAGAAGTTTCTAGTCTGCTTTTGTCAGAAAAGGCTTGCAGGATGCTGCATTTGACGTTCCTGTCTAGCATGTATTTGTCATCTGTACTGAACGTTTGGCTTTCGCCAAAGATATTGTGGCTAAGGAGAGAGTATTCTAGCTGGCCTTGCAAAGTTGTTGTTACAAGAAACTAAACCAGCTTTCCTTAGTTCATGCATTGCAATGTAAAACAGGGCAAGCTGAAATTTTTTTGCATGCCATTGGCCATTGCATGAATATTATGAATATGAGTATTATTGATTTTATTTTTGTACTTCCAAAGAACTAAAGCTCTTTGGGCAGTGTGCAACAGTTGTTAAAATACAGTAAGATAAAATATAAAATATAATAACAGTAAGGACAAGATAACATTTCACTTCATATTCAAAGCCAAATTTTAACAATTTAAGCAACCATAGAATCGTAGAATAGTAGAGTTGGAAGGGGCCATGAAGGCCATTGAGTCCAACCCTCTGCTGTTGCAGGACACCACGTTACACCTTCGCACTCAGATGGCTGTCCAGCTTCTTTTTTAATGATTCTAGTATGGGAGAGCCCACCACTGTTCTAGGCAGCTGGTTCCACTGTTGTATTGCTCTGACAGTGAGGAAGCTTTTCCGGGTGTCCAGCCTGAATCTGGGTTGTCACAACTTGACTTGATTATTCCATGTCCTACACTCTGGCATTAGCAAGAAGAGATCTTGACCTTCCTCTTTGTGACAGCCTTTGAGGTACTTGTAGAGAGATATCATGTCTGCACTCAGTCTTCTCTTCTCAAGGCTGAACATGCCCTGTTCTCTGGCAAGTCTATACCACCAGAAGTGCTAAAAATAACTGCCACTAGCCTGCCATGTGTGATTTGGAAATGTTAACTGCCTTGATGTAGAGATCAGTCTTAACTTGGTGACTAAAAGATAGCAGAGCTGATGCTTGGCAGGTCTTAATGAGATCATTCATAATTTAGAGTCTACTGCAAAGAACACCCCCACCCCTCGCTGCCCACTATGTTGCTGCCAAGCAGGACTCCCTTGGAGATGGCATTTGCAGGAACGCCTCAGATGCTGAGCACAGTGCCCAGGTAGATGGAGGTTAGAAGAGGCAATCTGTCAAGTTTTGCAGTTTGAAGCCATATAGGGCTTCCTACATTCAGACCAGCCAAAACAAGTGTGCCAGAACTGGTGTTGTCTGCTCAGATCTATTGGTCTCAAGTATTGAAGTGGCTGTCATATTTTGCTCAAGTTGCAGCTTTTGAACAGTCTCATGGACAAACTCACATAGAGTGCATTGCAGTAGTTTAGAGATTACCATGAGCAGATTATTGAAACCAGGGTATGTGTATCCAGATAGGTGCATAGTTGGGCCACTAACCAAAGCTTGTGGAAGGTACTGCTTGCCATTGGGGCCATGGCGGATCCCAAGCTAAGAACTCGCTCCTTCAGAGGGTACTGCAACTCCATCCAGAACAGGTTGGGTGACCTTCATTGCATCAGAGGGATTGCCCACCAACAGCATCTCAGTCTTGTCCAGATTGAGCTTCAGTTTGTGAATCCTCAACCAGTCCTTCGTCACAGCCAGCACGGATTTAGCACATTTACATCCTGGCCACAGAAGATGAAAAGGAGAAATAGAAGTGCATGCCCTCATCATACTGATGGCAACTCCTGATGATGCCACTCCACAGTTTCATATAGATTTTGAAAAGCATGAGGGAACAGGGACAATTCTTGAGGAACCCCATACTGGAGAATCCATGGGGCCTAGCAGCATTCTCCAAGTAGCACCCTCAATCAACCATCAAAGCAGGAAGAGAACTACTGCAATATAGCACTTCCCACATCCCAGAAGAATATCATGGTCAATAGCACTGGGAGCTGCTTAGAGGTCCAGGGGTATCAACAGGGTCACACTCACCCTGTCCTTTTTTCCAGCTTATTTCATCATATAAGATGGCCAAAGCTGTTGCTGTGCTAAACCTGGCCTGAACCTTGACTGAAATGGATCCAGATAATCCTTCTCATCCAAGAGCACCTGGAGCTGGTTGGCTGTGACCTTGACCAGGAAGGGAACATTTCCCACTAGCCTAAAATTATTAGGATCTTCTAGGTTCAGAGCGTGGTTTTGCCACTGTTTCTCTAAGGCAGCATGGGGCAACTCCCTCTTGTAAAGACGCATTGATCTTGCTGTACCAGCTGTTTCCTCTCTGCTAGCTTTTATAAGCCAAGTAAGGCAAAGATCCAATATGGATGTGGTTGCATGAACCTGTCCAAGGACCTTGTTAACATCCTTGAGCTATACCAACTTAATTTTTTCCAACAAAACTGTACCAGGCCATGCTTTGGAAACCTCCTCTGGCAGAAGTGGTTGGCTTAGTCTTCTCCCAAAAGAACTTCTATGACCTTCCTAATGAAGGGGAAGCTGAAGGAAAAGGATGGAAGCTCAGAATTAATAGGCAAATGGTTAAGGATCATCTAATTGGGTTGCAAGCATTCAAATTTACAGGGCCCATTGAACTCCATCCTAGAGTCATCAAAGAACTGACAGAAGCATTCTCAGAACCACTGTCTTTGAGAAATCATGGGGGACAGGGCAAGTGCCGGATGACTAGAGAAGGGCAAATGTTGTCCCTATCTTCAAGAAAGGGAAAAAGATTTATCACCTGATTTATCCTGGGTGCTACAGACCAGTTGATCTGACATCAGTACCTGGGAAAACTCTGGTGCAGATTATAAAGCAGTCTGCAAATAGCTTGAAAGCAATGCAGTGGTTACTAGAAGCCAATGTGGATTCCTTAAGAACAAATTCTGCCAGACTAATCTGATTTCATTTTTTGACTGTGTAATTTACCTGATGAACTGTGGGAATGCTGTGAACATAATATATCTTGACTTCAGCAAAGCTTTAGATAAAAGTGCCCCATGATATCCTGATTAGCAAACTAGTTAAAAGTGGGCTAGATGGAACTACTATCAGGTGGATCCACAGTTGGGTAGAGAATCAGACTGAAACAGTGCTTATCAATGGCACCTTTTCAAACTGGGGGAATGGTAATAAGTGGGGTATCAAAATGTTCAGTCCTCTTCAACATTTTAATGAATGTTTTGGATGACAAAGTGCAAAACAATATCAGGTTTGCAGATGACACAAAAATGGATGGATGGCTAATACCCTGGAGGACAGAAATAAGATTCAAGATAAGCTTGATAGGCTGGAGCATTTGGCTGAAAACAACAGAATGAAATTCAATAGGGGCAAATGCCAAGTTCTTCATCTAGGAAAAAGAAACCAAAGGCATCATTGCAAGATGGGGAATACTTGTTCAGCAGCAAGTGAGAAGGATTTGTAATTGTTATAGATAACAAGCTGAATATTAGTCAACAATATGATACGGTGGCAAAAGGGACAAATGCTATCTTAGGTTTCATGAATAGAAGTTTCATGTCCAAATCATGTGAAATACTAGTTTTCCTTTACTCAACTCTGGCTACGCCTCCCTTGCCTGGAGTTACTGTGCCCAATTCTGGGCACCATAGTTTATGAATGATGCAGACAAGCTGAAAAGGGTTCAGAGGAGGGCAACAAGGACAATCTGGGGACTGGAAGCAAAACCCCCATGAGGAGAGATTGAGAGAACTGGGCATGTTTAGCCTCGAGAAGAGAAGACTGAGGGGGGACATGATAGCACTCTACAAGTACTTGAAAGGCTGTCACAAAAAGAAAGGACAAGATCTCTTCTTGATCATCCCAGCATGTGGGATGTGGAATAAAGGGCTGATTACAGAAAGTTACCGAAAGCCTGACTCCAGCTAGGTATCAGGAAAAATCTCCTGATTGTTAGAGCAGCATGACGATGTAACCACTTACCTGGGGAGGTTGTGTCTTCTCCCACACTAAAGGCATTCAAGATGCACCTGGACAGCCATCTGAGAGGGATGGTTTAACTTGGAGTTCTGCTCTGAGTGGGGTGGGGGGTGGTTGGACCCAATCGTCTGATGGCCCCTTCCAACTCTATTATTCTATGAAGCCATTGTACTGGGTTTGCATAGAGAAGCAATCCATGATTTAACAGCAACCCATACTCAATCCTTGTTTTGGCTTGTCATCATGTGTAAACCAGGCCTGTTTGAACAGCAGGTAACATGCTATGACCAGTAAGGAAAATAGCTCTAAGCTTGTCAGGAACAGTGACATGTGTTGCTTCAAACAAACTTGGCTTCTCTTCAGACTTGCTCTTCAACAGTATTACAGGGTTCCGTTGATTTATCTGTGTTTTCCTGCCATCTAATACTCTAGCCAGAGAGTCTAAAAAGGGCTCACTTACATGAATAAGAACTTCTGGTAGAACGGAACTGTCATTCAGCCTTGAATTGCAGTGACCTTGCCATTGAAAATGCTTGAATGGTCATTGGACCATTGCCTTTTAGAAGCTGTTAGCAAAGAATAGGCACCTTTGGCCAAAGCTAGGCCTGATAGTGCAGTGCAGGGTGGCTCTTCCCTCAAAGGGAAATAAGTCTTTTCTTAACTTGCAGTTAGGTCCCCCTCAACTTTTTGAATGACACTGTAAAACAGTTAATAGATTAGGAAGCTGTATAGTAATTGTTCATTTTTGTAGTTGCTGTTTTGAATGCCAAAGTAAATACAGTCATTCACTGTAAGTTGGCTCTTACCTAAATTCAAATAAGTCCCTTGCTGCACTCCTTTGTGACATCTGCAGGATTTCTTACATCAGAACTCCACTAAGGAATGAACATTTATGCTCCATGAGCTAGCGATGCTCACAGATTTCACCCAATCCTCATTTCAAAGTAAACTTCCATATGGCCGGAAGTTCCTGATCCTGTCTAATCCTGGGTTTTAAGCAGGGTCTGATCTGGTTAGAATCTGGATGGGAGACTTGTATTGAGCAGGGGGTTGGACACAATGTCCTTCTAGGTCTCTTCCAGCAGTATGATTTGATGATTCTATGATAAACTTTCCGTGCACCTTCTGGACCATTTTTCAGATTGAAGCTCAGTTATCTTTTAAATTTTGCACTTGTCTAAATTTCATGATGCACATCCAGATACAACCCCCCCCATAAAAAACTGGTGCTTTGGCAGACAATATGGTTTTAAAAACCTGCTAATTTAAGAGCTGAGCTAAGGCTCTCTCATGCTGGTTCCAGCTCTACAGAGCCAGTCAATTGCAAGAGAAAGTTGATTCAGGCAGGATTTAAGTTTCAAAACCAGTCCTATCCTAGAGGGTGGGCGGGCGGGTGGGCAGGGGAGATGCTTTGCACTGCCTTGGTCCTGTATTGCCTATCAATTTTACTGCTTTACTGAATCCTCCAGAGTCTTGACATAAGACTGTTTCTTACACCGGTAATAGGGAAGATGGATCAAGCAGGGAGATACGGGAGTTTGCTCTGATCCAGTAATAGGTGAGAGTGCCATCGATGCTGATGATCTGAGGTCTTGTTCCTGTAGCAGTGTTTTGAAAATAAACTTGTTACAGAGATTTTTAAGAGCCACTAAGAAAAGGTGCATCTTCACAGTACACAGTGAGGAGTGGGTTTTTGAGCAGAAATGGATTGCTAAATTTTTAATGTTTCAGTGCTTTTGTAAGTTTTATTTATTTATTTTATTTTTCGATTTATATCCTGCCTTTTTCCTACAAAGGGCTCAAGGCAGCTTACATCTCTTCCTCCATCTTATCCCCACAACAGCAACCCTGTGGGGTAGGTTGGGCTGAGAGTCTGTTAGTGCCTCTGTTATTGCTGTTATGTGTTGTCAAATTATCTCTGATGGTGACCCTGTGAATGGAAGCCTCTCCAGAATGTCCTACCCATGAGAGCCCTGCCTTGCCGGTCCAAGGCTGTGTCTTCCTTTATGGCATCCATCCCTCTCTTATCTGGTCTTCCTTTTATTCTTCTTCCTTCAACTTTCCCTAGTTAATAACAACAATAATGATATCAGTATCCCAGTTTTTTCCTTTGAGAATCCCAAGTCAGCTGACAGAACCTGTCTTCTCTTTATTTCCTCCTCAAAACAAGGAGGAAGGTTTTGAGGAGGAAACCTCCCAGTAGGTTAGGCTGGGAGTCAATGAACCTCATGGCTGAATGTGATCTAGAACCCAGATTTCCTGAGTTCCAGGCCAACACTGTAACCCACATTGGCTCTATATCGAAGTAGACACTTGAGCTCATATACCTTACACCACCATCTTTTCTCTTTTGAAATTGAAAGTATGCCATATGAATCAAGAAAAAAATGTTGGATATGCATATCCCACATCATGTATTTTCAACTGCAACACCTGATTTATCCCTCTCAAGCAACCACAGATGTTTTATAGCATACCTGTTGGTAGAAATCTCAAAGTGCTAGTGAAAAAAAAGGTTCTCTCTCATTAACATTATAGTTCCTAATTCATAATAAAGGATTAATTCAGATTTACTGTAGCATCACAAACATCTCTTCAATGTTAAACCAATATAAGGATGGTGAAGGATTCTCTAGCTTCCAATTTCTTGCGTTTGTGGAGCTTAAGTCAATATGAGATAGCCTTAACTCTGGTGTTAAATAGTCACAGGTGTGTGTGTTTAATAATAACAACAATAAATGAATTTCTCTGGTTTTGAAAAGAAATTTACCATTGCAGTTTGGAATCCCATCCTCTTCTAGTATGTTTGAAACTGCAAGTTGGCCCAGATGAGATCATGATTTTATTTCAGCTGGACTCCTCTTCTCTTCTCTTCTCTTCTCTTCTCTTCTCTTCTCTTCTCTTCTCTTCTCTTCTCTTCTCTTCTCTTCTCTTCTCTTCTCTTCTCTTCTCTCCTCTCCTCTCCTCTCCTCTCCTCTCCTCTCCTCTCCTCTTCTCTCCTTCTGCTCTTTCTCTCTTTCTGCCACCCCTTCCCTGGTTTCCTTCCCATGCAGCCAGGGAAGGGACAGATCACTTTTCTCAGAAGTCACAACTGAGCACTGGCAGAGGGCTGACGAAATTGGAGTGAAGGCTGCAGATTGCTCACTCCTGGTAGGGCGGATGGACACCATGTTTCAGAGGGATTTGCTCAACAGATGTAATTTTTATAAGCAATAGATTTTGGGCACAATCCAGTGAGGCTGCTCATAATCCTCTGAACTCAGCAGATTACAGGCATCTCCTGCACAGTGGGAACAGTGCAGAGGTGAAGGTTGCCCCCTGCTCTTCAAGCCCTGCAAAACAGTGAGACAGCTGATTTCAGCTGTCCGATTGTGGCACTTCAGAGGGGATGGGAGGAGGCTGAGGAGCTGAGGATATGTCGCATCTGGGCAGCACCACTCTCCTCCCTTCCTTGCCCATCAAAGCCCTTCTTCATGGTTGCTTTTGTGACCTTGGAGAAGCAGCCAGCACAATTCTTTCACTGTCAACAGAGGAGGGGAAGCTTCCAAATGCAGGTTCTTGGTTCCATGAGTCAAGCAATTGTCTGATCCTGGAGCTAGGAAAATGAGTGATCTTATGTCCCCGTAGAAGCAGCCTAGCAGTGATGGAATCTCTCTGTTTGAGGTTTATAATGGCAGGACCTTACCACCACCCTACTAACAACTACCAGGGCACCCCCATGTCCCTTTACCATTCTGAAGTCTCTTCAGATATCACCATTTGATGATATTCTATCGTACGCATATGAGCAGACAATTTCCTTAAAAGTCAGTGTGGTATGTTGGTGAGAGTTGGACTGAGGACCTGGGAGATCCAGGTAGTAGTCCCCACTCAGCCATGGAGCTCACTGGGGGACTTCGGTCCAGACTCCCAGCCCAACCTGCTTAGGGAGTCATTGTTGGAAGGATAAGATTAAGAGAAGGGAGAGAATTATGCAAAGTACCTTGCGTTCCTTGAAAGGAAAAAAGATGAGATATAAATATAGTAAACAAAATAAATAAATAGAAAGAGTGGGATAGAAATGTGATGTTGTTGTTATAAAGATAAATGTAAACATTACCTAATTTGAAAGAAAGCTGCAAGATTTCCATCTGGGAACTTCCCACAGCGTTTCAAGCACATCTTACTTAAAGCGCATGCCTAGACAAGATGAATTGATGCCACCTGTCTTAAGCATTCTCAGCATATCTTTTACATTAGATTAAGAGTTCAGACAAGGCAGGTGTTCAGGTCCTTCCAGCTCTGAAGTTCTGTGTCTCTCCTTCATGCAGGTCTGTTCATTTGTGCAAACTCAGCTTTCTAAAAGGTGTGATACAGTAATAAAAGCTTTGAAAGAAATGTTGCACACACACAAAGGACAAGTTCTTATTGTACACATCAGTGAGGGTGAATAGAGTTTCTTTTTTGCTTCTCAGTCCCTTTTTCCTTTTTGTATAATACAGGAAAGTGAAACAAATTTCTCCAATTGCAACATTTATGGGGCCTTTTCAAACTAACAAAACAGCCCAGGATTTAAAAATGGACTCAAAACAGAATTAGAAATCATCTGACGTGAACTAATTATTTCTAGAGCAACTGTTTGATTTTCTTAATAGTTCTTAACATTAACATTTATAAAGTTAAAGTAAAAATGTGGTTGGAGCAAAGTTGATTTAGAAATCAAGTGAAACTTCGAAAAGATGCAACCTATTTGCAATAATAGATCTAGATTCTGTACATTTCTCCATGTCTTTGTGTGGATGTTTAAGTGGGGGGTGAAAGGGGTCTCTTGCAAAAGTACAGCTGTAAATCTAGAAAGGTGCCCCTTTTCAGGCATCTCGCTCTGCATGAGGGTGTTGGGAGTGGGCCCAGAGAGATGCAGCAATGTGTTAGTGAGGTCGGAAGACAAAGTCCCAACCTCCATGCAGTGAATAAGCACATTATGGCAGGATCCTTTGCTCTGGGTGTTGTGTAAAGCAGGGCTGGGTGGATTTATATTCTTCCCCCAGAGTTCCTGCCCACTGGCCATGTTTGCAGGGGCTTCTGGGAGTTGAACTCAAAAACACTTAAAGATTGACCATCTGCTCACCCTTGTGGTAAAGGATCCACTGAGGAGGCAACTTGTGTATGCCCATAGGGCTGAACACATCTTCAGTCAAGATAGCTCAAATATATTTTGGTGCTTGGCCAACACAACAAGGTCCACATTTCTAGTGTGGTATAGTAGTTAAGAGCACAGGACTCAGACTAGGGTTCTAGCTCCCCCCACCCCACCTCAGACATGGAACTAACCCCACTGTCTGCCCAGGTATAGTGTTGAGCAAATCCAGACCCCTTGAAGGTCATATTCATGCAACATCCATCATAAACAGTCTCCAACTAGGACTGAAATACAGTGAGCATTTGTATGTGCTTTAATAAATTATTTTTATTTATTTATTTATTAAGACATTTTTATGGCGCCCCATTCGCCGAAGCGAATTATCCCCATCTGACCAATTTTGGATTTGCCTCTCCTATCACTTCCTTAGCACTTTCTGGTGCTTCCTTCTACACAGGCTCTACCAGAGAAGTTCATGCCTAGCAGCAGGAAGCTGAGGTTGAAAGCCAGCATTGGTGTGAAGGTTCCGTATGCTCTTTCCTGTAACCACCTGAAACAAGTCTTGTGCATTCTTATCCTTTAGCATTTATCTTCCCATTTTAAAACAATGAAAGTTAGAACCCCATCCCCCTCCCTCCCTCCCTCCCTCTTCAAGCTATAACTGTCACCAGGATTCATAGCTCAGAGGTCCTACACTGCTAATGTGGAGGTCCATGTTCTCAGTGGTCCATATCACCGGCATACTCAATTTTACACAGAGGGAGTGGATAACAGTTTAATGCACAGCTCCATATTGTTATTTCTTTGGGGCTGACTTGATTGCAAGGTGCCTGGTATTTCTTTAATGTGCATGTATTAAAGGAATTGGTATTTCTATGTCACTTAAGTGAGTTGTGTATTTAATATCTCAGATTCTTTCTCAGATTGTAACATACTATGAAATGAAGTTGCAGTATTTAATCTTGAAATAAATGCCATACCACTAAAATTAATAAATACATGTATGAATAAATAATTAAATGTGCTCTTCCCACAACCTAGAAATAAGGCTAGGGAGAAAAAAAAACCTAGAGCTTTTTAACTGGGGAATGTGTCCATCTTACAAATCAAGCTTTCACGAACATATCCAAGGGCATGACAGGCTCTAAGAGGTTTGCAATATTTCAGAATCTTCCATGGGTGTAATCTGTTTAAGCCCTCTCTCACTTACAGTGGTTTAAGGAGCTTAAACAATTTGAAACCTGTAGAGCATCTAATGTTCCTTAAGCTCCATAAAGTCATTTTAATGACTCGCCCGGACAATTTTATCTTCCTCAATGCAAATTTTGATGGAGTCCATTCCAGTGGGATGCTAAACTATTCTAATTTTGACTTTCAAAAGAGGATGCTAAACTCGGTCTTTTCTTCTAGCTGCATAAAGGACTTTGACTGGCCTTGATGAGTTCAGCTATGCCATGTGGTCACAAACCCTCCTCCACTTAGCCGTACTCATAAACACAGATCAGGTCACCAGAGAGTAACGCAACACAACCCAGATTGTGAATGTTTTCTCCAGACAGGACTCACCACCTTGTGGTGCTGGTTGCATCATGCCAGAGTTCCACAGCGCCATTTTGCTCTGACGCCCATGGGTGTGTGGCTTGCTGTGTCACATGAAATGGCATAAGTTGCTTGAGGGTTAGACAACCCCATGGGTGTCTGTTGAGATGTGAAAGCTTCTATGGAGAAATCAAACCACAGTGGGCTGTGGTGATCTGTGAACAGGCCCTGTGACCTCGTGCCATGGCCTGGGATTGCCCTGCTTCATGAATGGAATGGAAAGCAAGCCAGCCATTGTGCTCACACTCCCTTTGCTCTCTTCTCTTCCCAGGCTTTTCTGCCTCCACCAAGTAGAAGTCTTTATTTCACCTCCAACCTCCAAACTTATTAGGACTCAGCGCTCTGAGGGTGGTACAAAAACAAGAGGCCACAAAATTTCAATTATTAATGCTTAAATTTTACCAAAGAAAAACTTCAGTAGGAAAAAGAAAGCTGAATAGATGCCCACTCAACATGCACAAAGCCATATGAGCAACAGGGTAATGGAGTAAGCAGGGATAAATTCATCTGGCTAATCTAATTAGAGCATGTCTCTATTTTTTCTCAGGTCCCTTGACCAGCAATAACTTACTGTCCTTGGTCCAGCTCTGCCAATCAGTTCTCCAGTTCAACTGCACTGAGTGTTTCTTTCCTGTATAACGCTGGCTTTCTTTTCTTTTGTCTGTTGCTTCTCTCCTTCTTCTGCCTCTCTTGCACTTGGCTTTATCGTGTTTACTTATTCTCTCCCTCCCTCCCTCCATCTTCAGAGCATCAGGAGGGCTTTTGTATTCATTTCTGCCAAACAATTTCTGCTTCCTACATCAGAAGTTTTCTTTCTGTTCTTTTGATCTGATTGAATGTTCTGATTTCTTGCTTCCTGGGAGCAATTCCCTGACCAGTATCTTCTCAGGAAATGAACCTGTGGCCCCTAAAAATTGTCTAAGGGTCCCCTTTCCTTCTCCCACCCATCTTCTCTCCCAGCCAGAATCTATCTACCAGTACTGTTTATTCATTCTCTGTGCAACAAATTGAACAATATCAAGGGACTGATAATTTGCTTTCAAAGGCCAGCACAAGCATTATTATTATATCACATTTATACCTCACTGTTTCTCCTCTTGCAAGGAACCCACAGCAGCTAATATGAGCTTCCTCCTCTTCATTTTATCCTCACAGCAACAACCCTGTGAGGAAGGTCAGGCAAAGAGTCTGTGCCTGGTCTGAAGTCACTCAGTGAAATTCATGCCTGAGTGGGGACTAGAACCCAGATCTTCTGAGTCCCAGTCTGATGCTCCAACCACTGTGTTACGCTGGCTGCATGCAACAGATAAAGCTCTCTTATGAATGGTAGCTCAGCTAAATTCAGTGGGAAGCACATGCCAGTATATGTTCCAGGCATTTCATTGGATCTTGCTTCCAAAGGTGTATATTTGTAATCAAAGCCTGGTGATGGAGGCTACTTACCTTGGAATAAATACATTTGTACTCAGGGGACTGCAAGTAAATAAGATGGGCTACTGAAACTTGAACCCTGTACTGTACACTTAACAAAATCATGATTCAGGATCTGTTGACAATTCAGTTAAGTACTTACTTAGCAGAATGAAAAATTAAGAAGGCACAGAAAAGAAAGGAAGGAAAGAAATATCCTTGTATTTGGAATTTGCATCAGTTCTTTTTAACAGAAGAAATAAAACCTGATCCTCTTGCTCATGCATTTTTAAAAAGTGCTTGCAAATCCTGTTTCTGCACTGCAAGATTTGTGACTCTGCATTTTTCTCTTGACAGGTGGAAACTTTCCTGAGCACTTTTCAATACTCTTCACAGTAAAACCTAAAAAAGGAACCCAGTCCTTTCTTTTATCTGTCTACAATGAACAAGGCATTCAGCAAGTCGGCATTGAAGTTGGCAGATCGCCTGTGTTCCTGTTCGAGGATCAGCATGGAAAGCCATCTCCAGAAGATTATCCCCTTTTCAGAACAGTCAATATCGCTGACGGAAAGTAAGTGATGAACTCCTGTTGAGTAGGGATACCTAGTCGAGCTCCTAATGCCAAGGGATCTAAACCAGGGTTTCACAAACCGTGTTCCAGAAGAATAGCAAGGATCCCTTAGTAGTTACCAGGGGCTGAACTTGTGCCTATCTGCTTGCAAAGCTGAAAAGGAGGGTTTCATATTTTTCTATGACTAAATTTGCACAACATTAAGGATTTTTTTTAAAAGACCAGTCTGGAAATCCATTAAATTTGTACAACTTAGGAAAAGATGCTCTGCTGCAGAACCCACAGTTCAGGTTCATGCAAATCAAACACATGCATTTGAATTCATGCAAATTCAAACATATTTGCATCTGTTGCAGATGCCTAAAACATCCCTAATTCAGGTGGCTTGGTGCATACACCTATGCATGCTTAGGCAAAAAATGTCCCACAACCCCCATCATTCCTCAGTCAGCTTTAGGAACACACATTGTAATAGGAGCATCATCTGTATTCATTCTTCCAGTCTACATGCCAGGTTGTTCTTTGATTAGCCTCCTTCCCTCCTGCCCTGGCAATATAAGAACCCGGAGATGGTTTTAGAGGGTCTGAAGCTATGCAGCATAAAACTAGGCTACCCCAGTGCCCCTACTGCAACTTACCAAGGACTCCTTTCACTCAAATCGACACTGATTGTTCAGGCCAATTTCATATATCACTCCTTTTGGCAGGAGAGCTGCCAAAACCATCCTCATTTAGTTTGACTCTGCATCAGCTGATAATGTATGCAACCCTCATCACATGCAGCTGCATTTCCTTAATCAAGCTGTTATTTTGATGGCTGGGTGGCAGAATGCATGGTTTTTATTGAGAAAGGTGAACTACAAATGTTTTCAATAAATGGTTTGTTGTTGTCGCTAGTTGCGAAGTCACGTCCGACATTTTTCTTCATGTGGAATAAATCCAAATGCTTAATTTGCAAACAGGGTAAAAAAGCAAAATGTTTCCTATTTTACAAAAGAACTCTGCTCTCGTGCTAGGTGGCATCGGGTAGCCATTAGTGTGGAGAAGAGATCTGTTACCATGATTGTGGACTGTAAGAAGAACATCACGAAACCCCTGGGCAGGAGTGACAAAGCGGTTGTCGACACCAACGGCATCACTGTCTTTGGAACAAGGATCCTTGATGAAGAAGTCTTTGAGGTAAATTTTCAGCCATCAAATGACAGGATATTAAATACTTTGTCTGTGAGCAGAGTACCTGATAAAAACAGGAAATCCATTAACTGGTTAGTGTCGTATCCGGTGGAAGGCTTATGAAAATCATATTTCAATTTAGAAGACTCTTGACTGGAAAAGAATACCTGGTTTATCTCTCACTGTTGAAGAGGGAGTAGGATTTTTTCAAATGTGTTATCGCACTGAATGCATTCCCTATAACCTGTCTGGTTATTAAAATCCACAGGTTGAGCTTTCTTGGGGGCATTGCTGCCCAAAGAAGGACTGTTCATCAAGGACAGGGCTTCGCATGAATAGCCTTTGGTAAAAAGTCTGGCATATAAATGCTAATAATGCACAATACCAGTGTAACTGGAATATATAGAAATGGGTCTAAAAATCTGCATCTTGCCCCACACTTTATGGCTCCATATTCAGAACTACACTTATGCACAACTGCAAGCTGAATTATCCATTCAGTTATAGCCCACTGATTTTTGTGAGGTCACTCGGTTTTTTGCCTCCTCTATGGCATGCTGCTTAGCTCTTCCTGCGGTGCTAAGACATATAGCATGGCATATTCATTATACAATGGACTGATACAAATGTGGAGAATTCCTGCACTAGTGTTGTATATTCATCAAGGTATCCCTCCCTGGCATAAAAGCATTCAGCTGCTAACACAAACATCATAGTACCACACAGTAAGTGGTACGCTTACAACCAGGCATGCAAACTAGAATCCTAAAGGAGGTTCATCTCAGTCAATCACATAGACGAATGTGCCAACCAATGTGGGGAGAAGAGAGTTTGTATTTGGAGACTGGCCATCTGCCTTCCAGGGTAGCCATATGAAGCCTTATTAAGATGGTGGTTGTAATGGCTGATATATGTGGTTCTGGGTATCCACTGCATTATTCCCAAAAATAAATAGTTTGGGTTTCCTTGGTAAGAATGGGCATCATTCTTTTGATAGAAGCAAGGTTCCAACTGAACTGAACGGACTGGATTGAACTGAACACACTGAAAAACTCCTGCAACAAAAATACAATTCAGATAGGGCTGCATTTCTGAGCATCCTTGTGTGAAAGCAAGATCCCCTGGAAGTGATGGCTGAGTGACTGCAAGTGCCTGTTTTATTAATTAGGAAGGGAGTGCAAAAGGAAAGCGGCATGACAGCTTTCTCTTAAGGTACACCCAGAATACTTACCAGAATCAGTGGCTATTCCATTAATTTCTTTAAATACATTTACTGATTATATTTATCAATATAAACCAACATTCAGGCTGCAGTCATCCCTAACTTAGAGTTTGTTGTTGTTGTTCTTGTTGTTAGTCACATAGTTGTGCCCGACCCATCACATCCCCATGGACAACATTCCTCCAGGCCTTCCTGTCCTCCACCATCCCTGGAGTCCACCTAAGCCCACACCCACTGCCCCAGTGACCCCGTCCAGCCACCTCATCCTCTGCCGCCCCCTTCTCCTTTTGAATCAAGAGAACTTGCTTTTAAATAGACAAGCATTAGGTTTCAGTGCCTTTTCTCTAAAACATATGACATTAATCAGATGATGAGGGAGATGTGGGATGTATACAGGCAGTCCCTGAGTTATGAACAATGTGTACTTGTGAATGAGCTGCCATAAAGCTTATTCATTTAAAAGAAATATGGCAAAAAATCATCATCACCATAGAGAGGAAGTGAAAGGGGAGAGAGGGAGGCCCCCAGAGCCTTCCTGCCCTGCCCATCCAGAGAGGGAAATCTCTGCCATTTTCTTGCTGCAAAGAGGAGATGCAGGCAAGCTGGGGTGGGGGGTGCAGTTTTTCAAATTTCAAGGGAATGCTGCACCCGTAACCCCAGCAAATGTGAAGGACTGACTACATGTGAAGTGACTCACATACAAATGTGACTTAAAGATGAATTTCCATTTTTTCAGGAACAGAATTTGTTTATAACCTGGGTCTGCCTGTACTGAAAAAGAAAGGTGGGTGGAAGGAAGATTGTAGGGGAAAATATCTCAGAAACAAAACAGAAATCAATCTTTCTAGGTTTTTCAGATTTGAGTAACCATTGAGAATGTTACTTGAAGGTTCCACATAAATAATATTTAATGCCTGTCAAACTAAATGCATGGAAATGTTGGTTCTATCATACCTTTAGCTGAATAATTTTATATCTGCCAGTGATGTGATAGAATTCTCTTAGCAGCTGGCAGGTTGATACAGATGATCAGGCTTTGTTGGGATCAAAAGGAATTCTCTCTGGGATATTTTGGTAATCTGCATGTGTTCTCTGCTTGGCACTGGACATTCAGAAGCTGAGAGGGACAGGGTAGCGCCATCTTTCTTCCATTTATTTTGAATATCCCATCCAAAGTCCACATATCTGTACATGTACAATGCAGGTGTGTAAATTACAGAAAGAACAGAGGTAGAGAAATCATATCTGGACAGCAGGTGTTGTTACCACTTATATTTTCTTTTCCACTGCTTCTTTTAAAAGTTCAAAGCTACTGTTGTTTCTAAGAACACTTGATTCAAATTTGGCCACAAGACCAAGAGACAATTCACAGACAGCAACATTGCTTTAGTCCTTGAGACTTAGAGGGAGAATTCTTAGTATGAGCACCTGGAAGCAGCCGCTGGGTGCACACTTGACTCCAGCATGCTTGCAAGACAGCGTGGGCAGAAGGCACCATACTGAAGCTAAGCAGGCCTGGGACTGTCTTAAGCTTGGAAGGAGACCACCTGGAACCATGGTTAACTCATTTGACTTCCATGATGGAAGAAAGGTGGGATATAAATTTAATAAATAAACATACAACACTGACCAGCATGTCAGTGTGGTGACTGGCACGGAGGGCTTCAGTGTCACCTGCCTTGTGGAAGGCTGAGCTCTGGTACAGAAATTCTTTCTGCCAGCTCTGCCAGTGACATGATAACTAGTGCTACATACTGCAATCACAATAGGTGCACGTCTTCAAATGAAAGCCATTTCCTACAGTCATTGCATGATATTTATGGCACACGTTCTGGCTCTTGCTTTCAAGAAAATATGTTTAAGTTCGAGGTGGCAGTGCCTGTAATTGAGTGCAGGATCACAGCCTTCATGAAGTCAGTGAGAAGGTGGCCCAGAAAAACCTCTGTTTATGACTTGTGCCTTCAGATGTTTATTTATTTCATAAATCTTTCCAGTAACTAGAGAAGTTTTGGCAAAGGGAAGTATATTTTTCCACTATTTAAAAGCCAGGAAGAAGGATTATACAGAAGACTGAAATACATCTGTTTAGAGAAATGTATATGGGAGACCAAAATCCTTATAGGAGGTATTGCCTAGAAAGATTATTTTAACAGACTGCTGGAGAACATTTATGTTTTCAGGCATCTGATTTTATAAGCCTGTCATTTGCCAATGAAAATATTCCAAGCTGAAAAGACAAACTGTAAGAATAGATGTGGTAGTGGTTAGTTAGCCATTTTGATTCATGCACAGTCGATTAGCAAGCCACTAAAAATAAAAATAAAAAATTCAAGGTGTCTCCCTTTGGTTTGAAGTTCCTGGAAAATATACAGTTCAAAGTGTAACTATTTCATTAAAGTCAGAGTTACTGTTCAGGCACACATTCCAAGCATTCTAAGTAACATTACACTCCCAGTTTGGTCTAAAGTGAAATTGAAGACAAATTTGAGCACTGTTCTTTGGGGAAAACAACCAAGGCTTGTTAAGGGTCTAGATAAGACTAAGCAAAACTTTCCCAGTGGGATTCTGTGCATCCTTTGGCTATTGCTAGATTTTTTCAAAGTGAAAATTGAATGAATTTGGAGATTCTACCTTATGTTGACCATCTAGAGAATTGTGACAATTGACACAATAAATGATTTTTTTCTATTAACTTTTATTTGCAAATAGAGTTAAAAATTAGGCAACAAAAAAGAAGAAACCTACATAATGATATATAAGTGGAACTCACTAATAATTTTAGTGCATCACTGATATGGTTGTGCAACAACTGGAATGAAACAGTTTAAGCAGAAGTTTACTATCTAATTACAAATAAAAATACACATTATAAGCATATAGTGATTTCTTTCAGAGTATTTCCCCACATTCCTAATTATAAGTTTTCTACTGGAGAAAGGATGCCTGGAGGGCAGAGAAGAGTGTTCAGGGATTGAAAAGGCGCCTGCTACACTATTCTTGCTCAACTACTTCAATCTCTTCCTGTCTCTACCTTCAGACATTACCTGTGTATCTGTGTTGATCAAATATTTTTTGCTCTTTTGATCAAATGGTTCTATTTAAAGACCAATATCCATTGCTTCATTACATTTTTATAACACTTCAGAACCAAAGTTATGAAGAACAAGTTTTTGAATCTTGTTCATGATCACATAAGGAACTTGGCTTTCTGTTGTGCGTTTTAGAGACACAGCTTTTGAAAACTTACATCACTTCTTATCACAACTCACAGACTCATAATGTGAAATTATATGTATGCTGTGATGGCTATTTTATACAAGCAAGGCCAAAATGTGTTCCTCTTAGACATTTTTAGGCCTTTCCTTCATTCTGAGTCTTAATGCATTTCTTTGCATTGAATCAAAAGAAGAACCATCAGATTTGAGAAAATAACCAGTATGATAAAAGTAAGGAATAAAGATTGTTTATTCCACAGACACCCAGCACAAATGTGTGAATAAATGAACAGAGCATTCATATGATGTATGTATAAGTACACCGTTTAGATATGGTTATCCAAACATTTACAGTGTGCCTTTCTATTGACCATTCAGAATATCTGTGCAAAAAATATTAAAAAGTGTGATATGTGGAGCACGGTCAAACTGTTCTAGCAAATTCTGGACCTTGGTATGTTCAGACCAGTGGTGAACAGTTGAGGAGGAAGTAAACTTGGCAGTGACTCAGAGGGGAAGCAGTGTAGCTCCCTGTAGCCGCTTTATTTGGAATGTAAACATTCAGCACTAAGAACAGCAGCATTTTCATGGGATACAGCTGTAGACATTCACTTTCATTTGGAAAGAATATTATACTTTTTAGGGAGAGGTGGGGGCACATAGTTATTGAAACACTAGTCTGTTGATATGTCAGTTCTAAGAAAGACGACTAAGATGGTGCACCCACTGGGCGGGCTGAATGGACACTGGGAGTTTTAAAGACAACACAGAGGGGGACTAGGTGGTTCTTTGGGTCAACAGAATTATTAGGATTCATATATTACATTTTTAAATCCCTGCAAATCCCTGCAAATATACGTCCTCCTTCTCCAGCGCATTTTAATTCTCTGATAAACAACACCTTCTCCTTTCATCACCAGGGATGTATGAAAATTCGATTGCCATGTGTGTGCAAACTCAGTGGATTTTTTCCAGTTCAACCCTGGCAAATTTCATTCTGTTTCTCCCTGCTGATTTGGACTTGATCTTAGGTGAATGAATACCATACACATATTCTGTTGTTTTGATTTTTAAATGGTGGGAATTTCTGGAAATTGTGTTTTAATGGATCTTGGGATTTGTGCAATTGGAATAATACTTTTTTCTTTTAATTCTCCCCCACCCAAGTCTTTTTCCACTGCACAAGAATGGGAATTCAGAGAGCTAGCCTCTTATAATGGGTAAGGTGTTGGACTGGGGCAGAGGAAATAGAGGTTCTAGTTTCCATTCAACCATGACACTCCTGGAGGAATAAAGGAATGAATGAATTCAGCTGTCCCATATCTGTAGCCTTGCCTTGTCAATTTTCTTGTAGTGAGCACTGAAACATACAAAGTAATTGATAAGACAAGAATATGCATATAGGAGAGCTGAATTCATTTATTTATTGTATTTATAGCCCACCTTTTTTCTTGCAGGGAACCCAATGCAGCTTCCATAATCCTTTTCCTCATTCTCTCTGTTTTACCCCCACAAAGCAAGACTATACATACAAACAGCTGTATCTGTGCTACTGCACACTTGTGAAAGACTGAGTGTTTTTTCTGGCCCCATCTGGAGAGCCACAGACTTCATACCTTGTTCTAGATTCCTTGATTTTGAGCTGTTAGAGTTTTTCCCCACTACTTTCTGCCTTAGGCTGTTGACCATTTGATAAGTTAACATGGAAATTACAGATTTCATCTTATTTAGCTGTTTCATTTTGAGGGGACTGACACAACTGAGAACAGTCTAGGGTGGAATAAAATGAAGGGGAATAGCTAGTATTCAGCAGGCATTAAGTTTGCAAATGTAATTCAGTGGCAACCGCTATAAGATAATGCAGGTTGAAGCAAAAAAATCACTTAATCACTGTCTTCTCCACTATAGTAAGATGCATTTCAGTTCTCTTTAAATCACAGACAGTATTTTTAAATGTGCATCTATACATATGAAATAACAAGTGAAGATATTATGCATATCTGTGCCCTCCTTTGCTATACCCTTGGGTGATGCATAAGTGGCTTCCACATATCTTGACCCAGGGGACTTCAGCTATCTGGCAGTGTAGAAATATAGTCAAAGAAGCAATCAAAAGCTGAGTTGCTTCAGGTGGACTGAATGGTACCTTGAGACTGGAAAATCCAGAAAGCTCACAGATTCTCAATTCTAGTGGCCCAGGGTTAATGAATCCCTTTATGAGTCCTTAACATCTCCAGTGAAATAGGGGTGGGCTTCTTAGCACTTCCCATCTAAGAGTGCCATATACTTTATGTTGACCCTATAAATATGACTAACCCCAGCCCATATGGCACAACCTATTATCCCATGTCAACCCTATCCAGTATATTTGTAACTGCAAATTGCAAATTGCAAAATATTTGTAAAGGAACTCAAGTTAATAGTAGACAGCACGGTGCTCAAATTGAAATCTTACTAGAAGCAGAAGGAAAAATATTTTGCCATAATTTTGAACCCACCCTATTCTTAACACATTTCCCAAACCAGATTTCACTGGAAACTTATCCGCAGCATTTCAAACACTTTATTTGATTTTCCACACTATGACATCTAGGGCTTGGCTGGGAGTGGAATAAGGAGTGCCAAAAATACCAGGGGAACTACTGTTCTGACAGTATTGCCACTGGGGATAAAAAAAGAAGCAGCAGCTTTTGAGACTTTCCCATTAAATATTGCATTTCTTCCAGATCAAACTCTATTTGTTCCTTTCACCCTCTGGCTATAGATCTGTAGTTCAATATGATGTACTCTCATGAAAATATACGTGTTGACGATGCACAACTTTGAACTCCATCAGTTGCAAAGAGGCTCAAGTTTGTAACTTTTGAATCTTTCTCACATTACAGAAGCACTGGAAAAAGAAGTGTTGCTAGTTTGCTCTTTCCTTTGTGCTTCTGCTGTCAGTCATGGAAGGTTGAATTTTTGCACCTCTCCCTCCCGGTCTTGCTTTGTTATTCTCTGCAGTGAAGACCCCCCAAGGGGCAAACGCATGAGATCGGAAGTGTGAAAAAGGAAATATGAGCAGCCCTTTTTACCACTCTCGTAATGTGCAAAAGAGCTTTTAGTGCTGTTATATTTTGTATAATTTGATGAGAAACAGCAGTGACAAAACAAAATCATAAGTGTATATATTTCCAAAATATGAATCCATTTTTCCCTTCCCAGATGAGTTGTGTACATGTGTGGGTGTGTGCAGGGCAGGATGGACCAGACAGGATATGGGGAATCTCTGTTTTTTGTTTGAACCCACTGTTACCAATATAGGACAGGCAATGAGCAGATCAGTGAAATATGTCAGCCTGCCTTGTCCGACATCTCAGTGCATAAACTATGGCAGCGCGTGCACCTTAAGTTCACATACATTCTTGACAAAGTTTCACATGTGTTGGGGTGGAGAGGCCCTGAGGGTTGTGGTACCTCCATGGTCATGATTCTGTGTACGCACTCCCCTGGATATGAACCCCATTGAAAAGAATAGGACTTCTGGGTAAGAATGCTTAGGAATAAATGTAAATGTGCCTTGCTTATTTAATGGAAGTTAACATCTTCAGTATTGGACAAACATTACATAAGTTGGTCATTTATGTCAAAACCTAGGAATGCTGTGAATGTAGCCAGGCAGGGAGTATGGAATCTTCCCTCAGCTCTATGGGCCTTTGAGATGCAATCCAGCGAATGCACTTTAAGGCTCGATTAAGAGTAACCACCAATGACACACAGTGCAAATTACTTTCCATGGGATAGAACTCAGTGGAGTTTTAATGTGCTGATATGACCTTAGCTTGGATTACAGTCCTCTGGACTGAGCTTCTTGTAGGGATGCAAGTAGCTTTGAAGGCTTTAGGTTGGTCACATCAGCACCCAGTGAATCATTTTGCATAGAAATCAGGTGTTGCGGCCAGTGAGATTTAGCTGCTGCCACTAAGACATTGTTGAGGCAGAAGGCTTGCTCAAGACTATGCTGGGAAACAGCTGCTGACTTGGCAGAAGTGGCCTGTGGAGTTCCTTGAAGTAAAGTCCCAAGCCAGAAAGGACACTACTGGTCTGTCTGTAGCCACTTTCCTGCCTGGTGCTGGCCAAGTCTCTCCCCGCTATAGCTTTGCCTGGCAGTAAAATGGCTTCCCCACTCCCTTCAGCTGCCACTCAGCACCTGGCTACTTCTCGTGCATCTCGTCTATCCAGGTGTGTTGTCTGATTTCACAGAAGAAGGATTTTTCTCCCAGCCAGGTGCCAGTGCAGTTATTAGTTGAAATTGGCCTCCTTTGGGACTCCCAGTGGAGCTTATTTATTAATTCATTTGGGGGATACTGAATTGTCAAAAGTTGGGCTGACAGTGTTCACTTTTATATTCTTTCTTTTGTGTCCTTTTTACCACTGTGGGTTCTTCATCTTCCTCCATTGCTGTTTCTGCCATAGATTAAGACACGCAGAATAGCCAGCACATGGGGCTTTAAGGAGGGAAAAAAGAATGGGAGGTACGTTGCCTGTATATATTACCTAGCCAATGGAAGGAAGGCAAGGAAGGAATAACTAGTATCCTGAGAGTGCCTTATCTGTGTGTATAGGATGATGCAGACTGTGGGCATTTTTCATGATTTAAAAAAAAACACCTCCCACTGTTAAAAAAGAGAGAGATTTTGAGCACATGTTTTTCAAAGTTACCATGTACTGTAGCAGGAGTAAGGCTCTTGGCCTACAGGTGTAGCAGAATGAGGTGCTAATGTTCTGAAAAAGTGAAATAGACTGTACCGAATAAGACTTTTTAAAATAAAGGTCACTGCACAGAAAAAGCTAGGACCACAGGGAAATTCCAACCGTTCCCTTTGATTTGCTAGTCTCCTCTTGACCCTGCTTTCAGAGAGTTTCTGTGTGGGACAGCATTCAAAAGCATGTCTAAGTGGTTCAGTCCACTGAAGGCACGTAAGCTTGTTGAAGCTAAGCAGCTCTGGGACTGGCCTGAGGTTGGAGGGGAGACTTCCAGAAACCATATATAGCCACCTTGAATACCACAGTGGGAGAAATGTGGGATATAAATGAATGAATACATAATCAATCTCCTTTGGATTCTGTGCCTTCATTCTGCTGCTCATGTGCAATAAGCCTTGGTGTTAATGTGAAAATGTCACAGTGAGAGCCCTCTGTTGTTTTAGAGGCAACATGACCTCACTTGTATGTCTACATAACTGCATACAGAAGTAAAAATATGCTTAGCGCCATGTGTACAAGGGCCTTACTGCAGTTGACCATCCTGGTAGGTCAAAGAGGGTCAATTGTATAGGTGAATTTTGGAATGATCTGGCAATTACATGGGCAATAACAACAATTATACTTATATAAGTGATCAACCTGATCCAGTCAGGTGCTGAATGCCCTTTGCTTCCACTAATGATACTTGCATCAACACTAGACAGTAGTGAGCCCTGTTACAAGGCTAATTAAATCTCAGGCTTCAGTGAACTGAACGTAACAGAGTTCAAAAAGGGACAGCCTCCTCTGCAACCCAAGGCAAGCAGCATCGTGCAGCCAGGCAAATGCATAACTGGAGGGATTTGCAGAATTCTGGAACACCCGCTTTGGGGCTCAATGGATCGTGATGCTTGACTTCCCATGGCATACGCAGACGGAGTGTAGACCCAGCTAGACTTAGGCAATTGGGTGCCTGTGGATACCATATTCAGGAACATCCGTAGGCACCACTTGTGCTTCCCGTGACTGCTACATTTGTACCTTTGCTGGATAAAGGCAACAGCTGTTGCCCGCCATTTGTAAGCAGCTCCAAACCAGAAAAAAATATGCATAATTTATTTACATTTTAGCTTTTAGCTATAAAAGCATGGCCAGATAATTCTAAGAAGATGAGAATCTTCTGGGTTTTTTTTTTTTTGGGGGGGGGGGGGTCTTCTCTGTCCTTTTGTGGTTACTTTTTAAGCACTGTTTCATACAAAATGGCGGCATAACTATTGTATTTTCTCTATTTTTATTAAAAATGGGAAATGTGTTATCTTGAATATATTGTATGGCTTGGTCCAACATAGATAGGAAATAGCTACAAGAAATAGGGCAAAGGGACTTTGTTTATAAGAATGTGGCCTTGATACAAGAATTTTCAAATGTTCTTGGTGAAGTATGTGTAGCTCAATTAGTTGATGAATGACAAATCTTTTTTGCATTTTGATAACTTTTGAGGATCTTATTTAATGTGGCTGGTGGGATTCAATCAGAAGAATGCAGAATGGCCCCAAAGGAATCTCACTAGAAATGTGTCTGGGAAGTGACTATTTTTCCCAAGTGCTGTGTTTTCTTGTAGAGATGTAAAGAACTTTGTGCTGGGTTTTCTGTCTTTCAGCTTAGACCAATTCTTGCAGAAATCATCTTAAACCCAATCTCTTATTTCTTTAGCAAACTGCCAAAATCCCAGTTGTGATTGTAAATGTCAAGTCTGGCTCGGGAGAGGTTATCCAAATGGTATGTTTCACTCTGGAAACTGCTTCCAAGCACAGACATTCATCTTAGGGATACTAGAGAATGAGTGTAATTTGTGGTCCTACCACAATGAGTGTTTTTACAAGTCCATCTGTCATATCACTGTTGAGGGGGAAAAATGCCTAGTGGAGATTCATGCATCTAAGACGTAGATGTGTTTATAGTGTGTTTCATACAGCTGGTCAGCCAGCTGAATATTTCTTTTCCTGCCTGTGTGAATATTACCAAACTTTAGCCTATGCTTGGAGAAGGTGTGAATAGGTCTGAGATATTATGCAAAGGGGAAAGAAAATTAAATCTATGTTTTCTGCATCATTCATCATTGTAAGCTTCTGACACGGGTGCTGTGAAGCTTCATTCCATGGGCTTGATATGACCCGCCAAGATTGCTGCTTTCCCTGAATTTTCACCACTTAGGAGCATGAAAAGTAAGGGATGGGGCTTTAGGGAGTGGGGAATCTTTGCAGGAAAAGGCTTGTGTATGGGAAGCTGATTTTGTAGTGAAACACCACCTCAGGGCAACTTGAGTAGCACAGAATACTGGTTTCAGAAGGCTTCCTTGAGTGGAGAAGGGAAGGGCTGAGATAAGCCTGCTCTGTTGGGATCTCTGTTTTAAGGGGCCTGGACCACCTTGAGGTGGAGGTTCCTGATGGCGCAACCCCTCCACTGCTGGTTAGCTGTAGTCCGAGCTGTGGGGAGTTGTGGGAATAATGAGGCATGTGTGTGTACATGTGTGTGAATGCTTCCAGCCTTAGCTGACTCCAACCACCATAGTAATGTCACACGAGAGACTGCCTATGGGTTCCCCATTCCAGCTTTTATGAGGTTGGGGGGGGGGCTAAAGCCCCCTTCTGCAGCACCAGAGCCCCAAATCCACCCTGCTGCCTGCTGTTAAGTTTAAAATGGGAGATCCCATTTATGGATCTTCCTCATCATATTGAATGGCAGCCTTAACTGCTCGTTTGCAAAGTGATACAGATTGCCAAAGGCAACCGTATAAAGAAATTCAAGGCATCAATGACTTCTAAATGAAAATGTAACATTGTTTCTGAAGTGTTTATTGTCTTTTTAATTCTGTTCTCTGGGGGGCTGTTTGTCAAGCATTGTATGAGTGGGATGGATCCATGTCAGTCTTCCTCATTTTCTCTTGTCTCATCTTTTTTAAAGATGAGATAAAGTCAGAAAGACAGAAAGACAGAAGAAAACACTGGCAATTGCTCTGAATTCAATTTAGTTTTTAGAAATCTGGAAATAATTTGTGTTTTCTTAGAGCTCCAGAACTCTGTGTATAGGCAACATGTTTATAATTATATTTATTAAGTTAACATTGTTGAATCTCACTTTCAGCCTTTTGGTGAAACTTGGCAAATCCTATGCATGGGATTCATTAAATCCAGGGCTTTGATCTAGTGGTGTAATGAATTGTTTAACATATTTGAAGAAATCTTGCACATGAAGTGTCAGATATATGTGGTAGTAAACACATGTGTCTTATTTCATGTGCTTCTTGAATAGTATTTTGCATCAAATAATGCGCTTCCTCCAGCCTTCTATAGTTGAACTAATCCAACAGTGAGCATTGCTAAAGAAAAGAAACTCTTGTGGCTTGCAACTATGCGATAAATGTGTGTTTCTTTAGAAATGCCTCCATCAGTCTTAGTTTATCCAACCTTCAGGTGTGTACAGACCAACAGGCTTATCACTGAGGGCTTTATTTGCTTTCAGTGATGCCTTTACACAGCCAACATGTGTTGCTGTGATGCTGCCATGTTCACTGTTTGTCGTGATTTCTGATTGGCTGGGATAATGCCGTCAATAAGGCCTTCCAAGGAGAAGGCTGAAAGGTATGGATACATCTAAAAAAAGGTGTAATCAGTAGTTGAGAGTAAGCATGGGAAAAGTGAGCAAATTAATGAATGTTCTGATGATATTTTTTTTGCATAAACTACAAAACAACAACTTTCAGTAAAAATGACCTCACAAAAATTTACTGTAGTTTTAATGTTTGTAGTGTATGTGAATATAATAACAATGATAATAATAAGAATAATACCTCTGCAAAGCCCAAATCTAAAACAATAATACACTTCACATTAGCCCTATTCCTGCAGAGGTCATCTGGAGATTTGGTATGCGGTGTTGCCGATACACTTCATCTCCCATTGTTAAAGGACACAAACAAAGGTGTGACATTCCTAAGCCAGTGCTTGTGTGTAGTAATGGATGAATGGGGGCTAACCTGCTGAGATGCAATGCAGACAAGATGGAGGTTGGTTGTTCATCCACTTGGATGAATAATGTTCAGCTTCTTTTAGATCAGGCCACATAGTGATCTAGTAGAGGCAGAGTTGACTGCTGTTTCTTGTAGTAGCTTTTATCAGCTTCTGCTAAACAATGAGGAAGGGAGTCTTTTTCAGGACTCAGCCAAAGGACAGCTCTTATCTCCAAACAGATATTGAATGGAGGTAAGAGCTTTCAATAGTCAGGGGAGGAGGTTGGACTTAGGGAAATTCTTTGGAGTTGGATGGGGCCTCAGGGGCTGCATTAGGAACCCCCATGTGCCATTTTCATCTCCCAAGCAAGTTCCCCATCCCTGGTTTAGGCTATTACACTGCACTGTATATGTGAGCCTTTAAAAACCTTTGAAAGTGCAGCCCAGAAAACTTTATGTTACTTGAAGATATCCAACTGCAATAAATAAATGAATAAATAAAAAAAATTTTGTTCTCCATAGTTAGAGGCTAGACTAGATGGACATTTTGTTTGAGCCACCAAGGATCTTCTTAAGTTCTCATTTATTTTGAAAATGAAATATAAATACACTAAAAGAGAATCCACAGGTGAAAGATCACAAGGCAAATATTCCATCTGTTCAAGTGTGTTTCCTGCTCGTCCTCAGTGTTAATATGAAATAACAACATTCTGGTTTTGTCTAAGGCAGAATTCCTGCAGTCCAGTTCATTGATGTCTGAATTTCACTCGCAAGCAAGATGGTTTTCCCCAGTCACTGAAATTCTCTATTCATTAACTTGTGTGCAGTTGGGAGATGCCATGCATGGAGCCTTGTTCAGGCTAACTTTTGATAGGGGGATTTGTGGCTTATGGTTTGCCCCCACCTGATCCCATTAGCTCCCTTCAGCTTCTCTAATGCAATCATGATCAGTCATTTATTACCGGAACTACCCAGTTTCCTGATGCTCCCATTAGTCAAGTTCCATAACAGTTCTTTATTTTCATTGTGGGGTAGAGTGGCAGGGGCATAACTGAAACAAACATAAGCAGAGTAGGTCAGGGAGTCCCCAGAAGAGTAAACTTCCCAAATAACTTCTAGTACTTTATAAAAAGTTTAAAAACAAGCATGCAGGCAAACAAAACCACATGAAAGAATCTGAGCCACCAGAAAACAAAACTGTATCTTATTTAAATAAGGCTTTTCTCGACAATATCTTTACATTCCCATGTATTTATTTTTAAAAGCTTTTATATACTGTTTGCTTCGCTAGAGGCTCTCCAAATGGTTTACAATAAGAAGAGAAAACCAATACCCAGAAACAATACAATCAAGCAAAAACACGAATAAAACGGTAATCAATCCCAGGTGATCCAGTGGCAATAAAAAACACAATGTCTTTGCTATTTAACAGTTAAAATGCTAGGAAAATGAAAAGGGTTTACCTTGGCTCCAAAAAGCTTATAAATTTGGTGCCATGTGAACTTCTCTGGGGAGATGTTTCCATAGTCAGGGCGCTACAGTGAAAAAGGCTCTTCCCCTTGTAACCACCTTTGTTACACCTTTTAAAGGTGACTCATGAAGAAGGACTTCAGTGGATGACCTTCAGGTTCAGGTGGGTATAAACAGGAGAAAACATTCCTTCAAATATTCAGTCCCTAAACCATTTAGGGCTACAATTTAGCCAGGGTAAACAATAAAGGACTGGCATTACATGATCATGCCCACCCGTCCCTATTAACAGACAGGCAGCCCTATTCTGTACCAGTTGAAGCATCTGGACCATTTTCAAGGGCAGCCCCACGTAGAGTGTGTTACAGTAGTCTAGACAGGAGGTTGCCAGAGTGTGGATAACTGTTGCTAGGTTCATCCTATGTATCATTTATATATTTTTTATATTTATACATTTTTAAAAAATATAAGTATTTCATTTATAATATTATAATTATATGATGTATTGTCATCCTCCCATCTCTGACAGCTGCATGCCATGGCAGTGGGGGGAAAATTAATGTATAGTCAAAAAATTAGCTCCTAAAATGTCATAACTCAGAGGAATTAAGGCAGAACGTTCTTTCATACAAAAGCTTCCTTGGCCCATTTTATGCAATGCACATTAATCCCTATATTTTAATGTGGGATCCCAGTATGAAGATGTTAGAGGGGATTAAGTGGGTGTGTGTGCGCAAGTGGTGATGGAAAGCAGCTGCCCAGATGTTAGAGGAAATATCCATTGTTACATATTTTCCTTATGCCGGCAAGGGAATGTCCCTTGCCAGACCACTTGCAGGGTTTGCCTTGGCCGAGAGTGCCACTAATACGCCATATACTTCCATGATTCCTTTTACCGGTGTTTTGTTGTATAAAATGAAGCTGCTGCGGCTGAAATTTGAGAGGGACCCTGATGGGTAGCGGTGCCTTTTAACCTTTACCTTCTGTGCCACAGTCCCACCAAAATCCTACCCACAAAGTTATGGGTCTTTGTATCTTTTCCCCAGAGGAAATGAAAGTGCCTTACTTCCGCAGGAGCACTCTTCTTCCAACTGCCACTTCAGCCTCAGAAAGATTTTGTAATGAAAACAAAGTCTATAAAGAAAACCCTATAACCAGATATTAGGGGTATTATCCATTGATCCACTCAGCTAATTCACCCAGGGGTCCAATATGCTTCTCTATCCTTTTCTAAAGCTGTGGTAGAGCGAAAGAGGGTTGGTTTGGAGCAAGTCTTCTGTGGTTTGCATCACAGTTTCCCTACAACTTCCAGAGGTTCCTTCAAGAGAGGGGATTGGATCAGGAGCAAGCTCCCTGCAATTGAGGCATTGGAAGGAAAATAAAGGGGAACAAAGTTATAAGAAGAGCAATTCCTTCCCCTTTGTGTGAGTGCAACTTGCAGCTCATTTCTACTGCTCTTTGCTCACTACCTGTTTGGACTTTGTTTCCAGGATTTAAGTATCAAGTACCCAGAGTCAGTGATGCTTTCTATGGAAGCACTGGCTTCTGAGAAGCTTTGTTTTCATCACACTGCTTTCCCAGAGTTTGAGAAACCTGGCAGGTGCATTGTATTAAAAAATGCCTTCCGGTAGTTGTATTCCGAGGCAGGCTTTTGGGTAGTGGAATATTGTATTAAAAGGCTTCTGGAAATTGTCAGCCCCCTCGGGGGTTTTTGCAGGAAGATTAAATGGTTTTGCAGGTTACTCCAAATTCTATAGTAATGATATCCAGGCTGTCTAGACTGCTGTTATTTTCAGTCTATGGTTTTATTATCAAGCAACTAATTAGAAAGTGCTTGGCATCCGCCCAGAGGCTTTTAGACTTTTTATTTGAATCAGTGGAGATTCTGCTGCTAGGTGAATAGTTCCAATAAGCACCTAGGACTCCTTTTAGTTTGCCAGTATGTGAATGTGGAATCTAGCACTTTTTCGGTTGGAAAGGGTTGCCATCCATTTTTGCCTTGGCAAATTCAGATCCGATTTGGAGGTTTTACTATTGAGAAGAATTATTTTTATCATTCTTCATTGCATATTTGAAGTATATTCTTCATTGTATACCATCACTTTATGGAGCTTCACCATAAAGGAGACAGATCTCTGCTCAAAAAGGATCTACAACATATTTTGAAAGGAGAAAGATGTGGAATTTTTCATGGGGGTTCCATGCAGAAATCCTTAATGTAGATCAATCCACCACTGTGCTATGGGTAAGTCATCTGTCTCTTTCCAGCCCTGGATGTCCTGCTAAGAGCTGGGGATTAGTGACTCTCTATGCACTGGACAAAGCTGAGAACAGCCTGCGAATGAGGTTCTTGCAGAATTTAATCGAGAGTGAAATATTCAGTCAGCTTAGATCTGTCTCCTCCTGAGGAGCATCCCAGGCATTAAAAGACAGAAAATGCATCACTACAAAAGAGAGCAATGATTTGTACAACACTGGCAGATGCTAGTTTATGTATGTAGATTCAATTTATTATTAATAATGTTTTTGTGTGCTTTAATGTAATTCTAACTTTTGTTAACCACCCAGGAGAGCCTTATTTATTGGGTGGAATAAAAATGAAATAAACCCTCAACAACACCCATTTGAATAGGAAGACAATGCATCTCACCCTAGTGTGGAAAACTTTGACTGATGATATGTCTCCTTTGCCTGTTTGGCTTGCAGTTCAGGTGTTTGTGGTCAATGGGCAGCAGTTCTTAGGGTGATTTCTCTTTCAACAAGTATTGGATTGGACAGCCTTGCAAACAGATGACTGCTGCTCAGGCAGAGAACTGGTGCCCCCTGGCCATCTAATTCCAGGAATTTTGAGGGACACAAAAGAGGTTGATAAGAATGTGGGCAGGAGTTTGTATGTGAGTCTGTGTATGTGCATGGGGCAAGGTGGCATCACAGGGAATCCACCCCTGCCTGATCTTGGGCCTTTCTTACAGCAGGGGTGGGGAATGTGTGGCCCTTGAGATGTTGTTGGATTGTAACAGCCATCGCTCCTCAGCCCAGGTTCTGCTGGCTTGCAGGAGCTGCAGTTCAACATCTGGAGGACCACACCTACATTATAGGATGTACCCAGAAGGTGCTACACAGAAGACGGCCCTTTATGCCACTTCCTGGCCCTGGCATGCTGTTCCTAGGGACACTTACCTGGCCTGTCTTTCTGGCCCAGGAAAATGTTTGTTTGTTTCCTATTTACTCAGGCTTTTAGAATTTCTGCTTGGCTTAGTGTTCTGATTGTATTATTTTTTTCTTTGCCATTCTTTATTTATCACTGATTGTGTTGTTATCTCTTCTACATGATTTGCTAGCCACCCTGGGGACAGAGTTAGTGAATGGTGAATTATAAATTATATTTTTAAATGAATCCATAAATCTTTCAACCCATGTGTATGCAAAGAGAAAAAAGGACAGTAGGTGCTGACCTCTGTTGGTAGCCACTACTAATGGACTATCTATTATTTTATATTATATCTATTTCCATTTTTTCCTCTTGTAAGGAACCCAAGGTAGTTTATATGCTCTTCCTCCGCCTCTCCATTTTAACTCTTACAGGAATCTTGTGGGGTAGGTGATTACAATGAGATGACTCATCCAAAATCATGGAGCCATGTGTTGAGTGGAGACTAGAACCTGGAGCTCCTAATTTCCATTCCATCAGTCTATGCTGTAACCACTACACTACACTGAATGTCCAGGGGGATTAGATTGTCCAGTAGCACCACCACCAGCACTACAATAATAACGATAGTATTGTCAGCTGTTGAGTTGTAGGACAGTATGATCAGGATTGACCATACTGGACAAGATGACCCATATGGTGTTGCCCAGGGGTGTACGTTCTTCCCTCACAGTGGCTACGTGGTACAGTGTGGCCATGTCTTCTTTATAGGGAATACCTTGAAGGGCTGTCAGAGAACAGTTCTCTGTTTGGAGGTATCATCTGCTTGAAGGACTGTCCCCTAGAAGTCGAGTGTTTCTAAGAGAGCAGAGGAAATCAGGACCCTTGCATTTGTCCATCCACGGTTAATATCAGGATGACAGGCTGAACACTACCTAGCCGCCATCTTCCAAATTATGGTGAGATGTATGGAATGTTGTAAGCTGCCCAGAGAGCTCAAGCTAAGGGGAGGTATAGAAATGAAATGCAACTACTTCTACTAATGCATTGCATCACTTTTTAAATGATAGAAATTAATTCCACACATATGCAAAGTTGACCTCTTTTATCCTCTTTTTTGGTGATACGTTTCTTATTTTTTGGCTAAATGAAAGTGGTCACCCTAATCTACAATTATGAGATCTTACTTGAAGAGAGGAAGGATGTCTTGGCTTATTAAGTGGAAGTATCAATATAATGTTGAATGTGGGAAAACATTCCTTACTTACACATTTAAGGTACTGATTGAGACAGACCATTGTCTCTGGAACGCCTCAGGCAACAGTTTTTCTCTACTAAATGGGAGGAATTCTTCAGAGTTCTAGTAATGTTCACCAAAGAGTATCTCCCTCCACCCAAGCTCAAGAGCCTGACTACATCTCCTCCATTCCACTTCTGTGATTTTCAGCTTGCGCCTTTGTCTTTCTCTTTTTGTCTATGATGATGGTGACAGGCCATTCCAATTTCTTTCTTACTTATTTGTCCACATTCGATGCATACTGCTTGTTTTTTCACTGTACGTGATACTTTACAGGGTGTTTGGATGTCAGGTGCTTTGCATTATTTTTTCCAGTGAAGAATATTATCACCATTATGAAGGATATTTATGAAATCTAATAATGTGCTTGCTGCAGCACATTACTAGGTTGGGCCAGATGTATAATGTTCCTGGCTGGTCCCCCCTCTCTTTCCCAAACAGCTTACCCTGCAGTGAGGAAGACAATGGCGGCAGAGAGGAATGAGTGGCACAGAGAAGGCCTTCTAGGTGTTGGCCCTTTGACATACGTTGTTGACTGGAACACATAATCTGATGGCATGCATGGGATTGTAGATGCCAGTGTTTCCTGGGTCAAGCAGTTGGAATGGGTTGTTGTGGTTATGTGCTTTCAAGTCATCTCTGATGTGAATGAAAACCCTCCAAGAAGACCTGTCCATGACATCACTGTTTAGCTGTTCCAAATTCAAGGGTGTGGATTCCTTGATGGAGCACCTCCATCTCTTATTTGATCTTCCATTTCTTCTTCTACCTTCAAGTTTCCTGAGCATGGTTGTCTTCTCCAGTGAGTCTTGCCTTCTCATGATGTGTCCAAAGCATGACAGCCTAAATTTTGTCATTTTTGCTTCTAGGGAAAGCTCTGGCTTGATTTGATCTAGGACCCAGTTCTTCATCTTTCTGTTGGTCCATGGAATATGCAAAGCTCTACTCCAGAACCATGTTTCAAATGCATCAGTTGTGATGGGAAGCACTGGAAGTTACATATCCAGTATGCCAGCTTCGTGTATCTCTAGCCCTTAAGGTCAAGTCCTACAGCTCCTGCCAGTGCTTCCCACTCCACAACAGAAAGCAGGTGCATTAGAGAAACCAGTATGGTGCTTCCACCTCTAGTTCTAAATTCAGGAGCAGCATCCTGCTCTTCTCAATGATCCAGCCTAAGGGCTCAGTCACTTGGATAACTGAAAGTTCAAACTAGTTGTGACATGAAGTATGTGAACAGAGTTCATGTGAAGGTTTCTTTGTTTTAGGTCCAAAGCAAGCTACAGGTAGGCAGCAGGACCTCTGGGGGTAGAGATGGAGAATTTAACCTTTTCCTCTGGCGATAGTTCATTCAGAAACCCACCACCATACCTGAAGCTGTTACTGGCACTATTGCACCTCAGATATCAGCTTCACAGAAAATTTTCATCAGGCAGAGAGAGAAAGAGTTAAATTTTACTTCTCCATTCCTCTCAGTCCAGCTACTGCTTGGGCGCCTTGGCAGTTTATGTTTAAAAAATCACGTTAAAAGCATGCATGCTAATTGGATTCATGTGCAATTTGTGTCACATTTAGTTCAGTCCTAACATTCTGAGATGTGCCTGAATGGCTCTGCATTGCAGCTGAGCAACTCATCCAAATAGTTCGTGCAATAAAGTGTGTGATAAATTTCAAAGTATCAGCTTTGAAATTCTTATTTTCCATGCCACCACCAATGAATCTCATGTTTACCATGACACCACCAATCCACTTTGGAAAGCTTCACAGGCATGTGAACCTTGGTCTTGGTACATGTCAGAGCAAATTATACCAGTTCTAATAGACAGCAGCTGCTTCGTGGCTCAGCTCAATCCAAACCTTGACATGTATTTGGCCCTGACTGTATGACCAGTACTCCTTCCAAGACAGAAACAAAACCAAAACACATGATCAGCAATCTTGCACGGCCCACTTGTTGCTAGACTGTTCCTATCCAAGATCCAGGTGGAAAGTCAGTTTTGTGGATAGTCCTTCCCATGAAAGAAAGCCCTGCACTTTGCAACCATTGTGTCAAGAAGAAAACTAGCTTAGGATGATCTCACTGCTACATTGATTTTAAATCAGCTGTGAAGTGCTTCTTCCTGTGTGTATACTTGAGTGTGAGCATGGAGACATTTAATGCAAGGTACCTGTGGTAAGAGGTGGAACAATTCAGAAATGAATTCATCTTTTGGAGCAGCTGCTTGTTTATGGCAGTCCAGTTTCCCAGCCTGATCTAGCTGATGAAGAATCCTGATGAATTTCTCTAAAGGAATTCCTCCAGCTTAGAACAATAGAATGGTAGAGTTGGAAGGGTCCAAAAGGCCATTGGGTCCACCACCACCCCCTGCTTTTGCAGGACACTAGTTTATACCATCCCACTCAGATGGGTGTCCAGTTTCTTGGTTCAGTCATTCAGGACCACAAGAAAGTCCTTTGTTTTGTATTTCATTTCTGTACCACCCAATAGTCGAAACTCTCTGGGCAGTTCACAACACTTAAATCAAATACAAAAGATACAATAAAAATACAAAAGCAATAAAGCACAGTATAAAATTCTTTGCAAATGTAAAAAAAAGCTAAAAGTACAATATACAAAGATATAAACAGTTTAACATGTAAAACATTTTAATTAAAAACTAGACCTAATTAAAACAACAGGCATAATTCATCATATGCCTTTAATGACATTAAATGTCTGAGGACAGAAGCATTCATTCCTATGCTTCCTCATAGCTGAAGTTTTCTGGATGGTTTCAACCTGATGGCAAAAAGATAACCAATATCGGCACCAGGTGGGCTTCAGTGGGGACACTATTCCACGAAGGGAGATCACTGGAAAGGCATTCCTTCCTGTTGCCCATTTATGGGCCTCCCTTGGAAGTGTCAGGCAGAGAAAGGTTCCAGATATAGATCGTAGGGTCTGGGTAGGATGAGGCTGGAGGAGACATTTCCATCAGGTATTGAGGTCCCACGCCATGCCAGTCCTTGGGACCATGCATATTTGGCAACAAGTGACTGGCATCTTGTGTGGTTGTTCCAATCACACATGCATCACCAAAGGAATACACTCGTATTTGTGATCACCTGAATAACAGAGAATGCTAATTTTTGGATACTGGACATATGTAATCCTAGGCTATGCTGTGATCCTCCACCACTGGAAGGACTTTACTGCTGGCTTGAAGGTCTGAGTCATGGAGAAATATGACAAAATCTCACAAAGAAAGCCAGTGTTGCAGTGGTTTAATGTTTCACTGAGACTTCAGAGGTTTGGCTTCTAGTTCCTGCTTATCCGTAAAGCTCACTGGTGACTTTGAGTCAATCACTGATTCTCAGCATCAGCTACTTCACCTGGTAATTGTGAGGATAAAAAGAGAGAGGAAGATGATCTGCCTTGGATTCCAGAAGCAAAAAAGATGGGGGTAAATACAATTGATATAAAGACGTGAACGAACGAATAAATCTGCCATTCACACATGATGTTCTTAATGGACAAAATGCTGGCATATTCATGGCAAATACAACTGATGGATCATGTCTGAACTCCTCTGGAAGTGTCACTTCCACCAGAGGGTGAAAGGAATGGAATACTGTGTCAAGTTCTGGGCAACAAGATTTAAGAAAGATGCAGGTAAATTAGAAAGGGTCCAGCAGAAGGTAACAAAAATGATCCAGGATTTGAAAACACTTCCCTGTGAAAAGATACTGAGAGAACTGGGTGTGTTCAGCCTTGAGAAGACTGAGGGGACAGGATATCCCTCTATAAGTACCGCAAAGGCTGTCACAAAGAGGAATGTCAAGATCTCTTCTTGCTGATACCAGAGTGTAGGAATAATCAATTCAAGTTGCGACAACCAGATTCATGCTGGACACCAGGAAAAGCGTCCTCACTGTCAGAGCAATAAAACAGTGGAGCCAGCAGCCTAGAGAGGAGGTGGGCTCTCCCACACTAGGGGTGTTTAAAAAGAAACTGGACAGCCATCTGAGTGGGAAGGTGTAACGTGGTGTCCTGCAACAGCAGGGGGTTAGACTCAGTGGCCTTCATGGCCCCTTCTAACTCTACTGTTCTATGATTCTATGAATGATTTCCACAAATTAATAGCACTAACAGGGGAGGAGCAATCAGCTAATACCAGACTTGTTCCCACTTTTAAGCAGTGGTACCACCTAGGCCTTAAAGTTCTGAATGTGATCCCTGCAGTTCTGTTCAAATGGGAATGCCACTTAACATTTTCCCAGTCCTTTGGTCCCAGTGCTGGCAGAAGGGAGGGTCTGGCTGGAAGTTGCAGCCAGCAAAGCAGCAGCAGCAGCAGCAGCAGCAGCTTTAAGTAATTTTCTACGTGCAGTGCCAAAGCGTAACAAGACCCTGTGTGCTCCTTGCAAACACATGGTCCTGCAAGACCAAGCCTTTGCCAGAATTCCACATTTTTAAGTGCAGCACGCAGCAAAATCTGGCATCCAAGCAGCCCAGCCTCAACAGGCTTTTACAAATGTGGCTGCCTAACTAAACAGAAAATGATTGCAAGGCTGTTCCCCTGGGATACACCCAACAGCTGCCTCGGCTCAGATGCTGACGGATATGAGCATCTTTCAAGCACAGGAACAAGGTCCCAGCAGGCAGTCAAAGCTATGGAGTCCTTCAGTATCTTTGCTTTTTTTCACCCAAGACAAAAAGCATGGAGTGAAGTTGGCCAGAATCCAAAAGCATGGGTGGGAGAGAGAGAAAGTGAGAAAGAAGGAGCAAGGCACGATGCTTATTCTGTTATTTTTCTAAGCAAATAAGTTCATTCTTTGGTTAATACTACCTCTTACTTCTGCCTTCTATTCAATTCTGTTTGGAGGTGAATGAAAAAAAATCAAAAAATGAAACAGTCTCAGAGCAGGTTAGAAGTAAAACATTAGGAGTAATTTTGCTTCCATCTTTTTTTAATTGATAGTGACCTCTACTCTGAAAATTTTGGAACTCTGTGAAATAGCATTTTCCATTGTTTACACCCATACCTTCAGCTTTGGGAAAATGCACCAACTTCTCAAAGATTCATGTTCAGTGTCTGGAGATACTCTTACTGAGTGCAGTTCTTGTTAAACCAGTGAAATACAATGTTTTGTAACTGGAAAAGCAGGGGTGGGGGAGATTTTCAGCTTTGCTTATAACTTAGACCTTTTTTTTAAACTCTAGAATAACTGCAGGGCCTCTGATTTAGATCTATGTGTTTGTGTGGATGATTGGGGGTCCTTTACACCTTTATTCCCTATTCAGTGGACCTGATCTGGATTGACACCCCCATACCTGCAACCTGTATTCTGAAATGATCCTTTAAAGCAAATTAATAACTATTTGGCACTATATATTGCAGGTGAAGGGCCCAACCTGGACTGGAAGCCCTGTGTGTATTTAGAATACTAAATTTAAAATACATAGCTGGAAGTTCTGTTTTTTGTTGTTTTTTTAATAATGTGTTCCTGAAGCTTGTCTGGAAAATTTGGCAGTAATTTAAATATATGGATCCTCCTTGTAGCTACAAAGGCTATTACTTAATTAAAGAAAAATGGGCAGTCAATCGTATGGCTGTTAGACAGAATCTAGGTAGCCAGAGGATTTTTTGTAGACTGAGCCATGAGGTTGGGAAACGTGGTCATTGTACCAGGGTCTCTGGTTGCATCTCTGAAGTTGGAAGAGCAACCTTGGAAGAGCTGAGTGGGCATTCTGGGGTGCTGTTGGGGGAAAGAGACAGGTGTTGCTACAGTAGGATTATCCTGGAAGTGCTTTGGCCTCCTTCTCTTATGTTTTGATGTGTGACACTTAGCTTAGCTTATAATTGGGACACTTATCAGCATCCAGACTGGATTTCTCCCTTATTCAATTAATCAATTAAGTAATTCCTCATAGATTTACATAAGAACAAAATGGTATTTTTTCCCCTTCAAAAAAGGTACCTTATGAGATTATGTATTCATGGTTTGCAGGTCAGAACTGAGACATTAATTTGATGGGAAGATGCGAAGAATACAAACTGGGCACATGATCCCTCACAATTCCTTTTGCCACATGAGAGGGATTATGTCAATCCTGCTGTGTCATCAGGGTGGACCTGCTTTTAGTGATAAACATACTTCACAGAATTTAAATGCTAGCCCATAGTCCTAGCCAGGGTGAATGCTCCAAACTAGGGCTGAACTGTGTTTTTTCCCCAAATGATACACTTTTCTGAGAAACTTTATGAATTTATTTTCTTATCATAATACAAAAAGAAGGCCACTTCACAGAATTTGCCACCGTTTTTTGGTGACAACAGTCTATACCCTGCTCCCCCAAGTGATGCATACTCAGTGTTGGAAAGATGCTGGGTCCAAGCCATTAAGGATAGAAAAGCAAGAATCCCCTTAGGAAAAAATAAAGACTCCACTCAGTGGCCACACCTAATTCTGAGCCCCAAATGTGAGAAACTGTTGGAGAATTTCTCCTTCCCCTAAATAAATTATGTGAATTTGTTCTCCCAATTTCTCTGTCTGAAAACAGAATGGAGACTTTTGAGAGTTTGAGTACAGCAGATGTAAGTTTTCAGTGAATAAAAATGTAAACAGCACAAAAAGAAAAAATAGAAATTACAACTTGACCCCCAACACACATACACAGTGGGGGGAGAGGGAGAGCGAGCGAGCGAGATAAAATATTCAAGCAGTGGCTTGTAGCTTTTCCATCTGAGCTCATATACATTTGTGAAGCCATACATAAATGTAGAAGAAGGATGGAATGTGCTGGATGGAAGAATAGCTGTGTGAAAGTCATCACTTTTGAACAGTCAAAGCAATATTCATAGACAACTGTAATTAAAGTCAAAGAATACTATGCATGACTTTAAAGTACTGTCTGTTGCCTCCAGATGATTATTAGATTATAAAACATCTGAATGGGGGAAAGGGTAATGAGAATAACTGTGAGTCAATTGCACCACTGTAAGTGAAATAAGATTAAAGCATTAGTCTTCCATGCATTTGATTAACAAGAGAATTAAATGCAGAGCAAGTCAAAATAAGAACATGGGGGTTGGTTTCTTCATTGCTTTGCTGGTGTCATAGTAGGGCTAAGTCTGTTCTAAATATGCAAGTGGAAATTTCATTAGTATGCCTAAGGGGTGGGGAAGAAAACTGCTCTCGATCACAACTTCTTTTAAAGGAGTTGAAGGGGCATGGGAGAAAGATTGCTGCTTGCCATATGCACAGAGATTCCATCGTCAGCTCTGTCAAATGGGTTTTGGAGGTTTTTGTATATGAAGCAGAGTATAATAGGCGTCATGAGCTCAGCCTCCCCTTCTTGTCCTTCAGCTTCAGAACACCAGACGGTCTCTTTGCAAAGCAGAGAGCACTTCATAGCTGCAAGACAAAGCAACTCTAAAAGCCAGGTAGTGATTTGGGAAGCATAGCCTCTGCTTATGGTGAGAAAGTGTTGGGCCCAAACTAGGCACTTCTCCCCGCAATCCTTCCCTTTCAGTAATGCGGTGGGCTGCACCCTCAGGGTGGCTCCCACTGGTGAAGGGCCAGCCAGCAAGACCTATGCAGACCCTCTAACTGGGCAGCTCATCTCTCCCAATGCCTCATCATGGGGCTAGGGACCAGTCAAAGCAATGGGTCTCCCTTCTCTCATTCTCCAATCCCTTCCATCCCTTCCAAAACATTTCTGGTCTCCTGCCTGACCTGGTAACCTGTGGGCAGCAAACTTGAAGGCCCTTCAAAGGCCTGTGCTTTTTCCTGGGTTCCCAGAATTCCCTTCTCCATTTCTTCAAGGTTTCCTTCTTCTTCAGACATCCCGTCATCATGACCCTAGGATGCCTACCTAGAGTGGTGGTTGGCTTCACTCACTACAATTGGTAGGGTTCAGAGATGAATGGAAAGGATGCTTGTGTTTATGGATGGAACTCTCTGTCGTTGAGCACCCACATCCATTCAGGAAAGAGGAATTGGCAAAAGCTATCTCCCTGTCTTCCAGCAGAACTATCCTAAGAGTACTCTTGATCTAGGTCTGGATCCAATTCTCTATACCTGACACCATGAGAAGTGAATCCTATTGCAAAACATTCCCAGCCCTCTTTAAAACAATCTTCCTGGTCTAACAAGCGATGGGCATTTTCTGGTGGGTTGCAAATGATGTCCACACCTCAGCATGGAGTTTAGTGTACGTCAGCCTGTTTTGCACTATGCTGCAATCTGTACCTCAGTAGGTTCTGCATGGCAACAATTTGTGCTGGATACATCACTCCTTCCCAATGTGTTACATCATTTGAATGAATAGTGTGCCCCAGGAAGCAGGGCAGATGAACACTGCTAAATTCCCTCATGTGGTGGCTTCCCATGTGCTATGCTGGCAACTGATCCCATGAACACAAGTTGTGCAGATTGCTCGCTTACTCACTGCAGACTGAAACACAAGGCCCTTTCTGTGAGTGGTTGTGTTCCTGTGACTGTGGTAGTGTCGAGGAAGGATCTAGTCATGCTAACTCATCTTGGGTTGGTACAACAGACTGAAATGTCAAATATTCAGATGGAGACATGGAATGGAAGAAGCAGGTTTGCACATACGTATTTTGCTCCCAGGTTTCAACTGAAAGTCTACAGGTATGCAGCTGGGGGCATGGAAGGCTCTCTCCGTGCAGCCTGAAGTAGCAGAAAAGTCCCTAATCAGGAGAACCTCACATGCCTACAGAGGCCCTAGTCAGACCATGCTCAATAAGGCCAGTACACAATCTCCTTCCCTCTCCTCACATCCACCTGATACCTAAATAGGGCTACCAGGTAAGAAAATCACACAAATCCACTGAGAGATAAAGCATGTGTACCCATTTCTGCTCTTGGTCCTGCTTACTACAGCTTAGCACTTCCCAATAAGCAAATGTTTTATTCCCAGCTTCTCATTGGGCAGTCTCCAGAGGGCTGCAGTTACTCACATGAAGTAGACTACTCTAGCACAGTGCCAATAGTGTTGGTGACCTACCAGATTCCCTGGAAAATTGGCATACCAGGTTAACACTCTTGCCATTGTGCTAGAGTAGTTTCTGCTAACATGTGTCCTACATGTTAGTGGTTATGACCCATAAGTATCCCATTTATTTAGTACCATGCTTTGAATGTATATGATTATGGTAAGTAAGCTCAGATATGATTGTGATCCTCTAGAATATTAGAGCAATCCTGTTCCAGAAATCATGAGCAAGTGGTACACATTGCCACAGAGTATGGAGCATGTTCAGAAGATATGCTAGGAAGAGTGCTCGGAAAGGGATGACGCTGTCTTGTGTGCCATTTCTCTTGGTACAAATCAGATCAGATCAAATTTGATCGAATCAGCACAGACAAAGATATTGATTGCAGTGTACGTTTCAATCCTATGCATGTTTGAACTTAGCAAAGTCCCCCAGCGCCCAGCATTCCTCAGCTAGCATGTCTGGCTGAGAAATGCTGTGAGCTGTAGGATTTTTTTACTGTCAAAACTTGCCTAGGACTGCACCCTTAATTTACCAGCCTGAGAAAGGCTGCAATGTAGTATTGATTTTAAATTGAGATTAAGTGTGCACGGTTGAGTGATAGATTATGGCCTTTCCCTTACCCTGAAATATATACACACAAACACCATTTTTGCAATTCCATATCTTTGTGTATTTGATTATGTTTGAAATGTGTTATTTCTACAAAGCAAACAGAACAAAAATTAAAATAAGAACATCATTAACCAAATTAACCCCTCCTAAGACTCATGGATGTTAACAGGAAGAGAAAAAAACCACATGGAGAATTCTTCACGTTTTATTGGGGTTAAGATTGTCTTCACTTTTAGTGGATCAGATTGCATTAAAAAAAATGTATTATCTATCTAAAGTTAAGCACTTAAAAACCCATTTATTTCAATAAAAGGGTGATAGGTATGGGATTCTATATTCCTCATCAAAATAAATGTGATTTAGACTTAACTGCAATAGGATTGTGCCCTCAAAGATTAAATAAGCTACAACAGTTCAGTTTAAATAAAAAAGTAACAATTGCTTAAACTCTGACATCTCCCTTTGCTGAAAAAGGCACTATTGAAAAACCACCCCTCTGTTCCCTTCATTATCCAATGATCCTGTATTGCTTCTATCTATTTGATCACAATAGAATAGTTGCAGCCTACAGATAGAGTCAACCAGTTTGTACCAGAGGAATCAGATATTTGGCTCTGGCCACAAAATGATTTCACCTCCCAATAAATCACCTATTTCTACACAACTAAGCTATTAACAAGCTGAAGCCATATGAGACAAAGAAATTACTCAGATAAATTAATGGGTGCTGTAGATTAATTAAACCTCTTCCGATACGTCTCCCTTAACCAAGGTGGTTTTGTGCAGAAGAAGGATTCTTTCTCATTACTCTTCATGACCTGCAATGGTTGCTAATTTATAATCTTCTTATGTTTCCCGGCAGGGTGATATCCAGCAGCTGTTGATTGTTGGAGATCCCAGAGCAGCAAATGACTACTGTGAGCATTATAGCCCAGACTGTGATTCCCCTGTGCCCAATACACCTCAAGCTCAAGAACCGGAAATTGATGAGGTGAGTAATGAGCCACATTTTATTAGATCGATTGTGTGTTAACACGTATGCTGAATTCATGCTATTGTAGGAACATTTATTTAAACATTTGTTTGCAGCTAACAGGAATTCCTTCCTTACTAATACATGTACTTAACTCTTTAAAATGTGCTGAACATTGCTTTCTATAAATTGTTTTATACAGAAATGTTACATATGGCAGAATGCAGACAAAGGTATGATTCTATATTTGTGTATCATCATGTATTTCTACGTGTTTTAGTCCAGGGTTGATATGAGGTCCATTTTCTCAAAACAGAGCATTCTCCATTTATTTGTTACTTACTTATTAAAAGCTTCTCTAAACTGTCCACCACTAGCATCTCGGGATGGCTTACAATAAAAAATGAATAAGATAAACAAGCAGCATAGCATCCAACAATGAAGATAATAAAACACCTGTTAAAATCAACTGAACATTAAAATAAAGGGGAAATGAAAAGGTTTTCCCCTGATGCTAAAGAGAATATAGTATCAGAGCAAGGCGAACCTCTCTGGGGAGCATATACCACAGTCGGGGCACCACTGGAGAGAAGGCCCTCTGCTGGGTAGCCATCCTCCAAATCTCCTTCAAGGAGGGCTCCTGGAGCAGGACCTTCACCTCAGATTTCAAAGGGTGGGAGGGCACATAGGGAAGAAGGCATAGCCCAGTCCTAAGACATTTAGGGCTTTATAGGTCAACACCAGCATCTTAAATTGGGCCTGGACTTCAACTGGCAGCCAGTGTAAATGATAGAGGATGTGAATACCTGCTGGTCCCTGTCAACATCCTGGCAGCTCTATTCTGAACCAGTTGAGGTATCTGGACCATCTTTAAGGGCAGCCCCATGTAGAGCGCATTGCAGTAATCCAACTGGGAAGTTGCCAGAGCATGGGTCACTGTTGCCAGGCAGTGCTCATCGAGGTAAGAACGCAATTGGTAGATCAGCCAAAGCTGAAGGAAAGTGCTCCTCGCCACTGCTGTCACCTGAGACTCCAGCCAGGGACAGCTCTGGGTCGAGGAGCACTCCCAAACTTTGAACCCTAACCTTTAGGGGGAGTGCAGCCCTGTCCAGGGCAGGACTAAAATCACTTACCTGGAAGGCTGAACTGCCCACCAACAGGACCTCAGTCTTGTCTGGATTGAGTCTCAGTTTATTGGTCCTCATCCAGCCCATTACCCCGGCCAGGCACCAATTAAAGTCAGTCACTGCCTCACCTGGACTAGCTGTAAAAGAAAGGTAGAGCTGGGTGTCATCAGCGTACTGATGATTCCACAGCCCAAACCCTAGGTGGAAAAGGAGAAGGTCGGAATCTGGCATGGAAATGTCAAGGTTAATGAGAGAGTTGAGGATGAAAAGGGAGTGGAGAAGAACTATGTAAGTCACATACACCATGGTGTTGTTATGTCCATGAACTTGAATGGAGTGTAGCTGCTGGTACATAACTGATGAGAGTTTATGGATTGAGTGTTTATTTATTTAATTATTTTAGCAGTTAGCCAGTAGCCAAGAAAAGTAGGACCTCAAACACACACACACACACACACACACACACACACACACACACACAGAGGAATGCTCCAGTGTGGAGTGTTCCTATTCAGGATTTGAGCCAGACAGCTATGTTGTCATTCAGAATTCTTACTTTCAAACATTCCCCCTCTGATTTTTCATCCCTCCCACCCAGCACTTAGTGGCCACAGATCATGTTCAGTCCTCATTAGGCTGCTGTAGGTTTTTCCTGGTTTTGTGTCAGATTTTCTGCAAACTTTGGGAGTCTCTCTCTGATGGTGCTTCCCTTTGTTTCTCAGTTCTCTCATTTTGGCCATAATTCTGGTTTGCAGTTAGAGGGAGTGATTGTCCACTCTGATCGGAAACAGCTTTGTGTGGCTATCCAAGGATTCCTTTTCGCAAGGCACGGCTGACTGTCCCTCTTCACCATGATAATACATAGCTGGACGTATGCACTGGTAATATGTGTATGAAAAAGAAATCTGTGGAAAGATCTGCTCCCTAGAAGAATGCAAGGAAGCTCCCCATTCCCTGCATTAAGGCCATGAGCTCTGCATTCAATGAAAAACAGATCTCAGGCAAAGCCTGCGAGGGAAGAAGCTCTTTATTGGAGATGAAAGATAAATGGAAGAAATCTTATACTGAATACTCCACTTCCTGGTTTATTATAATCAACAGTGCCATAAAGGAACATAGGAAGACTTATATTAAGTCAGAATGTCAGTTCACCAAGCTCAGTATTTTCCTATACTAATGCTTAACAGTTTTCCAGGGTTTCAGACAAGGTCCTTCCCAGTCCTGCCTGGATCTGATGGAGATTAAAACTAGGACCTTCTATATGCAAAGTGTATCATCTACCACTGAGCTTTGATCTTCCTTATATGAATCTTTGCAGGGTTCAACTGAGAGGATTTACTGAGGATCTTCTCTCTACCCCACAATCTATAATTAAGTCCATACTTTGTGCTACATACAAAATGGGTTTCATGGCCCACTTTGGAACACATTCATTAAGTTTTGGGATCTCTTGAGGCTTATGAATCTCACCACTTGGTAGACTGATGAGTACGTTACAACTGAAGTATGAAAAATAAAAGCACAGTTATTTGCCTTTTGTTTTATTTGTGTATTTAACGTTATATCCTGGCTTTCCATTCAAAGTAATGCCCAAGTTTCTAACAATAAAAAAACATTTCTAATTTAAGCATTAATTCTTATTAAATGTAAACACATTTCAATTAAGCATAAAATAAAAGCATACCAGTAAAAAGGAATAAGCAAGACCCACCTCGTTAAAACGTGTGTTTCTGTACATCTGTGTACTGTATGCACCACATTTCTGAATTGCCATGCTCTTCAGGTTTTGAGTGAGATTAATTTAAAAGAGTGATTGATTTGACAGTTCTTCCTAATGGCATTTCATCAATTCTTCCAATGGCAGGCTTGAGGTTTATTTGTTCCATTAAGAGGCTAAAAATTTGATGTGGTTGTATGTATGTTTCAAATATAATTGCTGGTTTGGGAAACAATTCAGCAGTGGAAATATCATGTTCAACTAATCAGTTAGATCTAATTTGCAGAATTTTAAACTTGGCCTAACCTAGAATTTAGTTCAAGTCCCTGTTTCCTTTGGACTTACTAGGTTGCACCAGAGAAGTTTGTCGTTCAATTCTCTCCTTTCAGTAATATCATTGTTATAAGAAAGATGATGGAGACCAAGCCCCTGAAGGTTCTAGGGCTTGAATGGGAGCTTCACTGCTTGAGATGGGGACCTAGCATGGTGGTGAGCTATTCAGCACCCTGTGTTCAGGCTTCAGTATGGGCAGAATACAATGAACAACTGTTTGTGATCAGCCACTCTATGAAGCCATGGCTGATCAACTGTTTGTGATCAGCCACTCTATGAAGCCATGGCTGATCAACTGCTTGTGATCAGCCACTCTATGAAGCCTTTGTCAATAGAGTACAAATTTATTTATTCATTTATTTGACTTATATGTTGCCCGATTAGCCAGGGACTCTCTGGATGGCTTACATACTACTAGAGTACACTCTAGGTTCTGGCTTTTCTAGGATTCAGTTCTAGTCTTTTTTATTCAGGGAAAGGAATAGGAGCCCAAATTAAAGTAGTTTACATGTGAGAAGGGCTACCAGTAAGAAGGAGGAGGTGGAGTTAGAGGAGGAGGAAGATATGGAGGAGAAGACGCCTTTTGAACAACTGTAAGAGTTGAGCCTCTCTCTCCCTTGGAAAGGTTTGAAAAATCTCAGCACTGGCTTTTGTAAATATCCCCTCTGCACTGTAAACTCAAAAGCACTGAACTGTGTCCAGACAAATCACATTAGCTTAGCCACATCTCAGAAGTCAGAGACGGAAAAAGACCTATTTAGTCATCTACCCCCTGGCCTTCTCAAAGCTGGATTGTTCCCTGTCGTATATATTCTAGTGAACAGTCCAGTCTGGTTCGAAAAGGCCTCCTAGCAAAGGCCCTTCAGTTCTCTGCTTGGAACAGTATCCCATAGCCTCATAAATCTCGCAGCCTGACTGGAGATGGAGAAATTGCTCCCAAATGGGAGTTCTGCTTCATTTATTTTGGCCCTGCCCCAATTGCAAGGATTATGAGAAAGAAATAAAAGAGATGCCTTAAACAAAATGCTTCTTTTGAAGGGAAGACCCAAATGAGGCCGAGCCATGCTCTCTTGAGGGATTTCATGCACCATTTTTTACAATACTGATTTCGCCTTCCTGTCCTCCAAAGACTCGCTGACTTGCTGGAGCTTTGCTTCTTTAGAGACCAATATTATATGAGGCACCATTTTCATATCTGTGCTTCTAGGGCTGATCCATGTTATCTGAAGACATGGCAAAACTTTCTAGTTAGGAAAGCATTTTAGCATATTTCCTGGGGGCAATTAGAGTAATGAAAATCATAAATATTCCACTAACCACAGTTTTTTGTACATTCCTTGGAATTCACCTCTTAGATGCAGGCTTATCTCAAATTACTTAACTTAAGGGATTGTTGCTTCTGAGTACAGTATTGAAGCCCACTGCTGGAAGGGCCCTGTCTTTCAGAAACTATCTGGAATTCTTTGGCAAAGACTTGTGACAAGAAAGGATGATGAAACCCATTAGTTCTGATTTGATTTTAGTTTGGGTATACCAAAGTCTGTCTGGTGCATCAGCTTTTAGGACCTAGAATACAAAAGGACTTAACACATTAATGTGCATCAAGGACAGACGTGTCTGCACAGCCTGGCTACAGCTTGTTGCCATGGGAGGGGAAAAGAATGGGCAGTACATTTAGATTGTCAGAACTGTAAATATATTGCTAAATTCGGAATATTTCCAGAAATCAGCAGTGTCTGATATCTGCATCTTTGGGGAGGATATGGATAATTGCACTGGGAAACACAAGAAATTAGTGCTAAGTCTAGAAACTACCTATTGCCTGGTTGTGGTTTAATTAGAGTGCACTGATATTATGGACGTTGCAGCCTAAGGCACCTTTTGCATCCTGGGCTGTGTGTAGTCTGGATGGACAGATCATCTGGTTTCAGATCCATCTTCCTTTCACATATGTTCACTCAAAAGCCTTTTCTGTCCCATGTCTACATCCATTTACTTTTTCAAAATGCACAAAGATGATTATGATGATGATGATGATGATGATTATAACATTTCTATGCCGCCCCTTGCTAAAGCCTCGGGGCGGCTTACAACACAATAAAATACATTGAAATACAATAGAACATAATAAATTACCATTAAATACAAAAATACAAAAAATACATTGAGTTACAAACATAGTAATATAAAATTAAAATTATCAGTATAAAATAAGTAAATAAATAATATAGGAGGAGAAAAGAGAAGGAAGAAGAAGTTGCCCTGGCCAGATCATATATTTTAACATATTTAAATTCATATCTTATTTCCCCCTCACAATGCACATTTCTGAATGCATCGCAGGACATTTCTTCTGCAAGAATGGTGCCACAACAATTGGAAAGTGCAAACTGATGGATAGCTATGTTCCAATATGCACACTCGAAGCACAGATCAGTTCAGTGTTTCTTGAAATCTCAAGTATCTCAAACATGTGGGTAGTTGCACTGTAGAAAATAACCAAAAATTCAGGCCTGAAAGGATTAATTTACAACATGTTCTGTAGTTTCATTATCCAGATGTGGGAAATGAACATTCTGATTAAGGTGTGCTTTGTGAGAGAAGCCTTTTGAATAGACCACTTTGAGGCACTTGCCATCCTGTTAGTGGATGTGTGCTCCTTCCCTCTGCCATGCCTGTAACAAAATACACAAAGTGGTCTTTGTGCAAGCTTAGACATAAGTGTAACAGCAACATGCACTTCTTCCCTCCCCATTTTTTGAAGATGTGCCTGTAGACCTGAGACCTTACGTGTCTTTACACACTTGCAGAATACAGATGCAGAAAAATTTAATTCAGGTTCCGTGTTGATTGATTGACTATTCTTTTCGGTGCCAGGTTAAAGCCTTCTTATTTAAATGTCATTTTAAAACTTAGTAATTTTAGTAGTTTAACAGTCACCTTGGTTTATTTTATTGGTTACATACTATTTTATTGTATTTTTTATTGATTGCTTTTATTGATTATTGGTTTTAACACTGTATGCCGCCCTGAGAGTTTGTCGTAAAGGACGGCATATAAATGTTTTGAATAAATAAATAAACAAACAAACAAACATTTAATTTATTTTTCTCCTACCCAAAAGCCAAGGATCTCTGGAAGAATAACAAAAGTTAAAATTAAGCAAAAGTTAAACACACATATCAGTAATAAAAAACCCTTCCATAATTGCAATTGCTATTATATTGAAATGAACTTCCCAAAAATTTGCCTTTCCTGGATTAAAATGCAAATTGTAATACGGTTTTTCTTCCATACTCTTCAGATTTTTTCAATGTGTAGAAAAATAAATAAATGTGGGGAAACGATACATGCAAAAATGGGTATGTGAGAGAAAAGTAAGGGCAAAATTGTAAATGTAGTGCAAGGGATATGCAAAAGTACTGGGGAAGGGAAAGCTGCTGAAAAAATGCATATTATTGTGCAAAAGGCTATACAAAAATGTATATACCACCAGAAGCACATACAAATATCCATATGAATGTCTGTGTAGATTGAAACAAAATGCCCTAAGCTGGATGGAATGATGGGAAAACTAGTGGAAAAGAAAGAGAATGCACAGTGGACAGAATTCCCTATTTCTTATCACTTAGCTACTGTACAAGCCTTCTTTATTTTGTGTATCACTTTATACATACACACTTTATACATACACTTTATATATACACTCCAAACATCCATGATATCGCCATTTGTTTCCAGCCTGGTTCATCCCTCAGCACTCTGAAAGTAAATTGATTCGCAAGTGCAGAATATTTCCCCCTTGCAGTATCCAGAAGATAGTCCAATTGCAAAGCAAATGAGCCTCCAGGTCCAGTCTAAAGATGCAATATCTCCTACAGACCTGCTTCTTCCCTGCATAGAGCTATAGTGCTCTTTATATAATAGATCTAATGAAGAAAACAGTCTCTTTCGCTGGAGCTGCTCGGTGATCAAGTTGTGCACTACAATATGCTTCTCGCTCTGGCGAAGGAACTGTGAGGTCACAATGGAAAGACTGTATTTCATCAAGGAATGCCAGGTTTTATTCATCCCTGAGCTTTGTATCAAAATCCCCCTCCCTGTGTCATCATAATAACAAATGGACCCTTATTACTGACATACAGCTTGATGGTAACTTCAGAAATTCTAAAGAAGTGGCAGGAGAGGAAATATTTTCCACATTTCTGATGCCATGCGAGAAAGGAAGCTTGCACGGGGAGGTTACGCAGATTGCTTCTGCAGCTGGAGCTTGAACAGCTTCCTCCCACTCAACTTTCTTTCAGGAAGGTACTTTGGAAGCAAGCTGCAACTTACTTGTGCTTTCCCTCCTGGATTTCAGTCCACTTTATTTACTGATCCATTTAGATCTGCCAGTCCCTTTGGATCCAGACCAGAGGTACTGGATCTTTAGTACCTCCTGACCTTGGCATGCAGCAATCACATTTCTCGGTGCTGGACACTGAGATCTCGGTCTGTGGCATGCTTGTTCCTATTAGGAATGGGGCAGTCATTGCTCTCCCATCCCATGTTGCCTAGCTTATCTGGCAGAATGGCAGACAATCTCAGTCTCTGGGGCGGTGGGTGGGGGCGCAGAGGAGAAACAGGGCCAGAAACCACTGCACATGTGTGTCCAGGTATATTATGACCCATGACAAATGAAATTTTCTAGTAGTGCTGAATGCACAGTATGTGGATGTAAACATCTAGCTCAGGGGTCAGCAACTTATGGCCCTTCAGATGTTTGTACCTACAATTCTCATCATTCTTCATTAGCTATGCTGGCTAGGGGTGATGAAGTTGCAGACCAATACAAATGGAGGACCATAAGTTGATCAGTCTATTTTAGGAGGGTCCTGCTCTGGCCTTTGTTTGCACTGTGACCAAGGCCTCCAGATTCTGGAGCACAGTAGTGATATTATTGCCATATGAAAGGGTGTTGAGGTCTAATGCCGACTGTGTGGTCTGTCAATGAACCTGTATTTCTTCTTCAGATCATAAAGCATAGGTAACTGGAGGGTATGCAGGTTCCATACATGATAACCTTCTACAGATGATCTTGTTCCCAATGCCATTAAGCTACATTATTCTACATTAGGGAGGGACTATGTTGAGATGAAGCTCCACAGAATCTGTCCCTGAAAGTGAGCTGAGTTCAGAGGAAGTCCACAAATGTTTATGGAATGAAGGTTGCACAGCAGGCAACCTTCTTCCGCATCACCTGACCTTGGGACTGAAACTGCCTGGGATGTCCTGTGGGATGCCCTTTTCTGGGAGAAAGACAGGGGGAGTGTGTCCCTGTTGGTTCTCCTTTACCTCTCAGCAGCTTTTGATACCATTGACCATGCTTTTGGATAGGCTTGTTGGGCTGGGAGTCGGAAGCACTGCTTTGCAGTGGTTCTGCTCCTACCTGACTGACCAATTCTAGAAGGTGGGGCTGGAGGAGTGTGTTTTGGCCCCCTAGCAGTTACATTATGGGGTGCTGCAGGGTTCCATCCTATCCTGTATGCTGTTCAACATCGACATAAAGCCAGCTGGAGAGGTCATCATGAGGTTTGGGCTGAAGTGTCATCAGGATGATGATTACACTCAGCTGTACCTATTGCTAACAGGAGTTTGGGGGGTGCTCCTGGATCCAGAATTGTCCCTGGAGTTCGAGGTGACATCTGGGGCCAGGAGTGCCGTCCATCAACTTTCGTTGATATACCAACTCTGCTCCTACTTGGATGAGCAGAACCTAGCAATTGTAATCCATGCTCTGGTAACCTTGTCTTTTAGACCACTGTAATGTGCTCTATGTGGGGCTTCCCTTGAAAATGGGCTGGGGACTTCAATTGGAACAAAACAGGGCACCCTGCCTCTTGACAGGGACAGGCAAATACAAACACACAAGCTCTGTGCTTTATCGGTTGCACTGGTTACCAACTGATGTCCATGCCTGCTTCAAGGTGCTTACAGTAACATATAAAGCTCTGAATGGCTTAGAGCTGGATATCTAAAAGAGCATCTCTTCCCATGTATACCTACCTGGATGCTAAGGTCATCTATGGAAGTCATTCTTTTTTAGAGGGAACCACCTCTAAAAGAAGTAAGCAAGATGGCCACGAGGGGAATGACCTTCTTGACTGAGGCACCCCAGTTATGGAACCAGCTCTCCAGGGAGGTGAGCCTGGCACCAACCCCCTACGTATTTCCGTGCCAGCTCAAAACCTTTTATTTGCCTGCTATTTTAATTGTTAAATAATATTATCATTATAATGATAACAGTATCAGATTTTATACTGGTTTAATCAAAATGTCATTGGCATTTTTTAATCTGGCTTTATTATTGTATTATATTATTACTATCATTTTTTACTGTTGTTGTGAGCTGCCCCGCAGCTTCATTGCGATGGGGCGGCATAAAAATGTTTTAAATAAATAAATACTGTTGGTTGATGTTGTGCTCTGACGAACTTAACTGCCCTGTGATATATTCTATGCATATTATGTCTTCAGATTGTTTTAAATTGCTCACTGTTCTGAGAGCTGTTGCTAATTGAACAGTTTATCACAGCAATAAATAAAGGACCAAAGAGAGGAGGAGTGCGCTCTTCTGGAACTCAGACTCATGATTGAAACAAAGCCATGCAGAGTCTGTGGAGCTGAGCCCAGGGGACCCAGTGGATTCCCACCCCCCAAAACAGCTTCATTCTCCATCCCTTGCCCTTCCCTAAGTGGTAGAGCACAAACTTTGCATGCAGAAGGTCCCAAATTCAGTTGCAGAAGGTCCGGTGGCCATGTGAGCTCTGTTGGAGGCCCTGGGGAACTAGTGTCTCAGAGAAGATAATGCTAGTAAGATGGACAATCTGGCCCAGTATAAAGCAGTTTGTTATGTGCCAAAAGTTGCATACAAGGCATAACATACTAAGGTGCATGCAGTAGAGAAAGTTCCAGATGATCCATACCAGAGAACCAAGATACACCAGACAGAGAAAGGCATCTACCAGAAAAAATGGCAAATTGCCTGATTTGCCTATTTTCAGTGCCTGGCTGAAGGCACTGGGGAAATTATCTTTGTAAGATGACAGGTTTGCTCCATTTCTTGTAGATGAAAGCAAGAACCCAATGTTCTCTCCACTGTGTATTGTGCAAAAGCCAGAGCAAAGATATGAAGATTCCACTTTTCCCAGGAACTGACTTCATTTCTTGATTTCATATTCTGAATTCAGAGAAAGAATAGTTGCCACTGTAGTTGGAGCTGACCTAGTTGCCAGAATTTGCTGAACAGTAGCCCTTTTCAGCTATGCCTGAATTGGGTTTACTAGCATGTGTAAGAGCATAAAGCTGTTCCTGTCCCTGTTAGCTGCCCCATTGTGCTAACATATGCCAGCTCCACCTGGTTGAATGAGTAAGGGCAGGTTCTCCAGGAGCTGTCTAACTGCATTTGCATGAAGATGAGCGGAACCTTTTGTGTAAAGCAGAACCCTGATAAGAGCAACGTTCCTTCTTGCTGGATAGATGTTTTCACTCGTTCACCACTCAACACACAAAACTCTTGAGACATGGGAGCAGGCAGATGTGTGTGGCCTTCTCCCTCTTGTGCAAGTTGATGGATCATGTATGTATGGACAGTGAGCTGCTCTCACCATGGCCTGGTTCCAGGACGAGTGTTGGTGGATACTTACAAAAACAGTGCCAACTAATTTCATCACCCCATGTAATTCTGCCGTAGCTGATCTCTCATTGCTTCCTCATTAGGCTTCTCCGCTTACTCACAGGTAGATGCAATTGGAAGCTATTCTGCTGTTAATCACTTATGTATACACTTTGTAGCAGTGGCTCACATCTCCAAGAGCATCTCTCTCTCTCCTTTTCTCTCTCAGCGCACATACACACACATGAAAGATTAACTAATAACAGAGTAATTTCACACAGACACATGATTTATCATATGTATATATGTGTGTATATATATATGTGCTGGCCTAAATTTTCCACCAATGTCCCTCTAGGCATTTTCCTTATTAGACTATATATAAACAGTGCCAATTTCTCTTCTTTTGGGGTGGGAGGGAAAGATACTTGAGCTAGATGAGTCATCATCAGCAGGATAGATGTTGTGGTAATTAGCTAGGGCATGCGCTAATGACCTGTGAAATATAATAAAATCACATCTTCAAGGCATATTTGTGGCTGCAGGCCAAGCTTTCCTTAATCACAGGAAAACTGTTTCTGAATTTCAGTGCATCTGACTTCCTTTACAGACAGTTAGTGATGGGTGAATGCCCCTCCACTCAACTTGGAATAGGCTTAATATAATTCCACAGTGGGAGAAAAAGCATCTATCAGGCTACAAATGTTGGCACATATTTGCTTATTGTACCAAACATATTATATTGTATTGCCTGTTGGAGAAAGTAGTTAGGCTTCATCTTTAACTATATTAGGCACTGAAATTCAGTTACCCTAATTCTCTGAACCACCACAGTGGCAAGAGAGGGTTTTAGATCTAGATGGTGGGATGGAATGGGTGGAAAACAATCACAAAAAATCCAGACAACTGATTGATCAGGATGCCCATCAAAGAAAAGGCTGTCTGGTTTTGTGTGCACTGGTCATTCATAATCACAAAAATTTCACTGACAGTAAGGAGGTTCAGGATGGAGAGTAGTCTGCAAAGGGAAAGCAAATCCTCCTGCTCTAGGTGCCAGTAGAAATGGATCCTGGTGAATTTCATGATGGGATAAAATTCCATTTGAGTGTCTAATTCCATCTTTAGTGTAGGTGTGAAGAAAGCAATACATGAAGAACCCTTTTAATACATTTTTTTGGGGGCAGGGAACCTGATGTAAGCTGCTGTGAGCCCATGTGAGAGAAGAAGACAGGAATCAGATAATCAGTAATATGTACCGTTCCTTGTCCTTGTATGAAAGCATGAACCAGAGCAGAAGCTTTTGCCCAGTTCTTGTGAACAGTGAATAAAGTGGTGGATCTGTTTCTAGACTGTCCCACCTTGGGCTAAATGGCAGGGGGTTGGTTGCTCATACTGCTAAATGCTGATCCATATAAATAAAGAAATTCCCATATGTGGAAAACTCAAGGCCAAGACGAAGACTAGGCTATAGCACACCTCTGTTATCTAGTGCCAGATTTTATTTCTTTATTTCTTTGGAGGAGAATTCCATCCTCTGAGTCCTTATGTGCTTTCTCAAGTGGTACAGTGTTGAAAGAAGTTTACCACCTCAACGGCTAAATCTTGGAATATGTGCATAACCTTTGAGAAGCTTGCTATAAGTTGTGATCTAGTGTGAGGCACATTAATCCTTTGCATGTGCTCCTGCTGCTTGTTCACCTTTCCCTAAAAAGTGGGAGAACTTTGGCAGGATCTGTTTCCTTCTCTTCAGAGCCAGGAAGACTAACGTGCAGAGTGTCAGTATAAAGAAGAAAAAGAACACGACATGTTTGTTAGGGCATGATAAGGAAGAGTTACGAGTTCATTAGCTAACCAGAATGCTTTTCAGAGGAACTCCCAGGGAAGGCTCAATGCAGGTTTCCAGGTTCAGAGATCCCAGCACCAATGGGCTGGCTCTTCTTGTCTTTTCAGTCTCCGATGTTGGAGAACCAGAGGACAGCACAGACTAGTTGTTTCCTAGCGAAACTCTCTGTTCCACCAGAATAGCACCAAAGGAGATGTATGTCTTCTTCTCGGCTTAAGTGGCTCTTAGAGTGATCATATCTCAGGCTGTCAGAGAGTTAAGGAGAAGGCGGTGCCTAAGACACCACTGTTTCAGCCCCAATTTGATTGGGGTGTGAAAGGAAATGGCCCAGGCAATGACTTGTGCACCCACACAAGAGCCTGGGCTTTTGCTCCCACAAATGGCTGGCACTCTTTTGGAGAGAAGGAGCATATTCAGGTCATTGAGAAATCATCCTTGGGCAAACGACGCCAAGCAAAGTCTCAGAAGGCTTGCTTTGAACCTAGTTCCTAGTTCAGCACTGAGAGGCAGCCTGATGTGACGCTGCGCTGAGGGAATGGAAAACAGGTTTCCAGCCCCCACTTGGCCAGGAGGTTCATTGAGCGACCTTGGGTCAGTCATTGTCTGTCAGTCTATCCTACCTCACAAGGTTATTACCAGGACAAAATGGAGAGAAGGATAAAGTGAATCTCACTGAGTTCCTCTGAAGGTATTCAACTAGTACAAGAGGTAGGAAAATAAAATTATCAGTTATTGGATCACCCTGAACATCCCTCCATGCACAAATGGTCTGTCCACATATTTTGACATCCTATTAGATTGCAAAAGTTTACTGAATCCATGACCTACTAAAACATGCTTACTGATTCTCCACAAATTAAAGATAATATGAGATGGCAGGAAATACAGCCACATTTCACAAGGACCGTGTATTTCCACTCTGTGAATACAATGAACAACCAAAATGTAGCTTTTTTTTTTTTTTTTTTGGTGACCTTACATTTTGTTGAAATGTCAAAGGCAACATCCTAGAAGAGCTAAAATATTTTCCAGTTCATTGTGTATGATGCAATTCAGCCCTCTAAATATCCTTGTTTTTTATATGCAACTTTGCTGGTTCTCATTCATGAATGACTGGCTTTTCAAACTGTGCTTCTGGCAATGCTTAGCATAAATATCAATTTACTCACTGTGTGCCTTTTTCTTTTTTGAAAAAAATTCTAACATACTTGGCACTGATTTTTTGATTCAGTCAATGTTTCTGTTTGTTTTGTGGTCTCTGAAGAACTTTTTCTAACCTGCCCTTAGCGATTTTATTAGCCACAAGATTGGCACAATCCAAAGCAGTCACCAATTTTGCTGTCAGACAGATCCGACCATTGTGAATAGGAATATTATTAAACTGCATGCAGCCCTATTAAAGGCTGCATAACAGCTGACTTGAAAGTGAGAAATAAACAAGAATGCCTAACAATTGTACAGTTCCGGCTCAGTGGCAAGACATGTGCTTGGCATGCCGACGTTCGCAGGTTCGGTCCTTGGCGTATGCAATGAAAGTGATCAGGCTGCAAATAACGGAACAGATGCCTTGCAGGGGAACCTGGAGAGGATCTGCCTATCAGTGCAGACCAAACAATGGTCTGGATGGACAAATTGGTTGACTCAGTGCAAGGCAACTTCCTGTGTTCCTTTTGTATGCTGACATTGCTGTGTACACCACTCCCGACCGACTCATCCTGCATTGTGGCATGTCAGACGCTTGGTCATCCCTCACTCTAGCCTTCTTCTATAATGTTAGGCTGGTCCAAAAACTCCCTGTCCAGCTGTAGTAGGAACATGAGTCTGAACATTCATCCGTCTTGCTCCATGTTACCCGTGTGGTTGCTAGCCGCTCCCTATGAGTACAGGCAGGGGCCATGCTGAGCTTGGGCTGGGCAATCACTTATTTATTTATTTATTTATTTATTTATTTATTTATTTATTTATTTTTCTTTTTAAACTTTTCTAGACAGTCCCATTACTGAAGTCTTGGGATGGTTTAACAATATAAAATGTAAAAGAATTAAAACACAGCCTAAAAATTCAACTAACAATAAAACCCCAATTAAAACAGTTAGGTCTTAAAAGATAGGGAAAATTAAAAGGTTTTGGCCTGGCACTGAAGAGAATAGGGTGACAGTGCCAGGTAAACTTCTCTGGGGAGCGAATTCCACAACTGGGGCACTATCGCAGAGAAGGCCCTTCTCTGGGTAGTCACCCTCCTAATCTCCTTTAGGTAGGGCATCTGGAGAAGGGCGTCTGCCCAGATCTTAAGGGGCGGTCAGATGCATATGGAAGGAGACTACCCCTAAGTCATGGCTGTTCCTCATGGTGGGTTGGCTGCACTTAGCTTGGTGGCCATGTCCTAAAATGTGATCACGCAGGTTAGTATGATTACTCTCGAATTACCGAATGGGCTGAGAGATTGACAGGGAGGGATGGGGTCAGAATCACCTGCTTCTGGCACACCGTCCCTACTTCCAGCTGCTACATGGGAGCAAATGCCTGTTCCTGATGTGTAATCCTTGCCTTGGTGTGCATGCATTTCAATGACCTCTGAAGAATGCAAGCCAGCTGTGCACTTAAAACAAAAAACCAGAAACCAGCAGCCAGACCAGTCCCATCATGGGACAGATAGCGACCTTACAGTGGAAAATCTTCATGCTTTGAGTGGGCAATTTAGGATCAGTAAACCCAGCCGTGATTTTCTGTATCTGCCCATCATCTTCCATCATGAAATAAATAGCACTGAATTCAATGAAGTTTTCGTCACTGACAAATTTGCCTTCTTTTTTGTTTATTTGCCCAGAGATGCACATGAATACATGCGATTCAGTCTCCCTGGCAAGCTTTTCGGAGGAGTCAGACACTGAGGTGTGACATTCCTTTGTGGATACAACTTATTTGTTCTCTCTCAATAGAGCTTTCACGGAGCCAGCAACAGAAGAGAATTCTGTTTAAAAAAACCAGGGTTGTGCTTCTTAAAATCACCTTCAGGGAAATGTGCTGTGTCTAAGCGTGTCTTCTTTCCCTCGCAGCATTTGGCTTGGATGCTCTGGAACCTATACTTTACAAAGAATGCCATCCAAGAGCTTGAGTGATCGATTCCCTCTTTCCAGTTGAACTGAGGTTTGCTAGGTTCTGAATTCATTCATACCAGAGTAGTCATCTGGCTTTTTAAAAATTTTTGCAAGTTTGGCTCAGATCGATTTATTTATTTATTTAGGGCATATATAGGCCGTCCATCACTGTCATCTCTGGACGGCTTACAATATAATATAATTTAAATCCTAAACAAAATAAATTAGCTATACCATGACTGAATACATAAAATAGAGTAGTTAAAATAAATTAAATATTTATTTATTTTCCGATTTATATCCTGCCTTTTTCCTACAAAGGGCTCAAGGCAGGTTACCTCTCCTCTGCCATTTTATTCCCACAACAACAACCCTGTGAGGTAGGTTGGTCTGAGAGTCTGTGACTGGCCCAAAGTCACCCCAGTTGGCTCCATGGCTGAGCGGGGATTAGAACCCAGATTGTCTGAGTCCCAGTCCCAGGCTCTTAACCACTACACCACACTGGCTCTCACCAGTGGCTCTCCTTAATTTAAATATACAATTAAAATCAATTAACATTAAACTATTGGTAAAATAAAAAGGTCTTGACCTGGTGCCGGAAAGCATATAATGATGCCTTCTTTAGGACAGGCCTGATCACCGCCTCCTTTAACGAACCAGGGACCCAACCCTTCTTCAGTGAGGCATTAATAACCTCCTAGATCAAGGAGCCAATCCTGTGTTTGGCTTTGGTAAGTAGCCATGAAAGGCAAGGGTCAAGTAAGCAGCTGGTAGGACATACTTGTTCAAGCACCTTGTCCACATCATCTCTAGACCCATGTTTATGACCTGTCCCTCAAAGCCATAAAAAGATGCTAATTCTGCAGAGGTACCTGTTAGGCACTTGATAGCCCTGGGACCTTGAGTAGTTTTCGCCACCATCATTATTTTTTCACTAAAACTTCCCAATCATTATTGTGGTCCAGTAGTATGGCAGGCAGATCTTACCAGCCTTTCCTCAGGGATGTTCTTATGGCTTCAATAATGTCAAAGCAGCAAAAATTCCACAAATGAAGGCTTTCTCCTCTTTGTATTGCCACAGCAGGAAAAGCTGGACCTTTTCAAGCCATGCCTGTTAATAGAGGAGTTACACATGCTGGAATGCTTAAGGGAACAGTCATTCTCTGGGGAACAGCACAGAGTAACACAGACCCTTTCCAGAAAGCTTGATATGTTCATGTGTGTGTTACAACACTAAAGGCTTCTCTACATGGGAGTATGACCCACTGCAGGATAAAGGCTTCTTCTGTTTTTGTTGCAGAGGAAGAATACCTCTTTTATACAGGGCTTTTTCTGGCAGGTTGAATTTCTGATGCAGTGTAATCATAGTATAGCAGATTTTCCCCTTTCACAAGACTTGTTCCAGGTTGTCATGATTTGAAATTTAATTCCAGATTTTCGTTGCTTTTTTAAAAAACTGAAAAGACTGGAAAACTTGGGAAAGGCCCTGGAGGCCAGTGACGTTGTGAAAAAGCCCCAAAAACTTCCTTGAGTGAGTGATCACAAACCCACAAGAGCTGCTTTGTGTAGAGAAACCCTAAGAGACAGCAAGCAACCTTTCTCCCTCCTGATCAACCCACAGATTTAACTATCACAGCACAGAATGAATTGTGGTTTTGTGATACAGTTAAGTATGCCACTATTGCTCTGGACAATGCTTGAAGTATTGCATTTATTTAAGCCCTGTACGAAGATCAAAACCGGGCATTTCTGCTGTTGGAGGCTTGCAAAATGTTTGGGCAACCAGGACTCAAGAACTATGGAGCTATATTTTGCAGGGTTTTTGAGGCCCTGGATTTTTCAAGATTCTGTCATAAACCCTCCAACCTGCTGCCATCACCTGAAAAATTTGGATGAGGGACATGGAAAAGGAAATGGAAGCAGAAGGGAGGCTTGTAGTGATAATGTTGCTTGGCTTCAGTGCCCATGTTTCAAATGGAGCTGGGGCAATGCAGGGAAGTGTTGTGTGTTTTCTGTCTGGAGTGTAACCTCTGTTCACAAGGGGAAATGGTGAGACCAAGGCCTGGCCCCATTATCTGAATGTGTACCCTAAACGATGCTCCAGAATTAGATGAACCTCTGGAGACTAGTGAGCAGTCACCATATGTCTTTTCTACAGGAATGAATGTGTGCATGAAATCTGCTATTTTTTAATACTCTGTGTATCAATATGTGTGGGTAATTGCATTTTATTACGGTTTGTTTATATCCATTCTGATTAAAATGAAAAGATCGTCACTGATGGACATCAGAGTGCTTTTAAAAGCTGCAGTGCTGCTATTGAACAAGATTCTGAAAAAGACTGAACAAGACTGTGAGAATTTCTCTTTGTGAGAATGGGAGACTGGGCCATTGTCCTCAGCAATTTTCCCCAGATAAATGCTTACTTATATTGCATTTAATTATTAAATATGCAATTTAATAATTATGTTTGGAAAATGGGGTTATTCTCCTTTTGGCTGGGAATAACATTGCACACATTAAAGCAAAAGTGCTGCATTACTGAAAGGTAATATCCATTTTCTTTTCTTTTTCAAATGCAAGCTTTCATATATAATGGTTACATCTGATGAAAAAGCAAAAGCTGTTGAAGCAGTGTGTTTTGTCCTCAGATTCTTTCACAAGAATGGCCTCCTTTTATGCAGAAGTAGGCCTAGAATTCTCTAATGCAGAAGTTCATGTCTTACTCGAGCGATAATGTGGACTTTTTCTATGTAAGAGCTGGCGAACATTTTCCCCGTTGGATCTGCATTGCTTTAGACAAAGCCTGTTCATGTCCTCATTCCAGAGTGGGTGTGATCAGAACCAAAGGAATCAGGAATAAAATGGGCAGGGTCTGCAAATGGGCATACTGTACATGCACTCTTTGGCCCATGGATCCCCCTCCCTACCTTCATGTAAAGTCAGCTTATGTGGAATATCACAGTGCATCGTTACTGACTGACTTCCTCTGCTTCAACTTCATTTGCTACTTGGAACTATTTCACTGGGCATCGCATTTTTGGATGTAACTCTGCCAACCTTGAAAGCTTATAACCATTCTATGCCATGCATAGGATGAGGAGGGAAACCACGTGTTGGTGCAGATGTTTCAATGGTCAACGTACCCCCATGTGGCCATCTCATCTAAACAGCGAAATAGGTGGCACAGGGCATCACAGAAGGCTGCAGTGACTCCTTGTGTGATTAGAAAAACTGCAGTACGGCTGCTGGGATTGTTATGCCCCCACATCATACTGTACATTCCACCAAGTGATTTGGGCACACAGGTTGGCAGGATTAGCACTTCAAACTGCAGCTTGAGGTCATGTTTGGCAATGCTGCCCTGCATTAAAAATAGCTGGAAAGCCAATTGCGTGAGGTTTGTTTCCTTCCTCTCCTCTCTCATGGATGGCACACCTTACCTCATGTCATGAAATGATAATGCTGTCCAACCCACCCACCCGCAATGGCCTTATCCCAATTCTGTGCTACTGCTGACTGCTAGAGACACAACATGAAAGGAACACAGCCTCAGGTTCTATGGAATATCATCTCAAAGATGGAGATGAGGGGGGGATGAAAGAGACCGCTGCCATTCTTTGCCCTGGCACATTAGAGTGTTCCCCCTCAATCTGCCACTTTTCCACATGCAGGAAATATATGGAAGAATTCAAAATGGGACTCCCTGGATGTAGTTGGAAGTGGTTCCTTGCCAACTCCTTTTACTACCACATTAAGCCTGGCATGCAGAATGAGCATAGCCCCATGGAAACTGTGCCGTTCGTGTCTTCACATGCTCATCATTAGCAATTCCGAGATCCATGTTGGCATGCGAGACTGCATATTTAGAAGCAGATATATTGCGTATGCTGATATGCAATATGTTGATAGACACTGGAAACATGTCGGATGGTTATGAGCTTGTCTCTTTGTTTACTCCCTCATTTATCTTCCTTTTTATTTTTTGCATGTCTTGCATTATTTTTATGGATCTTTGCTAAATTACTCTCACTGGCAGGATCAGAAGGTAATTTTTAACAGTATATTGCTTTCAGACACATTTGGGCCTAAGGACATTAAGGAAACATAAGAGAAGCCTATTTATATAGTAAATGTCCAAGGTAATGTCTATAACAAACAGGGTAATCTTTGAAACATAAACCATGTCAGAAACCTCATTATTCAGTGAATCTCAGTTTCCGTCCTTGCCTTTTCATTATATTTGTGGTTATTTCACATCCATTTGGAAGCAAAGAAAATAAGCAAATCTTACTAATACATTCTGTGCTTTAATTTTCTTAACTTTTCCTGAGTAATACTTCCTTGAAGTAAGTAAAAGTTAAGAAAGAGCTTTGCAAACTGCTAATATAGCCCTTTACCATTAACCCTGGAATGCCTGGTGTTTTTCCTTTTGCAATTTAGTACGCAACTGAAGATTTAATCGAATATGACTATGATTATGGGGATTTTAAAGATTATAAAGACCTTGAAACTGTAACAGAGGGACCCCCGCTATACGACGAGACTATAGCACAACCTGAGGTAACAACATGTGATGTGTGTGTTGTCTGATGTCTCTGTCTTTATGTGGTTTGTTGTATGGTCTCTTGTGTTAATCAAGCTTTTCATCCCTTTCCTTCCTTTCCTGTTTGTCCCTGGAACTCATTTTACTTCAACAGCAGAAGACTGCAAGGTTGACCGCAATTCACAGTTATTGTTTTTTATTCATTTGTGGCCTTTGCTTACTCTGCTTCCTTTCATGTCTTGCTTCCGTGCCCCCTTTGTTTATTTATGTTTTCCCATTCCATCTTTCACCACCTTTTTTTAGAAAAAGAACAAAGCCCTAAAGAAGAAGAGGACAGTGGCAGCAAACTCAAAGAACAACCCCCAAAAGTTCACACTCAAAAAATCTGAAACATTTTCATCCAAGAAGAAGAAAAGCTATCGAGCTGCAGCAAAAGGCAAAATAGGGGTAAAGGTAGCCAAGAAATAATCAAGATCTTTCCTAGACCAAGCCTGGAAGATCTCTGATGATGAGAAATGAGTAGCTCTAACCCACAGTAGATAAATACACCTCTAGCTAATACTATAACCCAATTAAAGAAAGATTTCCCTTGAATATTTTTCCTCTGTGTTTAGCATCATATTTTGTCTTTCATATTAGGCTAATGTCATTGAGGAATATCATGAATATAATGTGGCTGAAACTGACTATGGAACCTCTGAGGGCTACCAGACAGCGACCCCCAGTCAAACAACAGGACCAAATGAGGTAATGAGGAATGGAAAAATATACAGGCAAGGATACTTCACAGTCTCTAGTCGATAATGAATTATTACCAAGCCATAATCCATTGACCTCATTTCATTCTAAGCGAGCTCCTAAAGACTGAACTGCCACACATTTCTAAGAGCTATAGTTTTGCTGCTGCACCATTTGATCAGGAAATGATTTCAAGGGATTGTTAAAATACATTCAGTAGGAATTCATCCAGTTGGGATATCAAGGAAGATGTTTAGTATAGCTCAGCGACAAGTATAGCACAAGATCTTTCAGACATGTGTGATTTCCTGGTGCAAGGTGCTCAGTAGGCCCTGAAGGTGAAGAAGATATGGTCCAAATGGGCCTATTATTTAAGGGAAAGGGATGCAGTGTATGGATAGCCAATGGCAATAGGGAATGCTCCTACCCAGTCTTTGGAGATGTATACTCTAATGCAACCCTGTGTTTTCCATCTTACTCATAACACTTTTAAATATATGGTCCTTAAATTCCAGACATAACAGTGTGCTCCAGACATAACTCAAAGAAAGTGGGCAGGATGCAGATTCCTGTGCATACTGTGATGTGAATGGAAACATGCACCCTATTCATACCATATGGTGAATGGAGGTCAATTTGATGCATGTATCACATCTGGATGTGGAACATAATATGGATAAGCATCCAGATACACATCCATCCACATCTGGGCTGGACACATGGTTGCCAATCTAGTGTAGGAATTCATATAAAGAAGATGCTTTCATATACTGATTTATCTGACTGAATCAAGGTGTCTGTGCCTAGATCTCTGTTGTGCAGAATCAAGTTGCATTTGAAAGCTGTACACTGGGATCTCAGATAAATCTTTTGTCTGACCATGAATAAAAAGGTTTATTGAAAACTGGCCTCTGTTTTCTATTGCTTAACTCTGCTAAGTTTTAATATGTATATCCAGGTGATATTTATGAATGTGGTTATTTCGCTTCATAAGTATAAGCATGCTAAAGTAGGTTTTTAAGCCATGATTTCCAAAGGTTTTGCTTTAATACTGAAGGTATATTTATTCTGAAGCCTGATTTGCTCCTCTTGTAAATAATCACGTTTCCAACTCCACTTGAAAAATATAAAGAATAAATGGAAATGGCATTAAAATTAGCACTTGAATAAAAATGAAAGCCTCTCCATTATTTTTAAACACACATATTTTTATACTTTTTGCCAAGTGATGGCAGTACAATAAAAATGGAAGAGGTATTTTAAGGTTTTGAACCAAGATGTAATGCTTATAAGATGTACAAAAATGTAAGATGTACATATCTTTTGGGTAAAGATACAGCCCAAGCAGATACAGCTTGAACCTATAAGGAAATCCTGAGCTTGCATATATGCAGTTTTATTTCTTACAGCAAAGCTCTGTGTGTGAATTTGTAGTACAAGGAGTGACCTCATTCAGGGCTTCTGTAATATATCAGTGAAGAACACACTGCTTAGAGTGAATTCTATTTCTGGGATACTCTATTTAGATCCAGAATGAGGAGCATATACCCTTCCAGATGTTGTTGGACTGAAAGTCCCCTCATACTTGTCAATCAAACACCTGGAAGGTATACAAGAACCCCACCCTGATTTAGTTCAGTGAGGACTGGATCCAGATTTAATCAGAGTAGACCCGTGGAAACCAATGTTACTCTTGATGAATTTAACCCCTCCTTGATTTTAGCAGGTTTGCCCTGAGTATGATTACATCTGGAACTAACCCTGACAGTTGTACAAAAGCACAGTCTCACTTCTGCTGCATTCTGAAACCTGTGGAATGCACCAGTGGGAGAATGGAGAGTCCCCACTTCTTATCACTTCTGATATCACAGTTCAACTTTTGTACAACTCCCTCCCATTTTTTCATCAAGATTTACATGGAAGGTATTCCAAGTGGCTCTTTCCACTTCCACTTTGATTATGGTCTTGCTATAATCAAAATCAATTTGCTCCCAAGCTTTTTAAAAAAAATTATTATTTTAGATGGGGACATTTAGATGGGGTCAGCAAAGGCAGTGTTAATAACTCAAAACTAGATAGCAATTTAAAGCACAGAATATGAATTCATGAGTCACTATAATGGACCACTTGACTTGTACTCTATGTGCAATTTTGAGCTATGGAACTGACATGCAAAAGTGTGAATCTAAGTATGAAAACTTAGATGTAACTCACAGACACAATATTATATCAGCTATACACACACACACACACCAGCTGTGCTTTATGTATGGCATATGCCCCAAAATTCAGTGAGTGCAATCCTGACTTAATGAGAATATGTCTAAATACCTCCATATCACAGGGAAGTGATAATTTTGAAAATAATATTAATAGAGAATGTAGCTTTATGAAAGCACTACTTTCATGCACCTTTGTATATGCTTTGGGTGATCTTTTAATACTTCTGAACCACGAGCTTTGCAGTCTTTCAGAAAGAAATTAAAAGATGCCACACTGTAGTACTGTTGGGCTATTTCACCAACCATTCTGTGCAAATCTAATGAATGCTTACCTTGCTTTACTAATAGTAATCTACATATTCGTCCTGTTCCCCAAACCTTTGCTGCTTATATGAATAGCAAATTCCCGGTGAAGAAGTATTTGCTGAAGAATACCTAACGGGAGAGGAATATAACTCAGAGACTAAAAAACCTGAGGAAACAGATTATGGAAGCAGAGGAGTTAACCCCAGTGAATCTGAACTGGTGGTAGATGGAGATTTAGGCGAATATGATTTTTATGAATATAAAGAATATGAAGAGAAGCCAACCAACCCTACTAATGAGGAGTTTGGGCCTGGTGTTCCAGCAGAGACTGATATGACAGAAGCAAGCGTAAGTTGGGCACATTCAAGATTCTCTTTCCATGTGCAGAGTGGTTAGTACCTCACAAAAGTGGTCTCCTTTTTCTGCCCTTTCCTATGATACAGGGGGCTTTTCAGCACAAGGTGTTTATCTTGTGCTTGTCATCCATGCTTATGATTTACAGATTGTCTAGACAATGTCATGACCCTCCAGACTCACTTCTGTATCTAAGCAACATTATTCAAGAGGTGACATTGCTTTGTGTTGCTTTGTTTCCAGCATTTCATTGTGAATGTGAAAGAAAGCACAATTTCCTCTTGTGCATTTGCTCCATTCCTTTCTCCTACAGTGCCACCTGGAGGTTAGGTAGTGGGAAAGCAGGAAAAGAAATGCTCCTCATGTGGTGCTCAGATGCCAATTCTGTGACAAAACCCAAAATAGATACTGTGGATTAACAGCCGATTAACAGCCTTGTGTAGAAAAGCTCAGAAGCACTGAAGCCATAGAAAGCCTTGTGTAGATTTAATAGCTTTGCCTTTCCTCTTCTATTATGTGGAAAGAGATGGAGCAGAAAAGTAGGATCCGTGTTGTGGTTCCCGACAATATCTTGTTAATTTCTGCTGATGAGAATTCACACGTGTGCATGCACACTAATTTATACTTGTGGCAATGCAAAGCAGTCCAAGTAGCACAACAGTTCTGGTGAAAAACGGTCAATGAGTGGACAGTGGAATGGAAGATGCTTGAGAATCTGCAAAACACAAATGGAACAGAATCCATACATCCCTGCCTGTAGCTAATTTGACGTGCTCTGTATTTCTACATTTTCTAGCAAGGAAAGTTCTTTCAGTCATTATAGAGTAAGGAACCTAAAATGGTACTCAAAAGTGGGTGGCAAATAGAAGTCTTTTTAAATTCAATTCTATCTATGTGGAAATTTGCTTTGCAATTCATCAGTACTATTGAAGGCTAGCTTTATTTTCTGCCAAGTTTTGAAGCCAGTTGAGATAAACTGTTTGTATCAGCGTAACCTAGTCAAACAGAGGAAAGAAATTGCCTATGTGAAGTGAAACTTCTCCCATACCTTTTTTAGGTATGCCTTTCTCCACCTGGAGATCCTATGGAAACAATCCAGATATCAAGGGAAAAAATTAAAATCCACTTTGATACATGCTCAGAATCTCTTGCCGATTTTATGTAGGCCAGTCCAAGAAAAGAAATACAGCTAGAGTTAGAACTAACCAGATTCAGGGTCCTTTCCCAAAATGCTCACAGGAGTGAATCAGATATTATGAGAGCTGTCCAGAAAGTCACTCAAAGAGTTTTAACACCTCCCTATCTGTAATTAATGATCCACACTATCAGACAATTCAGAACAATCTAGCATACCCCTACTTGTCTTAGAAGTAGGATCTTTAAGCCTGGCATACTTTCTGAACTATTTTCCTCTCTATTAACTCATCAGGTGAATGGCCACGTCGCTTATGGGGAAAAAGGACAGAAGGGAGAAGCAGCTGTGATTGAACCTGTAAGTATTTTAAAAGCTATTTCTCAAATGTTCTGTGGGTTGGTTCTCACCTGCATGGTTGTCACTTGATAAATCAAGCAGCAAGTGACTATTGTGACATGTGAAAGGAGAATGGGGGTTATTTGGGGGGGGTACTTTCCCTTGACCTTTTATATTGGGCAGCTTTCAGTCTGCCTTACCTTGTGCTTTGGGAAAGAGCTGTAACACAGTTGTGCAGTATGTCCTTCTCCAAGGAGGGCTAGGAAACATTCCTCCTTAAAAAGCTGAAGAGTTGTGGCCAATCAATATGGACACTATTCAGCTAGAAGGACCAAGACAGCTTCCTATCCTTTCTTTGAAGTAAACCATGCTGAGTCCCCCCAGATTAGTCCATGCGAAGTGCAGATTGGGGTCCCACCCTGCAGTATAGTCCTATGCAAGTTTATTTGGTATTGCACCCCTGGTCCGCTTATAGTCCCATGGAAGTCTGCATAGTTTGCACCCAGTTTTCTTCTGTATTGCTTAGTTGTTCATTCGCTTGCCGCCTTCTTACATTTGTATTCTCCTTCCCTATGTGGAATATGCACATATGCTAATGACAGAATGTACAGCTGTTTAGTATAACAGTATCAATCAAATAAATTGCATAGTGTTGCTGTTATCATATCATTCTAGCAGTGTTTATTCTTGTGGATTCTTAATTTCTTCCTTTAGGACACTCTGAAAAATTATTGTTGGCTTAAAGAGCAAGACTTGAAATGCTCAAAGAATCACATCTTATAACTATAAATACATTTATATAGCAGTACAATTCTTGTGTAGATTATAAAACACTAGCCATTTACACAGAGATTTTGTACCATGTGGGATAGATGTAGTCCCAATCTGTGTAGTAAAGATCAGATGACCACATGCTCATCTCCAGATGGAAATGTGGGGAAGCCAGTTGGTGACAACCATCTCCTTACCAGAATGTGTAAGGACTGATAGCAAAGGACTGATCCCTCCCTTCCTGGTTCTTGATCTGAAACTGGTTCTCTCTTTCCTCACTTCCATACATTCTTCCCCAGTCTTCTCCTTCGCCAGTTCCCCCTTTGCCAAAACATGGCTTGAGAAGGCAGTGGTGCTAATGGAGGCAATGCTCAGCTGCAGCCTTTTCTTTTAGTCTTTAAGGGCCTAGTCTAGTGAAACTCCCCATAATTGTCTGAACTTGGAGGCTGACAGGCATATTATGCATAGTGGAAAGAGTATGGCTGCAAGCATCCCTCTGTGATCCTCCCACTATGCAAAGCACTTCAATGGCCAATTTAGTCTATCAAAACATGTCACTTCAGAGCACCAAGAGAGGGGGCTGAAGCACCACAGGGCATTGTGTTTGCAGGCGGAGGCTGCCTCTTCTTCTAGTCTTCCCCAGAAGCCCTTCTTTGGGGTTGACTCTTATAGTCTCAGCTAATACAGTTCTTTCACCCTGGCTGCAAGGGAGCGCATTCCAAATACAGGGGTGTTTCTGAGGTCAGAGCTAAGACTCTGTCTAGCAGCCATAGGATTGCACTTTAAAACCTGGATGTTCCATTACAACCTCTCATCTTGAAGACACTATATTCCAAAGCTTGCTCACTGTTGCTGAGAAGCACAGATAGTGCCACTGCCTTTCAGCTCAGTGGTTTCACTAGATAAGGTCTGGTACATTCCTGGACTGATGCAAGAGCCATTCAGTTCAAGTGTCTGGTTCTTAAAGGTGCGACTTCCACTGCTGTTCCAGTACTTCCCACCAACTTATCCCTGTGCCTCTGTGAAGTTAAGTTAGCAAAGGAGGTGGGGCAAGCAGTACTGGCAGCTGGGAGGGTTGCAGCTGGAAAAAGCACATAATGATCCAGGCCCAGGACTTTGGGAGGGAGTGATCTTGGTTCCTGGCTGCTTTGCTTTTCCAAACCATGGGGGTTCCCTTCCAGCCCTTCCACCCTTCTGAGGTTTTGAATGTGGGTTTTACCCCCACCTCTAACCCAGCATAAAACATAGCAGTAGATATTTGCAGAAGATAGTGGGACAGAAACAGCAGCTGTGTCCAAAGGCAGAAATGAAACATGCTGTCAATAATAAGGGGAGACATTTGCACAAACATGACCCATAGAATGTCTGGGGGGTCCAGCTGCTGTAAGCTCTGCACATGCAAAGTCCCTCAAAAGGGGTGTGAGGAAGGCAGTGTAAACACTGCTATCCTAAATCAACAAAACCATGAGCATAAGGGAGTTTCTCAAGCAACACAAAGCAGTCCTGAAGTCATGCATCTAGTTTTGGCTCAGTTTCTGCAGGAAAGATGTTGAGAACCAGAGGGATGCTCCTGATGAAACTCCCTGGCCATATATTTTCAATATATTAGATCTCGAATAGAGATATGACATTAAAATGCTTCCTTGAGTTGATTCCTGCTTGCATTATTGCAACCTAGTTGAGTCACTCAGACTTGCATTCTGATCCGTTGCAATCAACTCATGAAGTAAGTCCCAGTAGAAAATAGTGACAGGCAACTGTTCGTAAGATTACTGTTTAAGAATGAACCCCCTAGAACTCCATAGGACTTAGGGCTATTGGGCTAATCTGTAACTTATAGGTCATATAGCCAATCCATCATAGCATTTTAGTTTTTGGCAGCTTCATCCATGATAAAATTCTTCCTTGACTTAGCCACTTCAGACCGCATGACTGAATACATATGCAAACAAAACTAGTCAGAGCGTTTAGATCATGATATACAGGGAAGACTGTAGCTTAGTCTTCCTTGATATGGTTGTTTGCTATATAAAAAGGGGTTCCCCACTCATCATGATGCAGTTTTTGGTCATGAGATTCCACCATTGGATTATTCATGGGAGCAAGGGCTAACGCTGCTTAAAATTCAGCATTAGAGCCAGTGTGGTGTAGTGGTTAAGAGCATGGGACCGGGACTCAGACGATCTGGGTTCTAGTCCCCACTTGGCCATGGAGCCAGCTGGGTGACTTTGGGCCAGTCACAGACTCTCAGCCCAACCTACCTCACAGGGTTGTTGTTGTGGGGATAAGATGGCGGAGGAGATATAAGCTGCCTTGAGCCCTTTGTAGGAAAAAGGCAGGATATAAATCGGAAAATCAATCAATCAATCAATCTCAGGAATGGAGGAAGAGTTCAGCAAATAGTAGGGATGTACCTTAACACTGCTTTCATGCTGAAAAGCAAAATGGGTGAATGTTTCATATAAAGGTTGGGTGCATTGGGCATGCAGTTGCTATTATTTGATCAATAAAGGGCAGCTTCAAAAATGGCCCCAGCAAGTGCACAACTGTTAGTATATTAGCAAGTATTAGTATTAACAGTCTGAATCAAGCCCAGACTTCAACTGGCAGCCAGTGCAGCTGGTAGAGGATATGACAATTCCAGCTCATCCCCCAATTTCTGTACTTCCACTGGGGCCAAAAATATTGGGCTCAAAGAAGGATTTCACCAGCTCCATATCAAGGTGGATCAAACAAGCAAAGAAATAAACATCTGATCATGAAGAGCAAGTTTTCCTATAAAGTAGGTTTATAAACTGGTCATACAATTTAGGACTTGGACTTGTGGAAGATAGTTTTTGAGGAATATTCTTATTGAAAGCTACTCTTTCTTGCATTGAGAATGAGAAATGCTGTGCAATATAAACTGTGGCCTCCAAAAGGGGAAAAGGGGCATATTGGTTCTCTACTCACACTGCATCAGTTGTCAGAACTGAAACGGACTTCCATGATCCCTTTTCTCACTGCAGCCATTCCATCCCCTAAAAATAGTATACTAAGAGTCACAAGACCTTTCTGAACAGGGTGAAATGCGGGTGGGGATGAGTCGTAGATCCAATCCATGGTCTTTTTGCTAGTTATAGAAATAGATTAATCATTACATAAACAGGTAAAGATATGTCAGGTATGGACACATTTGTAGAAGGGAAGATATTGCAACACAAATAGATGTTGTGCTGAATGGAGAATTTTCTTTGCTTTTAACCTTTCTCATATCAGTATTCCATAATATATCTATTTCTTCCTCTTCATTTTCTTCATAGGGTATGCTTATTGAAGGACCTCCAGGACCCCCAGGGCCTCCCGTATGTATATGCTTTTATTTTTAAACAATCTAATTAATTTTAGATAGTAGACATATCATGCTAATAAAAAACATTGTTTTTATGTTAGCTTAGTAGTAGGGCAGGAAATTTGCAGAGGTGCTCCTGAGTAATGTGCTGAACACAGTTTCTCAATGCAAACGAAAGGGCACACTTGGAAATAGTGCTTCTAATACAGTTGTGAATTCTTGCCTTCCGTTTGAGAAACTGGTAACTGGCGCGGCTAGAAATCCCTTTGCTGCTCTTTGATTCAACATCGATAATGTTCTAAACCCACCAGAGCATAACATTATTCAGTATAACCAGTTCCTGTTGCTTGCATTTATAGGGTCTCATGGGTCCCGCAGGTGCACAAGGCCCCATTGGTCCTCCTGGTGACCCTGGTGACAGGGTAAGTCAATGCGGGTTATGAAAGGTGCTGGACTGCGTGGCTGGAAATATATTCTGTGGTTTATGAAACAAACTTCCCATCCTGGTATGATGTTGGACAGATGGATTCCATCCTGCCTGAGCCCTAAGAAGCTGCAACCTGATCATAACAACTTACTTAAAAACAAAACAAAACCTTTCTCTCTAACAGTGGATTTAAGATTTCAGATTATGCATTTCAAGTCAGACTTGGGGAATCCAGAACCTTTGGTGCGGTCTGAAATATCAGAATTTGGCAAGAGGTAATACTGTGTCTCCCTTGCTCCTGTGCAACCGGCACATTAAAGCTTGAGAGCATGTTGTAGCCTTCAAGTTACAAATGAGGTCTTTGCCTCCCCTGTCGTCTCAGCTGACCCGGTGGACTTAGCAGAGATGTCGAGGGCAGCAGGGAGAACACAATGTATGTCTCAAAGGTCTTGGATCCCACAAATGCCCTGGATGTACACATTATGTCTGAGGTAACTGAGTATAACAGGAGACATCATAACAAATTGGTGGATCCGGTCCTGAGTTAGAGGAACCACCACCCATACTCTGGTTTTCCTGGATTATTTGAAAACAGATGGAACCAGGTCATGTCTACTTCTTCGAAAGCTACCCAAGAGTGACTTTGCATTGCTTTGGATGGGACAATGAATGCATGACTAGGAAGTGCAACTGACTTGCTCTTTCTGCTTCCTTTGCCTTCCCTCACATCTGAAGGACTTGTCACGTCTCCCCCAGTGGAGAATCAGCACAGCCTCAAGATAGTTTCATGTGAGAGGCCAACAACAATATACGTCCTAGTTTTTTATGCAGAAGTTGACTAGAATGGCAGTGGAAACTTAGTTTGATTCTGCTGATGGGACAACATTGTTCACTGCACCTGCGAGAAGTGGGCCTGCTTAGGGTATATAGGGCACTGTTGTTGATAAATAGAGAAATCTGTCCCTGAACATGGAGCTCCTATTTAATTGGCCACCGGCTACCAGTAGGCCTATTTTAATGCTTATAAGGCTGTCTCCATTAGATGATGCGCACCATGCTTACTATGCAATTTTCCTGATGCAAAAAGCCGTACGTTATTTCTTAAAAGCAATGAATTAATTGCTTCTAAAATTTCTGCCATTTTAATTGTTTAAACTGTTTCTTAAGGGTTAGAAATTGTGGGCTGCAGAATTTGTCTGCTTTGGGTAACCACAGATTAGATTAAGCTTATGCTTGAAGATCCAGTGAATAAGCACTGCACACATGCCCAAGTAACAAAAGTCCTAAGCTGCTTTTTCCAGAGAACCCTGGATGCAAGAGGAAGGGGATTTGAAGGGGAGAGGAGCAGGCAAACTGTGTGGCTCTTTTTCCACCTGCCACTTGCTCACTCCAGAGTTACCTTCCTGTCCTCAGAAAATAAAGTGTTTTCTGTTTTTAGTCTTTAGAGCTTCAGGGTCCTTCCAGATAGAAGATTCTTAGTGCTACCAGTCAAAAGACATTGGGCAGCTATTCCAACTTTCCTTACTTGATAGTATTTTATGGAGAGAAAAACAATTAGATACAAAAAATAATAACAATTTGAAAATGAAGCCTGGACCGTCCCAGTATCATCAATGTCTGTGAATGAGGTAGAGTAATTGCATGGTAAAAGCTTTGCCTGGAAACACCTGTAGTTAGCATGTTTGAAATCTCTGAATGACTGGTATGTTGCAACATACATAATTAAAAAGCCATTCTTATATTCATTTCTCCAAGAATGCTTTGATTTAAAGCTTCCCTGTCTTGTCACAAGGCCTTTTTATGCTCTTGTAATTAGTACCATTAAAACAATCTAATTTATTCAGTTTGAGAAGATTTTATACCATGACTGATGTACTATGCATTTTTTTACTGTCATGCGTGACAGTGCTGAAATATTTTTGTTGGGAGTATGGAGGATTGCAGCTTACCTGAACATAGTTATTGAAATTCTGGACCATAATGCACATAGCTGATGGTGTGTTTGTGTATGTGTGCACACGCACCCCCCCCCCACACACACACACCTTTTGCTTCTAAGGAGAAGGAAGTTTATGTAAGGGAAATTTCCCCTTCTGTTCCTTCTTTGGTTCCTCTCCTTCCACACCCTCAAAAATAGTGGTCAGAAGTCCATCTTGAGCAGTGTGCAATGAAGCATAGAGCATTTCTGGGGGAGAATGGAAGTGCTCCAAGTTGTGGGGCAGTCTGTCTGACTTGACACAATTTCTCCAACCTCAAACAACCCATCACACCTCATATTCTTCACATTTGTTCAAGGTAATTTCCTGGCCCTCCAGAGTGGCTTTTCAGGGTATGCGACAAGGAGCAACAGGAAAAACTATTTCTTTCGATGCACTTCCTCCTCTTTACTTAACATAGCATTGAAACAACTATATTTATCTATTGTTCTCATTTAAAAAAAAATAAGTCAGTTTTCCCATTCCAAACTGTGGCTGGAGGAAAGGGCTTAGAAAATAATGCAGCTCCACCTTCCATTGGTAGCAATGAGAACCCTGTATGAGAATTTTAAGCCATGGTGGCTTGCTGGAGGCCATGTTAAGTATGACAGGCATGACTTTGGCTTGTGTCATGCTAAAGTGTGCCAGGCTTATCCTCAACCTAACCCACCTGCTCTGGGTTTGGCTAACACAAGGGGTGGCTGCAGCTTCAGTTTCTACTGCTGATTTCCATGAGAGCTCAGGTGTTTCATTCTGCTTCACTTCATCTTGTTTTGTTCTGTTTTGTTTCATATTGAGTTTTTTTTACCTGTCTTATGTACTTTTATTTACACAGATAAATTTAGCTCTGCCATTTGGTGAACAGGGTTAAAGGAAAGGATTAGTCTGGTTTAAAATGTTTCAAAATGTGCTGTTCCTCTACCTGAATCCATGGAAAAGAACAAAATAAGAATGCAAATACACTACAAATCTTTGTCAATAAACACAGATGAGAATCCTTAATGTTGCTGCGCATGAATCAATTGGAATCCATAATTTCCCTCTGTTTCAATAGCTTTAGCTTCTGTTGGAACAATTTGTTACAGGAACCTACTAAGTAATCAGCTATCTTTCAATCATGATAAAAGCTATCTTTCTCTCCAACACAACTAATTAAGGGTGAAATTTTTAAATTTCGAACTTGAACACTATTCTTTTCAGCTCTTTTCTTTTGGAACAACCTGCTTATGGGCTAATTCTCTGGATGCTGCTTTGTGGGGTTTCCCTGTTGTTTGTTCAGCAAGGGAAAGCTCTGTCAGTTCACCACAATGCAACATCCTTCAGTTTCGATTTTTGTTTCAAGGTGTGTTGACTAGCGTTTTGGTGTGGGGGGCAGGGGGATCCAGGTTCGAGTCCCCATTTACCCATGGAGCTCACTGGGTGACTTCAGGCCAGTCACAGATTCTCAGTCTAATTGACCTCACAGGATCGCTGTTGTGAGGATAAATTGAGCTACGTAAACCCCCTTGGGTTCTTCAAATAAGGGGAAAAGGTAGAATGTAAATGTGGTGTAATAATAATTATAATAAATTCCTTGCATTTCCTTCATCTTTCCTAGGGTCCACCAGGGCGTCCAGGTCTTCCAGGTGCTGATGGCTTAGCTGGGCCACCAGGTACCATGTTAATGTTGCCGGTAAGTCTTTATTTACCAAACAAATGCAGTTCAGTAAGACACAAAACAGAAAGGTTAATGGCTGTGCCCTTGGCTAGATTCAGCACAACTATTTTTCTTTGTTGGAAGTGCTTTAGGAATGACAACCCAAGTATCCCTTGCTGCCTATTGGCAACCAATGTTACACCTACCAACCGTCCGTTATTAGAGTGGGACTAGCTAGCTGTGCCAAGCTGAGTAAGGTTTCTTTTGCATGTGAAACAGATAAGAATGAGAGAAAACAGATCTGGGATACTTAACACTGTTTCCAGTAACCCATTTGCTGCCCTGCCCTATTGTAGCTCCCCAGACCTTCCCCATGCAGGCTACACTTCTAGTCTAGAAATGGTGATTTCTTAGCTACCTGGGACATCAACTGACTATTTTGCTTTGGTGTTTGATTGGTGTTGTTTTTAAATCCTATCCAGTTCCGCTTTGGTGGAGGTGGTGAGAAGGGTCCAGCCGTCTCTGCTCAGGAAGCACAAGCTCAAGCTATCCTTCAGCAAGCCAGGGTAAGAGTGAGATGCTCTAAGGAAGGGTTGGGAAGCCTCTGCTTGTCAAGGTCTCCATCACATCAGTTAAAACCTGTTAAGTCTAAATTCTGGCAGCAGGAATAAGTTGATGCTGGTTTACATGCCTGCTCTAAGGGCAGTTGAGAATGACATTGGACCCTCTGTGGCTCATTGCTATAATGAGTGAACAAGCCATCACCTCCCTTTATGTGAAGGAAGAGGTCATTTTTGTTTTCTGGGTCCCTTCTTTTCAAGAATATGCCCACATTTTTTTCCAAATTTTCTTCTATGGCCATATGCTGAATCCAGAATTTCCTTGTGGTATTTGTCTAAGGTGTCTCAACAGAGAAACCATATCTTTTCCTGGACAACTTTGGAAGAGGGGGATGATTAAAAATATGAAAATGAGTCAATGGATCAAAGAGTTTACATGAAAAAAGAATGGATTCTGAAATTCCTAAGATTGTGCATAAACTACAGTGGATTTTGGTCAAGGATCATCTTCTATGCATGTGGAATCTGAGACCCCACTAAAAGCAAGTTTTGGGATACTACATGAAGTAAAACCTTATCATCGTATATTAATTATCACTGCATGTATTACAGAAAAGAAATGGCTGCTCAAATCACAATGTATCTAAGTTGTCATCTGTGACCATGCCAGCAGTTAAGACACAAAGCTTGAACGTTTATTTCTTTTTAACTCCCAGATTGCCATGAGGGGGCCACCTGGCCCCATGGGACTTACTGGAAGACCTGGTCCTGTGGTATGTTAAACTGAAAAACATAATCTCATTGTCCAAAGTTATCATTCCACTGTCTTATCTCAGTTGCAATATGGTTTGATTTGTTTCATGTGTGTGTTTTAGCAAAGGTTAAATTCTGAATCTCGTTAGGTAGCTCTACCTCAGGCACCAAATGCTGAAGTCCAGGAAGGTGTGGGAGGAAGGAGCTGTGTGTGGCAAGTGCTCCACACCTCATAAGCTACCTTGGGGCCCACAGGTGCCATGAAGGATATTGCTCCTTCATCCATATTGATGTAAGATTAACTCATCAGTCCACCCAGCATCTATGAGTGAGATGTGGTTGGTGATGGGTCATCTTGTCCTTTGTCTCTAGCAGTAAAATATCTTTGAACCTGTCAATATAAGCATTTTTCATGCTATAGCTATGAACCTTTGGACACCAGGAAGTCATGGATTTTTTTCAAACCCCCATTGTTTATTTTGTATTTTGTGGGAAGGGTTTCTTCCCTCTTTGGCACCCTCAAATCCTCAGGGTGACTCTGCTCTGCCTATCCTGCTACCAATGGGCATTTTTCCCCAACTGCTTTTATTAGTTCAGAAATGAAGATATCGATTCAGTGTGGCGTTTATCAATTTTAAAAGCATATCAACAAATAGGTATCAGCTGCTTAGAGATAAAAGATTAGATAATACATGGAACAAAACTGCAGACAAAAACTGTACTGTAAACTTTGTAGATGGAGCTTTGACATCTTTCATTATTTAATTTTTTTTTCAGATAAGGGAAGCTTTAATACATAATAAAATATATTAAACATAATGAACATTATAAATGCAGTATACTATACATATTATGTATATGTATAGAACTCACAATTGTATGGAACTCACAAATGTATGGAACTCACAATTATCCACCAATAAATAACATTTCATCTCTCATCATATTTCAACCAAAATTTAATGAACAATGCATTAAGGAGTTAGCACAATTTCTCATAAAATTTATTCGGTTCCTATTTCCCATACTGACAAATTCTGGTCATGTAGCCATTCTGGCCCCTGCCATATTTTCTCTCACCATTGTGTGAGAATGGGTAACACCAAGTGTTTCCATCACTTACTTAGCATTAGCTTAGCCAGTATCAATATATTCCATACTAGCTCATGGTCTTTTCATTTCAACAGTCTCTTTAAGATACCCTAGTAGCATTAGAAATGGGTCAAGTAGGATAGTTTCATCAGTGCTTACCCATATTTCTTTCCTCAATGAGTCCCAGAATAACTGCATCCTCAGATAATGGTTCACATTTGTATTTGTGGCTCTACATTTCCAGCATGCATCAGAACCCATATTTGGATGCAGCATTTTAAATGTTTAAATGGTAATACCAGTACACCTGCACTGCAATTGCTAAACTACCTGAGCAATTTTCTCCTAATGATGGCTTCCAATTTTATGAAACCGATATTCTGCTGACAGAGATAATCAAGTCATTCTGTAAAATGCTGCAGTTAAGCAGTTACTATCTTTTTTAGAAGCTGTCCAAGTGTATTTACAACAATATAAATGATAGTTAGCACAACCAAGATTACAGGGTTTACATAAACCCAATAGTCCCTTGAGAGACCATAGAAATTAACTTTTTTTAGTTTTTGGGCAAGGGGATGTGGAAAGGAGGCATAGACAAAGGTCAAGGGAAGTTTTACCGCCAAAGTGACATGATATTTTTACTTTTCCTGACTGGAAAAAGCAGGTTGAAGAGCACTGTGCCTTAGCTGAGATTCAACTTCCCTGAGAGAAGTCAGTGGCTGGGTTGAATATGGGTTGTGGTTGAATCATAGATTATTGTCGCAAAGTGAGCTACTGTGCTGTCTGAATCTATGAAGAGAACCCATGCTTTGTTGATAGTTTGTGTACTGTGGGTCGTTTGTGCTTAACAAACATTGGTTTGTTACCATAGCTGGGTTCCAACTACACACAGTAACCCAAAATTTAATATTAAGCAATGGTTCAATGACAACCCATGCTCAACTGCTAAGTGTTGTCTGAACCCAACCAGTGAAATGAAGATAATAATATTGGGATGAAAGTTTGACCACCACTCCCTTTTTTGGTCAATTGAATGACATGAAAGCAAAGATTAGAAGATTGGAATAATTCTGTAGGCTGGGCAAATTCTACTAATTTTCAGGTGGGATCACCATTGTAGATAAAAAATAGTATTAGGTTCTGTCTTTTTCTGGCTTTAACTCAAAAGCTTTGCATCAGAAGGTAGAACATGAGCAGAGTGACAGAGCCCCTTCTTTCTTCCAAGGAAAAGAGGGATGCCTAAGAAGGTAGTCTGGTTTAGCTTTGAATTCATATTTGCTACACTTGCTACATCAACCAAAATGACTGGGGCAGGATAAAAACAGACAACATAGCTTCATTTTATCAACAGCAAAATGTGTAACTTCTCTTTCCCCAATCCCTTGGTGGCAGTGCTTTAAAATCTATGGTCTGCTGATGGTGAAATGAAGCTATGTCATCAGTTTTTCCCTGCCCCAGTCATTTTGTAGCTATCACATCTCTTGGCTCTGTCATTAGTCCTATACCTACACAGCTCTATACTATCCAGATGCATTTGTTGGAGCAGGGAGAAACAAAACTTCTCTTGGTCCTTCAGTCATAGTCCCTCGGGGCAGACTTATGAACAACTGCTGGAAACAGGTAGAACCTACCTGAAGACCTCTGGCAGTGCAAGGGAACATGCAACTGTCACCTTTCTGTCCTCCACCACTGAAACCAGTCTCAATGAGCACCAAGTGGCAGCTTCCCTGCCCTGGCATCATTTTAGAAGTAGAACTTGATGCTTTCAACCAATCATAAATTTCTTCTTCAGAGTAAGACATCACTGGAGTTCTATTTCAGCGGTGAATTCAAAGTCGATCCAAGCACCATGAAGGATCCCCGAGTTAAATGCCACCTACCAGCTGTGTAGGATGAAGAATTTGATCCTGAGCGCATTTTACAGTGCTAGTTAGGCAAAAGCAGGAGATCCTTTGAACCCCTAATGAGCCATAGTTTGAAGCTAATTTTTGCTGTGATGGTCAGAGATTGTGCAAGACCATCAGATTTGCTGTGAAGGTCACAGACAGTGCAGACTATTTCACTCAAATCTAATTACATTATTTTTAATACTTTCATCCCAAACACATTTATCCATTCAGACATACGTTCTCTTGATTTCAGTAGAATCTGTTTCTAAGCAGATGTGCTAAAAGCCACAGCCCAAATCTCCCATCAGGCTTAATATGAGTCAGGGGATCTATGAAAAATGTAGTAAAGAAGCTGCATTATCTTAGCTGTTTTCCACTTAAGCCACTAGGAGGCTGCAGAAATCCAGCTGTTCTGATTGAGAATAGCAACAAAACAGGATGTTTCGGTTCGTTTTTTGCACATTTTGTACATTTTTATTTTCACCCTCAATACTCATTGCAATATGCTATAAGACACTATTCAAGGAGTATCTTTCTAAGTGAATGTTGCAAGTATTACATACCCTTTCAGGACTGCATTTCTGGAAATCCAGGTCTTACTTATGTGCCCTTTCAAGAACCCGAAAGGGTGGGGTTATTCTTAGGTTTTGACCTTGCAGCAGCCAGACTGCTTTTGGCCAGGACTGGGCTTGCAGCTCAGCTCTTCTTCTGCCTTACTGCTCCAACTCTCCTTTCTCCTCCAACCCTCACCCTGGGAAGCAGAGGGAATAGCAGGCAGGAGAGAGCTCTTGTTTACATGGGGCATGGCATGAGACCTCTCTGCAGAGAGAAACAGCACACGAAACATCTTTTCCCACTGGGGACCATGTTGTTTGACTGCAAGCTCCATGAGTCAAAACAGGAAATGACTTTCCACACATCATTTGCAACCAATGAGCCTTACAAGGTTCCTTCTGTGTTGATGGTAACCTTTTGCTGTTTGCAATCAGTCCTTCGTTTCTCAAGATAAGATTTGCTTTGGTTCTTCATTTCTCTAGGCTAAAAGATTCCCTCTTGGCTTGGAGAAGGGGAATGGGGGAGGATGTAGCAGGAAAGAGCTAAATGGAGATTTTCTGGGATTGTTGTCAAACATTCAGAAAGCTGTTTGAGTGATTGACATAAAGATTGAAATCCCAATTTATTGCTGGAACTAGACGTGGGTTGAGCAGCATCTCAAAGTGTTTATTTTCTCATCGATCAAATATTAAGTTCTGGATGTTAGCTGGTATGCACTCAGTAGGATCATTAGTCCATCAAGTTGTTACCAATTAAATTCTTGGTTTACCATGAACACTTCCCACATGATTATAATCAGTAACACCAACGTATTAGGTCTCCTGCTGTTAAAATGTGATTTTGTTTGAGCTAAAACAGCTGCTTTGCTTTTGTCTGACAGGGTGGTCCCGGTGCTTCAGGTGCCAAAGGTGACATTGGTGACCCAGGTCCTCAGGTAAGTCTCTTTTTTACATGATAGATCACTATTGCTGCCACCACCAACAAGTACACACACACACAAAATATGGATTTGTTTTGGCATGGGAAAGCCCTAATTCGGATATTGGCTGCAGCTGTTTCAGCTGGTTACTGTAAGCCCAGTAGCTGAGTGAATTTTCCCTTAAGACAGATGTTTCAAAACTTGTTCACCTGGTACATGTTTAGAACAGCCATTTCTAAATCAACCAATAGGCAGGTGATACAACCTGCATAATACAATACGCCAAAAGCAAGGAAGCAAAATGGCCATCAATAGTGCCTCCGATCTTATAGATTTGACATTTAAATAAATTAAAAATTAAAACAATTTTTTTTTTACTTTTAAATGTTACATCTATACAATTTATAAATGGGATTGTTAATACCTGTTAATATTTAATGGGCAGGACTTGTTTCTTTGGTTCCCGAGAATTAGGGATGTGGGAACTTTCCATACACACATATCTGATATTTTTGCCTCTGTGAGCACAGTTCTCCATTGTCACAGATCTTAAGGTTGCTCCTTATTCTAAACACCAGCTTCCTATCTGATTTTGTCTGGCTGGATTGGAAACAAATCTCTGGATAACAGATCCATCAAATCAAGTTTTGTTGGTGTTTGCCACCATATTAAATGACAGGAGATCAACAGTGCAGTCCTATATATTTCTACTTCAAAAGATATGTCAAAATACATCCTATTGAGTTCAGGATTAGGGTGAGGGGTAGGATTAGGATTATTGGCTAGGATTGTAGCCATGCCTATCTTTGTACCTCACTTGGATTTTTCCATACATCATTCTTCCATGCATGTCACAAAGTTGGGCTGTTGACGACAGCTCCTTCTGTAACTATAGCTCTGGAGTGATGGGCTCTGTAGTTCTTGATGTCTCTTCAGTGGTGCTAATCAATATATCTCCCTTTCTTTCAGGGCCCTCGAGGTATACAAGGTCCTGCTGGCCTTCCTGGAAAACCTGGGAAAAGAGTAAGTATTGAGTTCTTCAATGCAGCTCACATTTGGTAGAGGGACAGGAATTCCAGAATTGCAGCAAATTTGCTTTTAACCCTTTGCATTTGGTATTAAACAGCTGCCTTTTAATTTTGTTAGGGTCGTCCAGGTGCAGATGGAGCAAGAGGAATGCCAGGGGAACCTGGCTCCAAGGTTAGTAAACATACTGGAAGTGCTTTACAGCTGGAGTGTTTTCCAGATGTGCTTCAATTAGGAACCAAGCATTTCCATTCCAGACTTGCACATGTGGTTGAATCTAGATGACTTTGCTGGGCTGTATTTGGAAGGAATGGCAAATGATCGATTGTAGTGAAATGTTTATATAGCTTTGCTCTTAAAGCTTCAGTGCTGACTATTGCTACATTTTTATATAAGCTGTTGCAGCTACCTGGTGAATGATCCATGGTCAGCAGACCTTGTCAAATGGAGGACATCTGTGGAGAGAAGAGTTGGCTGCCCCCCTGGTACCCTTTTTGCCTGTAAACTGCCCTAGGAATGAGGTTACCTCACTACATGTTGCCATTCCCATTGGGCATCTGTTCGGAAATGAAGTGGTGTACATGGAGGGTGTTAGTTTAAAGGAGAGAGAAGAAACTTACCCTCTGCTTATGAGCATTTATCCTACGCCCACTAAAGGCTTTAGAAAGTGCTATCCTTTGAAGGTGGAGGACACTTTTTGGCAGAGGCATAGAAATAACAGGCTCCAAATTCAGAGGCGTGCAGCTTCAACAGGGCCAAAATATCCATGCATAGAAGAGGCTTACACTGGTGCCCCTGAAGTTTGTTGAAATGCTTACAAAATGCAACAACGAATTACTGAACATAGTATTTTCCCCCCCTTATTAGGGTGACAGGGGTTTTGACGGCCTCCCTGGTCTACCTGGTGAAAAAGGTCACAGGGTAAGGAAACATTGCATATTTATCTGAAAATCTGTAAAAATGTGACTGTTCTACAATTGCAACTGAATGTGTTGTCCATAGCAATAACAATATTTTCCACACCTTTGTCATGGCAAACCTGCATAATGTTTCTTGTTTGTGAAAATACCATCAACTTAGGTTATACTTATGTTTACAATCAATGTATGTTATCACTTGTGTGGATTCAGGTGAGTATGTTACCTGATGCAGAGATACGAAGCCTCACTACAGAATGCCTAGCAAGGAAATGGGGTTAATTCTTAGAGAGAAGATATTCCTAATGGGTAGCTTTGAACACCATAAGAAGCCATGGTTGTTTCTCAGCCACAGGAGGTGGTTGAAACCCCATTGGTGAGGTTGTTCAAGGATAGGCTGGACATGCACATGGTAGGTCAGATTAGATGGCTTAGGAGGCTCCTTCTGCCTCACTCTGCTTCTATGTTGTTTCTTGTGTGAGATTGTCTGTTGCATTTCCTGAATCCAGTTATGATATTTAGGCATAGTACATTTGGCTTTCAGAAACCACAGTAAGAAACAACAGTCTGTTTCCTTGCTTTACTGTGGTTTCTGTGGTCATTCAAACTTGGGATCATGGTTTCCACAGTCCTCACATGCAGTTTCCTCAGAGTTCCCTGAATATAGGAGTCGTTACAGGAGCTGCTCCAGCTAAAAGACATGTCATTGAATTTCATGTGTGGTTGCTGATGGGATACATACCAACAACAGGGAGTGGGGGCAGAGCAAAGAAGGTGGAAACCATGCTACGATAGAAACCATTTGATCCCCTGTCAAATACATCCAGGCAAATACCTGCACTGTGGAAACCACATGTTGAACCCAGCCAATTAGAAGCTGCATTATTGTCACATTGTGTATCATTATAAACAAAAATATAGTGCATTGTGCAAAGTGGTGTACGGAATCATGCTCCATGCACACTGAAAGAAAGTAAGGCTTTGGACAAAGAGAAGCTTCTATTTGGCAAACTGGTTCCTCCTACCGGAAGACTATTTTCATAGGGAAAAATCTATCCCAGTAACTGTTTGATAGAATATCAATAAAAGAGGGAAGGAAATGTGTTATAACTCGAATGGGATTCCAGGTTGATTTCACAAAGTATATTATGCTTCATAAGTAGTTCTAGAGATTGTCCGTACCACTGGCTCTATTCATGCACTAGACATTTAACAAGGAAGCTTATTGCAGTGTCTCCATGGACTAAAAACACGCATAAAAATGGAATAGTAATATATGTAGTTTATTGAAGGTCAGATCAATGATGTGTGTGGCCAGCAGAGGGCACTGTACATTAAGCACTAATGGAGCACATGCAATGTTCTATGCTCCATATTACTCTATGGCTGAGTAAACATTTACAAGTTGTTACAGAGCCAAAGAATCCCTGCCTTTGTGTAATCCTGTATGGCTGAGTTAGCAATTTTTCTGACCTCTAGGTGCATGAGGAAAGCAACTGACTCTTTTGCTCTTTCTCAAGAGCATGGGTACTGCCATCATGTCTCTTATTAGAGTTCATGGTTGCAGATTTGTATATTACTTTGCAGTAATGCTAATGCTCTAATAATCTTAGAATACTACTACTACTAATAATAATACTCTAATAATAGTATAACAATAATACTCTAATAATACTTTGTGGGCTTCTATCACATTTCTGCAGACTCATGATGCAGTTATTTTTAAACCAGAGCTTTCCAAATGTTAAAGCATGACAATCAGGATTTTATGAAAGCCAAAAAGTTTCCAGTTCAGCTGAAATCAAATACCAGATTTTAAACTAAAGGCCCATGCATAATACAGCATTTAGTGGAAAAGTTAGGTTCGGACTTATGTAATGAAATATTGCAAGGTATTGGATGTGAAAACACCCATGTACAAAATCACATGGCTTTCTACTTGAGTATGCACTTTTGGTATATATGTGGGTATATTCTCTCTCCCTCTCCCTGCCAGTTTCAGAACTGTTTATGGGCCTTATACGCACAGAGAGATCTGTGTATATAAGAGCATACTTAATTCCCAATGACTGAGGTCACTGGGGACACTAAAGCCATAGAAAGTAGGGGAAAGTAGTGCACTCACATGTGCAGAAGACCTGGTTATTTAAGCTATATATTTTATGTTCCCTTGCCATTTGATTGTTACCTTTTCTGTTTCCTGTATGCCCATGTGTGTCTGTCTATGCCAACTTAGAATCAGTGAGATGTAGTGGTTAGTTTGATGGATGGGACAGGGAAGATCCAGGTTCTAGCCCCCACTTAGCCAAGCCCACTGGGTGACTTTGGGCCAGTCACTGACTCTCATTCTATCCTACCTTACAAGCTTCTTGTGCAGATAAAATGGAGAGGAAAGGAGGTAGATCATGCGCACCACCCTAGGCTCCTTGGAGGAAAGACAGTGTAACAGGCATGCAAATAAGTAAATAGAGAAATAACAGTTCAAGCATCTGATAAAGCAGCCAGTGTCATCATAAATAGGTTGCCTTGATGGAGCCACACAAATTAGAAAAGTGAGCATTCTTCTAAGTATTACACATATGTACACACACCACACCACCACTGCCACCGCAACCACCACCACAATCACCATCTGGAGCCGTAATCAGAACTCTTCATTAACTAAAAGACAGTGAGCATAACATCCCATAAAAATGATTGAGCATCCTAATATACAGCTTAAAAATTGCTGCAGACGGATGTTTAGAGACGGCCTGAAGACAGTCTTAAAGCTTACAACCTCCTACTGAATCTGCCCTACATTCGGCTATATGTGGTTTTTAATTATCAAAAGAATAGAGATAAATTGGGGTACTTGGAGATTTCAGTCATTGTCAGATAGTCTAGCCATTTGCTACTGCCACCATGCATTATGGCTATTTAGTCAGAAGGTAAAAAGTAACCGAAGAACTAGAGGGAATTTCTAGGGGTGGGATTTCTTTCCAAAGAAACTTACAGTGCATTGCTGAGGATGTTTGTTCAGGAGTTAAATCCATTTAGTTCAACAGGACTTCCAGATAAGTGTGGGTAAGACTGTAGACTTGGTACTAATCCTATAGCCACTTATGTGGACAGAAGCATCTTTGACCTAAATGGGTCTTACTTCTGAGTGAACCTCTATTGGATGGTACTCCAGGATATGTACAATTTCAAGTAGGGATGGGCAGTCTATTTACAGTTCATGGCTACTTTGCCTGTGTTCATTCACAAGGATGTTCTATCCCATTTCTACATTAGTGTGCAATTTTTAAACATCTGTGTTAGCCTTTCTATTAAAATGTGTTAAGAGTTTTAGAATGTATTTAAATATATGTTAAATATTTTAGAATGTATTTCCTCAGAAAACATGCATTTCCTGTCTATTTTATTCAAAGATTCCTCTGATGAGAAATATAACCTAGAGAATGTAGCTTGTGTAGTTTCTTGTGTAGTCCACATGGAGGTGAAGCTTAATTTCTCTCATTTCTCAGCATTTCATGGTTGTATTTGAGCTTCACGCTGGACCATAGATTAGCATAGCAAGCATGAGGAGCAGCTAGACTTGGGCTTGTGTTCTTCTACCAACCCCTCTTCAACTCCGACAGTGATGAAGCAGGAATTCAGAACCTTTTACTTCTATTTCTGCTTAGTCACAACTTGCCTTGACATCTCGACCTGGAACTGTGGTTAATCTCCACTAGGGTGACTTTAAACAAGCCACCTTTAGTAACCATGGTTTGAAGTTCACATCTTTGGAACTAACTAATGTTACAGTTAGATTGATCAGGCTGTTTCCATTCTGTCTATGTAGGTTTTAATTTCCTCACCAATCTGCATTCTATGCACCAAGATAAATTTGCATTTATTTTTGATGCAATTTTCCCTAACATATGCATTTTATTCACATTCTCCTAATACACATTTATGTATATGAATCTTTCCTGAATCTTTTCACACATCTTTGAGCCAAGAACTGTATCACAAATTTTGTAGAAATGCACATTCTGAAAGAAAACCGCATTCCAATCTATACATTATTCCAGGAAGTATGAATTAGGTTGACCCTCTTAGAAATGTGGGCTAAATGGGATTCTCCCCCATCCCTGTCACACTCAACTATGGTTTGGCCTCTTGTCCGAATCAGGCAAATAACTGGTAGACAAACATGTGTGATCTGTCTCTGTTGAAAAACATTGCATTGGAGATGATGTTGAATGGCATAGAAGGTTCAATCTGCAGTGCGAGGTCCAGAATGGCTCATTCATGTACACAAGCCATTGTTGGATTTTTCAGTCAACAAGCAAGGAATGTGTACATGTAAATCACCTTTAATATATGCACAAAAATGCTAACTTTTTTGCTGAGCCATATAATCGCTTTCATTTCTGGCAGCCCATGAACAGGACCAGGAGATGTGGAAGTGTATGAATCATTCAGTGTTTTCAATATTGCCCTTTGTTCATTGGAAAGCCAAGCAAGTGCTGGCTGCAGTCAAGCAGAGAGTTGGGCACACTTCAGCTTGATTTCAATGGGCTTCGGCATGTCTAAGGCTGTGTTGGACTGCAGCCAATACTTGACATCCAGTCTTGAATGGAAGTCTCTGTGACATGAAAGAGACTGTGCTGATTTGTATCCATTCACTGCAGATAGGTTAAGGCCTGCCAGCACGAAGCTCAAGTGTTTGCTGGGATCCTTCTTTTTTAAGAGCATCTGCACACCAAATCATGACAATTCTCCCAAGCATGATTTTAATGTGGTTTCTGTTATCTCCAGGGAGATCGTGGACCACAGGGACCTCCTGGTGCTCCTGGTGAAGATGGAATGAGGGTATGTTATTCACAGGGGGTTCTCCCTCCCTCCCTCCCTCCCTCTCCTCTCTCTGCATATACATTCACATCTAAAAGAAGCACTTATTCCACACTAACCCTTTGATTTTGTTATGATAATGACAGGGAGAAGATGGAGAGGTTGGACCAAGAGGCCTCCCAGGTGAAGCTGTAAGCAAAGCTTTCTTATCGTTCAGTATTGTCAGAATGCATTGATTGTTCATCCTGTGTGCTTTAGCGTAAGAAGTGCTCCTTGGGGAATCTGCTTGTCCCTGAAAAGGCATGCTCTATTATGGAGGATCATATTCTGAATGAAATATGCCAAAGGGACAAATTCAGCCCATGTACAGGATTTATACTGACTTTGTAGAAGAATCTACAGAAGCCACTCTTTTTGCTTAATGGATTATTATAACAAAGCATTCATCTTTCCTATTTCTGGGCTTCCTGGCAGGTCTGTTTTATTTAAGAACATACATGGCTTTGATTTTTATGGACTGATTATTTATACAGGATTTATAAGCTTCTTTTCAGGATAAACCCTCCCATGGCAGTGTGCAGCAAAACTGAAAAGCACAAACACAATAAAACAATGATAGGGATAAGAAAAAGAATGATAAAATCAAAATGAACAGTTAAAGCCAGACAACACTAAATGCAGAATGGTAGAGTTTTAACTCAATTACAGGGCAAAGTAAACAGACTAGTCCTCAGGGTGTACTTGAAGGCCTATAATAATGGTGCCTGGGGGTCATCAGTTGGGACAAAATTCCACAAGTGGGGCTTAGGGGGCACTCTTGCAAAGGGCCAAGTCCTCATGGCCAGCCACCGAGTTGTTCTTAAAGGCAGGGGCATAGCTAGGACCTCTGGTGCTGATTGAAGTGCAGAGAGCTTGATATGGGAGAAACCAGTCCTTCGGTTGCTAGTATTTTCATGCAGGGATGATTTAGAGAGGCATTTTGATGAGTAAAATTAGAAATGACCCCAATTATTTTTTTCTGTGATGCATTTAAGATTTGTTGGCTGAAATATATAACTTCGTAATCTGCTGTGATGTCTTCTAAACACTTTGGTTTGGTACATGCAGTCCCACACTGTATTGCAGGGGTGTGTCTTTAGTCTCTGGTCCTTGGGTCTAAGGAAATAAATGACTGACATAAAACAGGTGCTCATATATGTACCTCTGTATGCATGAACACCCCACCTCCATCATCTTGTTATGTTGCTTGTTTGGGTGCCCATGTGCATGTCTGCAGAGAACGGGTTGCATGGATAGGGAAGACGTGTGAACTACGTACACTGTGTGGCACTGGAACTTGGGTAATCTGGGCTCTAGTCCCCACTCAGCCCATAGAGGTCACTGGCTGACTTAGGGGTAGTCACTGCCTCTCAGCCCAACCTACCTCACACGGTTGTTTTGAGGACAATATTGAGAAGAGGAGGAGAATTATCTAAGCCACCTTGAGTTCCTTGAAAAGTGAAAAAAGGTGGGATGTAAATACCATCCGTCTGTGCACATCCAATCACACAATGTGTTCTTGACACAGCGTAAGGGAAAGGAACATCATTGCCTTTCAATATGCGTGTGTGCAGCAGGTGGGGATTTTCAAACTATCTACGTTGATAGCCTGCCTCTCCACCATGGAACTCAAGGCAGTATGCATAGGATTTCCAGACAGCCCAGTATTCAGGCACTGATTAGCCTCAGGCCTGCTTATCTTCAGAGTGTTGCCTTAAGTCAATTCTCTGGGACTTCCATGATGTCCGTGAGAACATCAATGCTGCAGGCTTTCAGGTGGGGATGTTCACTAAACCTTGAATGATTATGGGCTGCATAAGTGGCAAGTTCAGGACCTGTGGGCCTGTGCTCATTTTAATCCCATGAGTTTGCGCCTTCCCTGGCCTCAGCGCTGAGAAGTTAGCCAAATGGGAAGGAGGTGGTGGAGGTGGACTGCTCCCAAGCACCAGTGGAGTGCCCTGTTTCTGCTATGGACAGAATCCCCATGGAGAAGTGGAGGAAGAACTTAGAGTGCATATGACTTTCCCATTAGGAGAAGGGGATCATAACAAGGCCCTCAGCAGGACCTCTTAGTAAGCTCAAGGTTGTGTTGGGATCAAACCCAGAGAAATGAGTAGCATCAGAATTGCGTCTGTGATGTTTTGACACAGGCATCTATTGACCCCATTAACTTTCAATGGAAGCTTCGTATTGAAATATACAATTTTGTCTTTGAAAATGTATTTCTGGGTCCCTTAAGTACTATTGTAGGATATAATTACTGTCTAGCTGGTATAACTGAATATATGATACAAAATTAAAACCAAGCATGTAGATGAAAAGTGTAAATGAAGTCTGCAAAGGACATTTAGCATATTGTGCTTTAATAGCTTGGAACAAATTAATAACACCAAAACTGGTGAAGTTGTAGGAAGTCCTGGTTGATTATGGATTGGGGAGATGACCTGGGGACCTGACACAACTGCTCCTGAATGTGCTTTGCTTTGGCACAGAGTGAGGTTTCCTTGTTTTTCTGATCAGCTAAGGTTAATGAAGTACTTGCACAGATGACTAGGGTGATCATAAAGAATGACTTAGGGCAAATCCGATGAAAGTCAGGCTAGAGCCCATTTGCAACCTCCTCTGTAGCAGTGAAGGCAACAGATAAATTGTTCTTCTCCACCTTCACTGTGGCAGCACAGTTTTCTCTAGCAGAGTTGTTTTGGCTAAGGTGCTATTAATGCATAATGAAGTGACGTCCTTGGAAACTCACTATGACAAATTACCAAGCACTTTGTTCATATCCACTCTGACTTGGGCTCCACACTTAGAGCAATATAACGAAATAATGGAGGCAATCACTTGTCCAGTCTTGGTGGGTGAATTTCATTTCTTTCATCCTGACAAGTTGGACCAGTTGCTTGGTGAAGTGAGGTCAACCAGTGGTTTCCTAATTCCATGCCCCTGGCTAATAAGAGCTGCCAGACAAGGGCTGGATATTTGGTTAGTGGAAGTTCTAAATTGTTCTCTAAAAGAAGTATGTGTTTTATAACCTCTAAAAGCAGTGAATGCAAGTCTTTTTTTAATAATACCCTCTTTGGAGTGCATCACTTTAGATAATTATCGGCTGGTTTACAATCTTTTATAAGTAAGATCTCTGAATGAGTGGTGGCGATCAACTCCAGACTTTCTTGGATTAAGGTTAGGATTAGGGTTAGATTTTTTTTTCCACGTATGTGTTCAAGTATGCTTTTGGGACAGAAGCAACTTGGCTCATCTCAGTCAATCTACTCAAGGAACCAGGCAGAGGGAATGTGTCTCTGTGGGGTCATGTTATCCTTTCGGGGTGTTTTGCTGATACACAACTCTCGAGAACTGTTTTGAGATGTTAAGATCCTAGCGGACGGAACATACCCAGAAGGTGGTTCTGTGGGAACCATATCCCATATGCCCTTTCCCCATATGCTCTGCTGGGGAAGGGCAGTTTCATGAAATTGCTGGAGTGGAGTCTCTCTGGGTCCTCAGGTCACTAGGGCTCTTTTCAACTGATGCCATGGAGGCTGTGGTAGTGCAGGACTGTTTTCAGATGTGGTATGGAAATGGGTGAGGGTGAACTAATTGAGTCTCAGTCCAGATGAAACAGAGGTTCTGTTGCTCAGCAGAGAGCAGTTAGTTCAGCACTGATGTACAGCCTGTGCTGGATGAAGTTGCACTCCAGGTTCACAGCTTGGGGTGCCCTTGGATCCAACATTGCTCCCGGAGTGACTGTGGCCAGATGCCTATGCTCAGCTTAGATTGGTGTGTGATCTCATGCATGCCTTAATCACCTCTCATTGGGAGCACATAAAGGGTTGTACATGGCTCTGTTCTTGAAATGTATTTGGAAATCGCATGCACCATCTTGCAGCCAGAAAATTATCTGGCACTTGCTCTACAAACCATATAATTCTGGTTTTGCACAAACTACATTGGCTTCCTTTCTCTCCCTGAGGTCAATTCTAGATGGTATTGATTTATAAAGCCCTAAATACATTGAGAGCGGGATATCTGCTACTCTTTCTCTTACAAACTTGCCCACAATTTGCAATCCTCTTCAGTGGTCCCATTGCATGTGCTACCATAAAGAGAGGGTAGACCAGACAGGGCCTTTTCTGTAGGAACATCCCAACTTGTAACCTTTCTCTTTAGGGAGTTCCAATTAGTCTGTCCTTTCAGAATTTTAGATGGACAGTAAAGACTTCAGTTTCGCCAGGCCTGTGTTTGATGTATCTGAATATTGCTTTGTGGTTTGCATAAATCCATATTGCTTCTATTGCCTTGTTTTTGGTTGGTTGGTTTATGGAGGGGTGGTGGTCTTGCTGTCTGGTTGTTTTAAGTTGTATGTCTCCTGAATGCCCTGGTGAAGGGCAGAAATGTGATAAACGCCTTTGATAAGCAACCAACCAACCTGCAGGAGACTGCCATCATCCTGTTGCACCTGTATCATTGGCACTTTCACTGGTCAGGGGGAAAGCAAAGGGGGGGGGACTAAATTCTCCATGAAATTGATCAGGATGTTTCCTTCCCATTCAAGAGAGAAGACAGGCAGGAAATGGGCTGAACTTGTCATGCAGTCTGGCAGGATGAGTCCATAGAGCTGCTTAATGTCCGACACTCTTACTGGACTCCCTGATGCCCTCAACGTCACATCCTCTTCTCATGTCTTTTGTGAACCCCAAGCCTAATCACAGCTGTATCTTTCGACAGGGTCAGCGAGGATTACTGGGCCCAAGAGGAAGTCCCGGCCCACCAGGACAGCCTGTATGTATTTCTTAAAGAAACGCAGCTGCTTGTATTTCCAATTTTCCCACACATACATCTGTAACCAGTTTTAATTTCATTCTGTTCTTCAATGTAGGGAATCTCAGGTGTTGATGGCCCACAGGGCCCAAAAGGAAACTTGGTAAGTTGATCTTTTTTTGTGTATGCTTGAGAAGAGAGTCTTTTAAAAAAAGGCTTGGGAATGGATAAATTGACAAGTCCTTTATTCTTACATGATTACCTTGAGTTACTGAAACTTAATGTATTCTTAGAGGCATCATGATTTAAGCTGCACTGTGCCTTCTCTATAAGATTTCGGTGGATCTATCCCTCTATAGGTCCAGGGCACTGGGGGGCATAGAATTACAGGGCCATGAAAAATGCTGTTTTGAGTTGTCATCGAGGGATGAAAAAGCAAGTTGGGTAAAATGCATGGTGTTCTTAGAAGTGTTGTTGATTGTGTGTTAGTGATCGCAAAAGTGTGCTTACCCCAGCAAATGCTCTCTCTGTGTATTTCTTACTCAACAGGGCCCTCAAGGGGAACCGGGACCTCCTGGACAACAAGGAATCCCTGGCCCACAAGTGAGTACTCAGCATCTCACAGTGGAGACCTTTCTACTACAGAAAATATAAATGAGATATCAAGCAGAAAAGGATGCTGGGTAAACTTTTCCCCTTCAGTGATCCTATGCTCACTTCTAGGTTTTCATCAACCATCCTGAAAGTTAGGTGCAATTTTTTTAGGACAGAAACTCCCTCAGCACCTTTCCTCTGCACACACTTTCTGTTCCTTTGGAGGTTAAAAAGACTCATTCAGAGCTCCCTGCATGCCAGCAGGAACAGCCACACCTGTATGAGGAATTCTGCATTGGATCATATTACTTACTCACTGCCAGTGGAGTAGCCGCTGTAAAAGCTCTCACAAACTTCCTGCTTTCTCTAATTCTTTTTCTCTGAAGGGGAAACAATTTTGAAACAAACTTAATGCAGCATCTAAATAGGGAAATGCATCTTTTGTGTTTGATTTTTTAAAATAGCCTGGCTTCTTCTTAACAGGGGCTTCCAGGTCCACAAGGCCCAATTGGAGTTCCAGGTGAAAAAGTAAGTAGCATTCCTTTGCTGAGTTACAAATGGATTGTGTAAAAAGTTCCTTGGGGGATGTATATGATTTTTAAAGCTTTCCAAAAATGAGTTTCAAGCAGCCATTGAAAGTTATATGCATGCGAGTTGTCACAGCTCATGTTTAGGTACTCAGTATGGGGTAATGTTCAAGTCCAACAAGTGCAACAGCAAGTCCAACAAGTGCAACAGCACACACTTTCCATGTCTCTCCAGTCTCCACCCATTCCAGGTTGGTCTGGACAGGCCCCCTGCTTAAGACCAGCGTCGTTCAGTGTAGAAAGCAATACTAGCTAGATGGATTACACGTATGACAGTAGCTTGGTCTAGGACAACATCTTAAGTTTCTATGATGATTTCACATCATCATCGTTATCATCAGTTTTTGACTGCAGTGGAGGAATTTGAAACAAACATCCAGATACACATCACCACATTTGTTCTTTTTTGCATGAATGACTGCAATTATTCATTTATTATACTTCAATCCCATTTCCTTTAGAAAGCTCATAACAGCTTAGCTGAATCTGTTGATTGTCTCCTGTCCAGGTTTAGAGGAGGTTAAGGTCTACTTACTTAGCCTCAACTGTGCAGCACCATTGGAGTCGCCTAGACCCCTTGTGTAGTTTGTACAGGATACAGAATATGAAAGATTATTCCTTGCGAGAGTTTAATGGAAAAACCAACCTTCAGGGGGAGTATACCTACACATGTGAGATGCTGGAGACAGACAAGAAGGAAATAGCTTTCAGCTTCCGGTCTTGCTTGTGAGCTTCCAGAAGTCTCTCACTATGGATGGCTCAGCCATCCTGGATAGAGGAATTTGCACAGAGATCCACTCTTCCTCCCAGACTGAATAGGAGAGCGATTATAGAGGGGCAACCTTTGTCTGTCTGACAGTCTTATGCTCATAATTCATTTGGATCCACTTCCATGCATCCGCAGAATTAATTCATAACATAAGCACCTGTATTCACACTGAATCATGCAACAGAACTACAGATATCATTTTAGTTATTTTGTAAGCACAATAATATTATTTCTCTCACCCTTTCTTCTTTTTTATCTACTGTTTCTTTCCACTTTCCTGCTTTCCCTAATAGAGTTCATTTGCCCCACAGCGATAATGTCCATCTTTTCTTGGTTCTTGTTCTTTCTTTTTGTAATCATTTTTTTTTTTTTACTTCAAATGTTGTTCAGGTCACTAGCATGTTTTAAAATGTATTAGCTTTCTTCTCCTGCCTCCTTTTGCTTTCTTTCTCCTAACATACTTTATATCTTACACAGTATTCAAATATCTCTGTTACACAGTATTCAGAACATTTATTAGGAAAAACAATAACAATGCATTCAGTTTTGGTTCACAACAATGATATTCTAGAAAGAATATAGACTATACAGCAGTTGTTTCCCATGCTCTATTGTGATAATCAGAGAGTACCTTTCAGCTGTCAAAGCTCCAAGCCTCCAGAATGTATTTTGTCCCACCTTTTCGAATTCACACTTTCAGGAAAGATAGCTATTTTTCTACATTTGAACTGCCAGTTGCTTTCTGTGTTCTTTGATTGCTACAAAGATTTAAAAGCAGATGGTTTCCCACCTGTAATCTCTTTGCATAGATATATTTTCTAGTATGACATCCTAGAGCAAAATAGCTATTGAGAAATTTGGACTTCTAATATGTTTGAATTCTTGATCTTGTTTTAACTATTTAGTGTTTTCCAGCAGGCTCCCAAACCCTTTTTAGCCCCAGAAGAAGCATTGGATATCTCCTGAAGTGCTGGGGTACCTCACAGGGAGCTGTGTGGCTTATGGGATGGGCTAGAATCAGATAAATAAATATGCAGGCACATTTAATCACATACCACTCACATAAAACATACAATTCACACATGCACATCCCCCACTCACTCAAAACCAACTCCTGTGCAATAGCATTTCGAAGACCTAGTTCCTGCTGTGATAAGATACAACCAGTGCTCTCCCCAGAAGCCTCATCCTCAAACCACTCAGCCCTCCAGGCATCCTGGCTCCTTGCATTCTCATTCACTCTGTTGTGGAATGGTCCACATATCCCACACTCTGGAATATTTTCCAAAAAAAGAGAGGGGAGAAATTTCCCAGTGATAGGTTCTAATGTTCCTGCCATGGAAGTCTCCTTCCTGGAGTGTTCTTGGAAACACAACAGGATTCTTCAAGTGCTTCTTCCTAAGTCTTCCAGGTATGCACTAGGAATGTTTTCCCCCTTTCCCCTTATTCTGGATGGATGCCAGGCAGAGCTTGGGGAACTGTCTGTGGCTTGTGGCCACACATTTTGCATCTTTACTTACAGTCATAACATGGCCTTCCTCATGTTTTCTCCTCCTCCTCTTGGAACCAGTTCTAGATTTAGGGCCCCCCAAGATGCCCTCATGGATCCTCCATGGTGCTTCTATCATCCCTGGCCACATCCATGTCTTCCCCTTCTGCATCCAGGCCACAGAACTGGCCAAGAAAGGCAGACAGTTCACTGGAAAGGTGGCAGTGAAAATATGGAAGATGGTGAAATCACATATTTTGCCTGGTTGCACATCATGAGAGATCAGGGGAAGGAGGCAAAACACCCCGCTTCAATAGCCACCTAGCATCTAGAACAGAGCTCTAGCTGCTATGCAAAGTTTCCCAATATGAGCATGCTTGCAGAAGAATGTATGGGCACAAAATGCATTTTGTAACTATTACAGCAGGTGAAAAATGTGAGGACAATATGAGGTTGGGGAGAAACTTTTCATCATCCAAAATATATTGCTTCATCTGGTTTGATAATTGGTCACTTGTTTATCTTCATTAGGTTTTCTTCTTTTTTGCAAATAACTCATGACTGCATTTCAGTGAGGGTTTTTTTTAATATGAATTTGTTCAGGAAGTGACCTTCCCATTCGCGAGAACCTAAAAAGAAACACTGCGTGTTTTATTTTTTCCCGTTGTTACTTGACTCACAGTAAAGGTGGGAAATTTGGAAGCTAGAGCCCTTTCTAGGCATACACTTACTTGAGTCATTCCGACCCACATTAATTCATGTATTCACTCATTTTAATTTCAAGGCCTGGTGTCTCTAGTCTCCTGAGGGGGCTTTTTTATTAGCATGCATAGATCTCCATATGGGAGAATATTTGATATCCAAAAGTTACATTCTGTCTTGTGATAATTACAAATGGCCCTCAGAAAAAGGTTAGCAGTGACACTAGTCAGCCAGCCCTGAGCTCTGCAGCTCTCTTGTTAAAATTACCTTGGCTTTTTGGATAGATCAGTTTCCTCTCACTTCTCTCTGCATTAGAACACATCCTGACAGGGCCCTCACATTGGCAAGGAGCTGTACCTCTAAGCACTCTTAGCTTCTGCAATCAGACTGTGTATATGCTGAGTGCATGAACAGGCACTCGGTTCCTGTTCGTCTCACATCAATGTCGCAGCCTTGGAGGATTTTCTTTGGCCAGCATGGAAGTGTCCCATGGGAAATCTCTCAAGTGCCTTTACCTGGGACATTTCCGTAGCTCCTGAATGCACGCTGCAGTGCCGCGCTTGGAGCACAGAATGCTTTCTAGTTTATATATCAAGCAAAATAGCTTATTTTTCAATGACTCTTCTTCTTCTCCCTCTTTTATATACATTGCCAGATGCACAAAATCTTCCATCAACACTCGTTGTTGTTGTTAGTTGCAAAGTCATGTCCGACCCATCGCGACCCCATGGACAACATTCCTCCAGGCCTTCCTGTCCTCCACCATCCCCCGACACCGACTGCTTCAGTGACTGCATCCAGCCACCTCATTCTCTGCCGTCCCCTTCTTCTTTTGCCATCTATTGTTCCCAGCATTAGACTCTTCTCCAGGGAGTCCTTCCTTCTCATTAGGTGGCCAAAGTATTTGAGTTTCATCTTCAGTATCTGGCCTTCTAAAGAGCAGTCAGGGTTGATCTCCTCTAGGACTGACTGGTTTGATCACCTTGCGATCCAAGGGACTTGCAGGAGTCTCCTCCAGCACCACAGTTCAAAGGCATCAATTCTTCGGTACTCAGCCTTCCTTATGGTCCAACTTTCCCAGCCATACATTGCAACTGGGAAAACCATAGCCTTGACTATACGCACTTTTATTGGCAGGGTGATGTCTCTGCTTTTTAGAATGCTGTCTAGATTTGTCATAGCTTTCCTCCCCAGGAGCAAGCGTCTTAATTTCTTGGCATCAGTCTCTGTCTGCAGTGATCTTGGAGCCCAGGAAAATAAAATCTGTCACTACCTCCATTTCTTCCCCATCTATTTAACACGAAGTGAGAGGACCGGATGCCATGATCCAGCATATGTTGACAATTTGATCTCTAGTTCCTCTCTGAAATCCTGCCTGTACTTCTGGTAGTTCGCGGTCCACATACTGCTGGAGCCTAGCTTGTAGGACTTTGAGCACCACTTTGCTAGCATGTGAAATGAGTGCAATGGTGTGGTAGTTTGAACATTCTTTGGCATTGCCCTTCTTTGGGATCGGAATGTAAACTGACCTTTTCCAATCCTGTGGCCACTGTTGAGTTTTCCAAATTTGCTGGCATATTGAGTGTAGCACTTTTACTCCATTGTCTTTTAAGATTTTGAATAGCTCAGCTGGAATACTATCCCCTCCACTAGCTTGTTGTTGCTCAGACTTCCTAAGGCCCATTTGACTTCATATTCCAGGATGTCTGGCTCAAGGTCAGTGACCACCCCATCGTGCTTATCAGGGACGTTAAGCTCTTTCTTGCATAGTTCTTCTGTGTAGTCTTGCCACCTCTTCTTAATCTCTTCTGCTTCTGTTAGGTCCCTGCCATTTTGGTCCTTTATCATGCCCATCTTTGCATGAAATGTTCCCTTCATATCTCCAATTTTCTTGAAGGGATCTCTGGTCCTCCCTATTCTATTGTTTTCTTCTATTTCTTTGCACTGTTCATTGAAGAAGGCATTCTTATCTCTTCTAGCTATTCTCTGGAATTCTGCATTCAATTGGGTGTATCTTTCTCTTTCTCCCTTGCTTTCACTTCCCTTCTTTCCTCAGCTATTTGTAAAGCTTCCTCAGACTGCCATTTTGCTCTTTTGCATTTCTTTTTCTTTGGGATGGTTTTAGTTGCTACCTCTTGTATAATGTTGTGAACCTCCGTCCATAGTTCTTCAGGCACTCTGTCTATCAGATCTAATTCCTTAAATCTATTTGTCACCTCTACAGGATATGATTTAGGTCATACCTGAGTGACCTAGTGCTTTTCCATACTTTCTTCATTTAAGCTTAAATTTTGCAACGAGAAGCTCATGATCTGAGCCACAGTCAGCTTCTGGTCTAGTTTTTACGGACGGTATTGAGCTTCTCCATCTTTGGCTGCAGAGCACATAGTCAATCTGATTTCTGTGTTGACCATCTGGTGATGTCCATGTATAGAGTCGTCCCTTGGGTTGTTGGAGAAGACTGTTTGCTATGACCATCGTATTCTCTTGACGAAATTCTACCAGCCTGTGCCCTGCTTCATTTTATACTCCAAGGCCATACTTGCCTGTTATTCCGGTTATCTTTTGGCTTCCTACTTTAGCATTCCAATCCCCCATGATGATAAGGACATCATTTTTTGGGTGTTAATTCTAGAAGGTGTTGTAGGCCTTCATAGAACTGGTCAGTTTCAGCCCCTTCAACACCAGTGGTTGGGACATAGACTTGGACTCCTGTGATGTTGAATGGTTTGCCTTGGATTCCGACTGAGATCATTCTGTCATTTTGGAGATTGTATCCCAGTACTGCTTTTCCTACTCTTTTATTGACTATGAAGGCTACTTCATTTCTTCTGAGGGATTCTTGCCCGCAGTAGTATACCTGATGGTCATCTGAATTAAATTCACCCATTCCTGTCCATTTTAGTTCACTGATTCCTAAGATGTCGATGTTCAGTCTTGTCACCTCTTGTTTGACCACATCCAGCTTGCCTTGATTCATGGATCTTACGTTCCAGGTTCCTATGGAGTATAGATCTTTGCAGCATTGGGCTCTCCTTTCACCACCAGATACATCGGCAACTGAGTGTCCTTTCGGCTTTGACCCAGTCGCTTCATTCTTTCTGGCGCTACTGGTACTAGCCCTCTGCTCTTCCCCAGTAGTATATTGGACACCTTCCAACCTGAGGGGCTCATCTTCCGGCGTCATATCTTTTTGCCTTTTGGTACTGTCCATGGGGTTTTCATGGCAAAGATACTGGAGTGGGTTGCCATTTCCTTCTCCAGTGGATCACGTTATGTCAGAGCTCTCTGCTATGACCTGTCCGTCTTGGGTGGCCCTGCATGGCATAGCTCATAGCTTCATTGAGCTACACAAGCCCCTTCACCATGACAAGGCAGTGATCCATGCCAACAACACTACGATCCATTATTAGGCACATGTTTCCTTAGCTTCCTAAACATCAACCGGATTTTTCCCCCAATTGTAAAGAATTACACATTTCTAAAGTGTGCCTCACCATTTTTCAAGCATAAGGAGAGTCTTTCTGGACCAAAGTCCTATCTAGATCACTATTCTGTTTCCACAGTGGTCAGAACCACAAGCAGGACCTAAGCATTTGTATCCTCCATGCAACTCCTGGATGCCATCATTTATCTGTGTCTCCTAAATGACTCCAAGTGATCCATCCTGTCAGGGAACATCTAGCTGATGTGATGAGGCCACAACACTACATAGCTAATTTGCAGTGTGCTGACAGGTCCAAGAGAAAGTTCTTTAAGTCCATTTAGAGTGAGAGTAAAGCAGATTATGTTTTCACCAACACTCATAAAGCTTTTACTTCCCATTGCAGCGATTTCCCCAAAACCACCAAAAAAGCAGCAGTGATTAAGTTGTCTACAATGCCTCTCTTTTTAGCTTAATCTTTTAATGTATATCTTCCCACAAATTAAGATCTTCAATTCCCCCTCCCCCTCTCTGTGTGTACATATACAGAACAGGGTTAGTTGTAGCCGTCAAATGTCCTTGTGAAAAGGGTTTCTCTGATTTCGAGTCTGCAGCATATCAGTTTCACAGACAAATGACAATTATTTGATCCAGAAGAGCAGTTTGGAGGCTGCCCAACTGTTACAGTCTGTTATGAATCTATGGATTAGTTGGTTTGATGGATCAGTTGCATTAGGTAAGTGTTTACATTCATGTGTGAGTATTGGCAGTCCTAAAGAAAAGATGCAGAATGTCTAAGGCCCTAGTCATGCTCCACTGAATACTGATAGTCGCCTAAATGAGATTGTCCACATTCCTAGAATTTTCACAACTCACATGTGAATATTAACATTAACCGAATTCCAGACATTTACTTAACATGTCAATTTTGGATTAGCAGAGCAGAAGACAAATTCTGAAATTAATAGAAGTTGTAAATGTAAGAAACCATGCTATTATGAGTTCGGATAAGTTTTCCGGTGATTATGAAATCGGGCTGTCCACGAACCCATTACAAATTATGAAGCTTTCAGTTGGATGTCAAGTTCAAGATGAATTTCCCTAGATCTGTATGTTGGAGTATTACCTTCCTTCTGTTTTACTGATCACATTTTCACTTTGTTCTTAAGTAATCTTCTTCTTGCAGACATTAGCAGCCTAAGAAGCTTTATCATGGATTCATTTCTCTAAAGTGTTTCTTCATCTCTCTTCAGGGACCTCAGGGCAAGCCTGGCCTTGCCGGACTTCCAGGCACTGATGGCCCTCCTGTAAGTAATATATATTTTAGTCCATCTTAATGTTATTTTAAGGGGAATTTCAACAAGGAAATTGCATTACTGATAGCCATGAGCAGAACATATAAAACATATCCTGTTTCATTATTTGAACTTGATCCATGTTTCACATTTCAGGTTCTAAGTTTCAAAAGGAAACACTGAAATAGCAGATGAGAAATGCCACTGACACTAAAGTAAAAATGTATTTAGATTCTAATGCTTTGTCTATTAGGGAGTTAAATGGACAGGAAATGAATATGATGGAAATGTTAAGTGAGAGTATATGCTGCATGAGAAATCCAGTAACAGGATGAAGGGCTGATGGATTTTCATGACTGACCCCTCGTTCTAGATTCCTGCACTGGTGTTGACTCAGTATTGTGTGAGTGAAGCCAATTTGTGGACTTCCATCTCTCTGATGAGCTGCAATTTGTTCATTTTTAAAAATGACTGTGGAAATTGACATAAAATTGGCTGAGTTACACAAATTGGCACCTACACAGCAAGTGCTCCTTGCTTGATTTGCTTTGCAGGTGCTGAATTACACAATTTATACAAAATACTGTGATTTGTGCAAATTGTGTAAACTTCCCAAATAGTACAATATATGCACAATTCCTTAGCATTTTTTTAAAGTTGAGAACACAGTCCATCCTAGAAGTGGAAGTCTCTGTATAAGGACCCAACTTTGTCCACTTCTGATCTTTCAATCAGAGAAGTCAGGAAGTCTGTGAAGCTAAAACAAGCCAGAATTCGCAGCATCAGTACATCTTCCTAAATTTGAAACATCAGCACACATGGGACCTGTCTTTTTAGTTAAATAGGACTCTTTGCAGAAATGATTTGCAGAAAGGATTTGTTTTATTCCTTTTAATGAGTTGGGAGGAGTCGAACATAATACTTGCTAACAATTGCTAAGGAAATTAAAAATTAGTAAAACCAGTTAATCACAATGAAGTGTCTTGTATCTCCTTAAAGTCGTTTATTGTGACACATACTTTTGTGGCCTGGAGCATCTTTGTCAGATGCAAGCTGGCCTTCCATGTGGGTCGACATTAGGGCTGTTATTTGGTTAAATAGACTGTAGGCAACTGATGGATTTTCACTGATTTAGCCACTAACCAGGCAATTGACTTTGCATATTGAGTTACCCAATAGTTCTGATTTAAAAAAAAAAAACCCATACTTTTTTATATAAAATTGCCATATAAGACATGATTGTATAATTGTTTTATGTCATGTTGCCATAGCAGGCAACTTCTTAGAAATTCTTTTACATGAGAGAGAAGGGGAAAAACTCTTAAGTTGATGCTTCCAACTGCAGTTTTTACAAGAACTTTAGTTGATCAAATAGTTGAGTTAATCCACTAACAACCACATCCACTAACAACCACTCAGAAGTAAGTACCAATGGGTCAATGGCTTTATCCGCAGGTGTGTGTGCAAGGAATTGCCACCTATCTATAAAAGCACAATTGTGGAATCCTTACAAAGAAAGAAATCAGACAGAGCTAATTATTACATTGAAGAAATGGTCACTGATACTTCTGAGTAATTTTACAACTAGTCAGAGCAGAATTTGCAGTGAGTATAGATTGGTGAGAAGCGTTCAGGCAAATGCAGTGTACCAAATGATCAAATGCCTTTGTATTCCAGCTACCTTCAGGATGCTGTCTCCTGAGGGGTGACTAAGATGGGGAGAATCCATACTCTGTGATTTAGAAGTCTAAAGCTCCACAAGGCCAATAGCTCAGAATTAACACACATGATTTGCATGTCTAAGGACCCAGATTCAAACTTGGGTGGCTGCATCGGCCAAGACCTCCACTGCAGACCCTAGCAATCCACTGCTGGTCAGAGTTTATAATATCAGTGAAGAAGGACCGGTTGAATGACTAATTAGAAGGCAGTTTGATATGTTCATTCTTTGCAGTGGGCTTACTCAATTTGTCAGCCCTCATGTGAAATAAAGCATGCCTCCTAAGTATTTTTGGTCCATATCATGCTCGAGAATCTTTCCCCTTGCATGAGATTTGCAGTCCCACACAAACACCAAGAGCAGGTCTGTGCAATCCATTGAGAACTACTGCTGGGCCATATTCAGTTTGGTGGGCCAGAAGAAGTATACAATCTCTCCTTACTTGAGAAGACATTTTACATGATCAGTTAAAATTAATTTGTAAGAGTGGGGGCTTAGTTTAGGCAAGCAAAGGTATATCAGAATGATAAAGAAAATAATGAGGTACATTAACAAATGCATTTATGCAACGCCAAATATGAGTGTATACGTGCAGTGCAAAATATATATGGTTTTTGCACCAGTTTAGCTGTCATTGCTTTCCCCTGACTACTTTAGCCATTTTAGCTTGAGAACATTCTGTTATTGATCCCTCATAGCTTGATGTTTCCAGGGCTCCCTGGGTAGAAGGAATATCAGGGATAGTGCAATCCTAGACATGTTTATGCAGGAATAAGCCCCATTGTTTGCACTGAGACTTATAGCTGCATAAGTTTGCATAGGACTTTGGCCTAAGCCTGCAGTGTACCAAGCCCTTTGTTATTAGTCATATGGAGAGAAGGAGCACAGAATAGAGAGTAGAATTGACTAGAACTGGACCTTCAGCAGGGATCTAAAGGCCAAGAGGGAAGATGCATCAGATGTTTTAAGAGAGGGAGTAAAGGAAACGATCAAAATGAATTGAACAAGTGTCCACAGGTGGCTATGAGTGGCTGACAGCATGATCCTACACATGTTTACTCCTAAGTAAGTCTCCTTAAATTCAATGAGACTTACTTCCAGATAAGTGTGTATAAGATTTCATCCTGAGTCACATCATAAAAGTGATAATAATTCAGATAGTTTGAAGATGGCTATATGGCTAAGAAAACTAAAGATTTATTGTGCTCTTCAGCTGCATGTGGATTTAACCCAACTGGAAAGCCCGTCCAGCAATTGATTTCTACATGCTATAAAATACATCCATTACTGTTTTCTTTCATCCTGTTATGTCATAACTTTAATGGCATGCCTAGTGTAATGTTCGGTGACAGATAAAAATAATCAATTCACATCTTCCAGAGAAAATGCATTGAATGGAGGAAACTCTCAAGTGCTTTACATGCTTTTGCATTATTTTTATAGCTTGAGTTGGATCTAAAACAAAACAGCAGCTTCTAGAAATGTCGTTTTTCTTTGGATAGTAATCCATCATCTCAGAGAAAATCACTGAAGAGAAGCTATGCTGTCAACTTGCTTAGATCAATCTCTTGAGATTTCCCAAAGCCTTTTCAAAAAGCTTTAGGATTTCCCTATGAAGTTAGATTATATGGGTTATCATTTCTGAGTAATGCAGAAATCCAGTTTGTTTCTTAGGCTGCAAGTAGAAGTTATGGGAGACACATGGAAGCCACCAATATCAGCACGATCACCTCTCCTCTTCCAGTTTCTATTGTAACATCTCCTAAATCAAAATGCATGCTAGGCAACCTTCTTTCACCAGTTTTGTTCACATCCCTTAGTGGGAACCAATAAAATGGAGAAAAATGAGAAAACCTTGCAAGATGATGTCCTAGCATACTTTTTCTCATCAAGAGGAGAGCAACACTTGCATGCACCATAATGTCTGGTTCCACCCTCAGAGTTTTGCCATAAGAGAGCAGACTAGAGAGCAGAATTAACCATCTTGTTGCTAAATATGTTCATGTCCTCTTATCAGTGGTGTCCAGACCTCCTTTGTTCTCAAACTAGCTTTGTGCTAATAGCTGCTGATCCTACTACTGTTAGGATTTTCTTCATGTTAGACCACTCCTAAAGCCATGCTCCTTCATCTTTTGGAGATAGTGATTCCTGCATAAAATCCTTCTTCAGCGACTGTATACAGCTACAAAGCCCTTTATAGCATGCAGTTGGAATCCTCCAAAGCAATGAACTACAGAGCCATGGGCTGATAAAATTTTGGAGAGCATGACTACATATAAGCTTGTTCAGCAAGCAAGAAATCCTAATTTTAAGAAAGATATTGTGGGACCATGTGCCCATTTATTTCCTTTGTTGGAGCTCTTCCAGCCAAGTACAGTTACCGGTACACACATATGCACAAAGTAACAAGCACTCACAAACACTGCGTTTGTATGCTGTATATTAAACAATATTGTTGTATTGAATATTCAGCTCCTTCTTGGGCCATTTTACAGTTCCATAACTTATCAGTTGCACACTAAGAATTATAATTAGTGAGTTCCTTTGCTTCTTTGGAGGGCAGTCCCACCAATGGGGCTGCAAACTTGGAGGCTTCCGGACTGTCTATGCCCTACCAAGCTGAAGCTGGCAGGATAGGAGACTGCCCCATTGCCCTCCAATTGCTAATATTTTAGCAGAATAGACTTTAAAGCCTACCTAGCAAGGATGCTTTGGAGCTGGATGGAAGGAGGCTGAGAGAGGCGTAGAGTAATTCATATCCTAAACCTTTCCAATCTTCTCACCTCCCTGCCCACCAGAATGCCTTTTCTTGCCCCCGTCAGGTGAATTTCCAACCCAGCAAGGGCAGCCAGCAAAGTTATCTCCACAGCAAATGCAAGGGAGAGGTCTTTGGATGAGATCTCCAACCCCCTTTTCCAAGGTTGTAGTGCTCTCCCTGACCTTGGAGGGGTTTTATGAGCAATCCTGTGGCCCCTGGGATGATTGCCCAGGAACTGAACATTGCCCCCTTGGTGATCTTGATTATTCTTATGTATGTGCTTGACATCACTGCATTAGAATCAGGAAAGACAAAAGGATGTACTTCTCCATGCAATACAAGCGGTAATTAGCATATGGAATTCAGTCCTGCAAGCTGCAATGTTGGCTACCCGCTTCAATGTCTAAGGAGCCATTCTTATCCTAAACATACCCGGATGTGAAGCAGGGCTGAATCTGGGAAATACGTGGATGGCTTCTCTCCTGAGATTATCATGTTCTATCAGCTTTAAAAGGGGATTAGATGTCTTCATAGAGGATAGATCTATAAAACCACTGTTATAGCCATGATACCTGAATTACACCTGCAATTCAAAGTGAATATGCCATTGAATAGCAATCGAGGGGAGCTGGTTTTCTCCTCTCCACTGTGGGTTTCCAAAAACACATTTGGGTGATGACTATGGGGAAATGTGATAGATATTTCATCTGAAGTGAATTCTTGCTATACTCACTACAAATTTCTGTCCATCCTATTATTATGGCTGCTTCCACAAGGTCTTGGCAATTATAGTTTGGTGCGTTGCTCAAATTTCTTTTCAGTATTTCCCAATAGAACTACATTTCCTACTAGGAAATGTTTATTAAAAGACTGTAGTGTAAGACTACCCAGCATCTAATAAATAAATGCATACATAAATAAAATAAGTGTTTGAGAAACAGACTAAATTTGTTTGCATGGAGAAGTGTAGGCATTTACCAAATCTGTATAATGACATAGGATTGTTCACATACTCTTTCCTCTCTCCTCTATATATTTTGTAAATAGGGTCATCCAGGCAAAGAGGGCCAGTCTGGAGAGAAAGGTGCCATGGTATGTATGTCTATGTGTCTCCCTGCCCCATGAGTACATGTGTAATTCTTGTTATAGGTAAAATGGAATGCTTGGAAAAATGTTTACTATGTGTTGATAAATGAAAACTATGTATGATATGCAAGGAATTAGACTCAGAGAATCAAACTTTTGAGTTAGCTTTCCTTCTTCTTCCACTGAGAAATAATTATGCCAATATGGGTTATTTTGGGTGTAGGTCAATGATGCAAGCATGTATTTGGCATGTGTTAATTCCCCAATAACGTTCCTCAGACTTGGCCCTCTTGTACCTTCCCTGCCCTTTTACCTTGCATTTTCCTTCTCTTGTCCTCTTCACTGAACTGGTCCTGTCATTAGGCTAAGTGAGATGATTGCTTCAACAGCAGATGCTAGGAGACAGGAGTGGCAACTTTCTGACTGTTACCCATGAACTCTCTGGCTATTCCTCTCTATTGGGGGACTGAACTGTGTATGCCACACTGTTTATGGACCACTAAACCAGTTTGCTGGCTAAGGTGTGGTGGGTGTTATCCCATCACCACTGTTGAGGTAAGATTCACCTTCTAGTTCAGAGAGCTTCTGTGCATGGCCTGGGAAGGAGTCACCATCTTGTCCTTCTTGTGCAGCAAGACATCTTGGACCAACTCTGTCCTTTCAATATTACCCGACTGTATCCCATCCTAAGCCTGCAGTAGAGGTTGTTTCTGAGATAAAAGTCTGCAAATTTGCTAACCACAGCCAATTTCTTTGCAACTTTCTGAGGGTACCTTCTCTACCTGTGCTGGTTCAGTGGTTCATTAAGATGCGGCAATCAGAAGAACATGTTTTCTTGCTAAGTGGCTGGTGGGAGATCAATTATAAAGGTGCAAAAACAGTGTTGGTGTTGAAGGATTGATCCATGAGCAGGAGCACTCTCATGTTTGTGGATCATCTGTGTGAAATCTATGCAGATACTGCATGCCAGAGCAAAGGGTTCTCCATGGCTGCTATTCCTTAGCACAAGAGAGGAAAATTGTACCACAGTGAGCCTAAAGAGTCTGTAGACTCATTGCTGGCTGCAGGGGAGAGCAGCAGCTCAATGGTAGGGCACCTGCTTCTCATGCAAAAGGTTTCTGGTTCAGTCCCGAACATTCCCAAATGGGGCTGGCATGGCTGCTGTCTGGATCCCTGGGGAGCCGCTGCCAATCAACGCAGACAACACATCAGCAGAAGGCCGTTTCCTTGCCCAGATCTGAACTGTCTAAGAAATGATTATCAAGGCTCTTCTGTGAAAGCTCCAGGGGAAGGAGCTCATGTATTTTTTCAGGCAACTTTTTCTACTCGCCAAGTCATCTTCCAGAATTTCTACCAATTCAAGTAAAATCTATGTTGCTGCAAACTGAATCCCTGGTTGTTTTCATCTTTTCTCTGGCATGCACCAGTGGACAGTTATTGATTGCAGGTCCCTCTATTTATGGATAAACCAAGAGTGTTCAGAATAAAGTAGGAAGAGAAGAAGGATTTTCCATACTGCGCATGTCCTGGGTAGCCTGAAACTCCAAGTTCTGTGCCAGATCAGTTCTGATAACTGAATAGTTTTCCGATTCAAGTGAATTTCCATTAAAAAAATCTGAAGCACCACCAGTCATTTTCCAATGGACATCATAGCAATCTATGCACTTGTGGGATTTGAAATTCCCACCTATCTTTGCCAAGGGGCATCATCCAAGAGCATGTTCCTTCACACACAGTTGCATGACGAATGGTGTCCCTCAGGAGCTGGGCTAACAAGGTGAAGCAAGTTGCTGTCTAAGCATGTGTGGAAGCATTCATAATGCAGGTCCAACCATATGCATGGACAGACCCAAAGGAACATTAACTCTTCTCCCGTTCAGCACATTAGATCAGCGAAGTCAATCATCTCCTACTCTAAGACATGCAGACTGGAATGAATGTGATACAGTATTGTTTAGTTTCCAAGAGATTCAAAGTGCTTCTTTTATTCCTTGTTGCCTCCTTTCCTCAAATAATGGAAGTGCAAATAATAGTACCAAATTTGCCAATAATATGCATTCACAAGGAACATCTTTACGGTTTCTTCACAGTGGCAGAGGATGAGTGAGGGCACAGAGGTTGATGTAAACACCAGTCTGGTGGATTAATTCAGGAGACAACAAAAATCAAAGTTAATTCAGTAAACATCAGTTACCCAATACATCTGCTTTTTTCAGCCTTTCCATTTATGTTGGCCAGTGTAGAAACCTAGGAAGCATATCCATATGTGTTATGTGACATTTGATGCCCCCCTTTACAGAGCTCTTTACAGAGTGAATGTGCTAAGTGAGTTTCACAATAGCCATGAATTGCTGGACAATTTGTCATCAATTACAGTTGGCTTTTTGTATCCAGTTCATTGTACCTCCTGTTTAAAAGCCCCTAATCAGTTGCAAATCCACTTGGAGGAAAAACCATCCTTGATGTCCACAGTTTCTTTGAGCCAACACATCCCTGGAAATACTCTGATATATCAAGCTAGAGATCTACTGGTTCAGTTAGGAAATTATAGGTCATATGAACAGGCTTATAAAAATAGGGGTCACAGTTAGGATCAGGCTCTTGAAAGATAAATGTGAATTAGCCAGCTGGTGTGTGTATCTTATTTAAAAGTATACACTCTAAATACAAGCCCATTTCTTTCAGGGGCCTCCAGGTCCACAGGGTCCAATTGGCTATCCTGGCCCCAGAGGTGTAAAGGTATGAGTAATACTTTTGTTCATATTTGATCAACCATCAGCCCTGTATTGTTAACTGATACCATAACTTGCCATTTTCATCACTATCTTTCAATAGGGTGCTGATGGTGTTCGCGGTCTAAAGGGAGGCAAAGGTGAAAAGGTAATATTCTTACTGTGTTTAATTTTTTGTAGTTTATATTTAAGTGAGAAAGGGACTCAGCCCATTAACAGAAAATAAAATGCTGTATGTATTAAATGATGCAGCTATATAAGTGACTATAATTATATTAATGATGAAAGGAAGGAATGGAATAAACCCTCAGAAGACTGGAAGGTCAGAATCTCATTAATGCAGTGGGAAAAGTACAAATAAGGCATCATAACCAAATATATTTTAATGAATAGTGATGAACAGGCTTCAGAAAGGGTTAGAACTGGGATATTCTGAATTGCCAGTGGTGGCATGCAGATGCCACTGTCCGGCATGGCATTGTGCCAAAGCCCATGCCTGAGTCCAGTTCAGACATGGAAGTGATTGCTTAGTTCCCAGCTGCCGCTGCCACTGCTCAGGCCATCTCATCTGTGAAGTCACTTGGATAAACCTCGGTATAAAAGAGCATAAAGGCGCACAGCAGCTGTGGTAGCCAGGAAGCATGACACAGCGGCTGGAAAATTGGCCTGGTGAAGCCGTACAGTCTCGGATACACTGGGGGTTTTCCAAATGGCCCAGTGCACAAGAAAGAGTGTTAAGTCAACAAGTAGTTCCTGTAAATGAAGTGTCTGTGGTCATACAAGAAATCCTGTTCCACTAAATTCAGCAGGAGTTTTACACTGACTCCCTGAGCTATGTATTGTATAGCTGTGTTTAGGGGTGTCAGAAATCCTGTCTGTACAGTATTCTTGTACTTTTTTGGTATTAAAGAAGGAATGCTCTTAGAGGTCATATTTCTCTTTGCCCTCTTTGATGCAAGATCAGCATCTGTATCTCCTGGATTCCACTGCTAGCAAGTCACTGGGACAGGTTTGGAAGAAAAAGAAAAGGTTTCCTAGAGAAGGAGGTCATCCTTTGCTTGTTGTTGATTGCTGCCTGCTGTGTCAGAAGTGGAGCTAAGGCTTCCAGAAGTGGAGATAAGTCTGCTTCCATCAGCACAGCAGCCCTTGAAATGCCCCTCCATTGTGGTGCTGGAAAGACTGCATTGCCACTGTTTAGTTCAAACATAGTCTACATTTCACAAGGAGGCATGCTGCACTGCATTGACCCCTGATGGTGCTACTTCTTGAGCAGTCCTTGGGAAGGAGCACGACCCAAGCTGAAGGCATTGCAAGTTAGACTTGTGTGCTGTTTCTGAACTGGCTGGCTTCACTTCCCAGCACCAGAATGGAGAGGTATGTCCGGATCCTCTGTGCTGATAGAAAGGCCTGTGGGGCATTTGTCCACCGAGTTGTGAAGCGCTGAGATGTTGCTGGCTGGCTGGCTGAGAAGTGGCACTTTGCCTACCTGTCCAAGCCAGAGCCAATTTGCAAGCAAGCCCTGGGAAACATTGCTACCTAAGCCATCAATAGCAGCCAAGGTACCTTTTCCAAGGTGATGGGTGCTTAGGGTTAGATGACGCCATCTTATGAATTGCAGGCAGCCATCAGCTACCCATCTTTGTCTTGTATGTAGTACCAAGAATGAAAGCTTCATCTTGTAGTTTGTGTTTTAAGATATCACCATGTCATTGTGAAAATTGTAAGATAATACCTTCTTTATGTCCTGGAATTTTAATTTATGCCATGGGAAGGACCTCAACTTTTTACCATTATTATTCAAAACATTCACACGCAAAGATTGTATAACATTTACTCCCAGTTTGGGTTTTGGCATTATATGCCATGTTCTCATTTGGATTTTCCTTTTTCAAAACCGACTAGTTTTTATTGGATACTTATTTAGGATAAAAAGAACTTGAACTATAGGTTAAAAACAACCTGAAGTATTTTTTGGTGGAAGTTCTTTTGCCACATAGGACAGTCAAGAAAGAAATGGTCTTGGTTATTGAACAAAACAATGTCCTAGCCTTGCAAACATTACAGGCACCTTTAGTGAGTGATGGAAAAATTGATTCCTGAATAGGAGAGGCGGCAAGATAGACATTTCTTAAAAATTGGAGGAAAAGTCCAAAGCGCTTGCTGTTTTCTTACAAAGAGTGATACATGTTGTCAATCACCCTTCTTGCCTGATGGCAAACAATATAGCTGCACATGATAAATCACATTACAGTAAACTACTTTGCTACAAGCATGTTCATCGTGGAAATGGTGTTTTCTCAGGCTGAAGATGCTGCTGAAACAAACCTTCTTGGCTTAATCTTTTTAGTGGAATTAATCTGGAGTGTCTTGCTCAAGGCCCTTCAACACCTGAAAGTCAGAACTGCCTCCTCCTATAGATCAATGCTTTTCTTAAGTGTCAGTCTGGCTGGGACAATCTGTAGAGACAATTCTATACAGTAAGAATTGGAAGCTGGGACAATCTGTAGAGACAATTCTGTACAGTACAAAAGGTGTGTCTTACACTGCAGTTGAGTACTACATTTTTCAGGATTTCTGGAATGTGATTGTGAGCATGTGTAGCAGCATCATGGGTTGCAGGAATACTGAGAAATATAATTTACAGTGCTGGGGACATCCACGGAACGGATGCGAGGAAGGTCTTGGAATTCTATTTCTTAGTAACATTTAAGAGATTATTCTGTGCAGCAGAGGCTCTGTTATAACCTTACTTGGGAGCAGAACCCAACAACATGTTTGGGTGAAAAGGGAAATGAAAACTGATGATAGTGTGACCCATTCTGGCTTGGACTTAAAGTTAAGGCATTTTGGCTTCTTTTGCAATTGGTTCAGAGGGTTCTAAATTGGGTGCATTATTTCTGAACCTTGCAGTTCCCAACTTCACCACTTGAGTAACAGGAGAAATATGAGTGTGTTAATCAGCCCTTAATCTCCGGTCGTTGCATTTGGGACTGTACTATAATTGACTTTTAAAGGTGAGATATCCAATAGGGAAAGAGCCCAAAGTTTTAAATCTGGAAATATAAGTAGGAAATTTAATACAGAAGAATTGTATCATAATGAAGAGGTCCTTGATGAATTAAGAAATAAATTTGTCTGTCGCCTTAAGCACCTTGCTAATTATTCATTCTTCCTTTTAAAGCTGGAAAGTGATTCAGTTCAGCAGTGGCAATATGTTTTTATCTGATAGAGAAATGGCCTTACTAAAATTATTTGACATATCATGATACAGCTTTAGTGGTGTAAATTATTGTGACTTACAGTAAAATCGCTATGGGTACTGCATCTGTTCTACCTATGCATCCATTCAGCTTCTTTAAATTTTTCTGCTGTATTTGCATAAAGAACTCTATTACATTTTTGTCCCTATCAGGGTGAAGATGGTTTCCCTGGGTTTAAAGGCGACATGGGTCTTAAAGGCGACAGAGTAAGTCTCTCTCTCTCTCTCTCTCTCACTCTCTCTCTCTCTTTCTCTCATCCCCATCCAGCTCAGTTCCCAGTGCTTCACCACACTCTAGTGGGAGCTAGAAACTGAATCTCCAATGAGTTTTGCAGGTGATAAGACAGAGTTACGGAGATGGGAAGAGTCTTTCTCAGTGGCTGATGTGAGCAGGGTCCTGGCAGAGGCTTACAACAAAGGCCATGATGCCCTCCTGTCTCTTCAATGAACGGCTGGTTATCATCCATGCCAACAGGGAACAGTAAAGTGCCATTAAAGTGAGGACACGCCTGCCTTTGCAGTGATTTCTCTGGGCTGTAGTGACAGAGACGTCTTGCAAGCATGCACTTAACTCACCCAGGAGAGTAGAAAAGCTGTTCTTATGCATGTACACAAAGATACTCCACACATTTCATGTTATCATAAGAGAAGTATTATCAGATAATTGTCCTAAATCCTCTAAGCCTTTCCTATAAATCATATTATTTATTTATTTATTTATTTATTTTTGGATTTATATCCTGCCTTTTTCCTACAAAGGGCTCAAGGCAGCTTACATCATTCCCCTCCTCCATCTTATCCCCACAACAACAACCCTGTGAGGTAGGTTGGGCTGAGAGCCTGTGACTGGCCCAAAGTCACCCAGTTGGCTCCATGGCGGAGTGGGGACTCGAACCCAGATCACCTGAGTCCCGGCCCCATGCTCTTAACCACTACACCACACTGGCTCTCTCATTAATAAATGAGACCTACTCTAGGTACTACAGCACCACTAAATTCCATATACGTACATTCCTCATTGTAAATTAAAATATGACTGAACTTTCCACTGCCAAAAGTACAGACTGTAAAAGAAAGAAACCACTGACAGAGAGAAACTACTCCCCTGATTTCATGGTTTTGGTACAGTGCTTCGGTTGAAACTTACTGATCGTTTGGTGGCTGGCATCCTTTTCCCCCAGACATGCACCATTCCAAGGAAAATTCTGGAGGAAAGTGTCAGTGCCGGCTAACTAGAGCTACCAGGGGATTCTAGTTAATTTGCCCCCTGCACACAGACACACACACACAGCATTATGTACTCCACTCCTGAAAGTGACCATATGCCCCCTTCCCCAGCCCAGATTTTGACACATACAGTGTCAGAGTCTGTGAAGAGAACCACAACACGTTCCCATCCTCTTTCAAACCAAGTTAATGTTACAGTCACATGGTCCTTACTGATCCACTTTTTCATATGCATGAACAAATAGAGAGAGAAATCGCCCCAACACGATTGTTTACTGGAGAAATCTGCCTCAATTGAACATAAACATCTGGTTTCTCAGTACCTCTATTTATTTATTATATTTCTGGACCACCCATCAGCTCAAAGGCTCCCCGGGCAGTTCACAAAATTAAAAATAAAATGCAACATTTGATATAAAACAGTCATTATAAAATCATAATAATGCAGTTAGCAAAAACGCAATCATACACTAACACAACATGTTATGCCCACAGCTTAATCACTCTACAGGAATTTATTTATTTATTTAAGATATTTTTATACCATTTGATTCCACAAGCTCTCAGGACGGTGTGCAGAATATACTTTAAAATATCAAATAACACTCAATTTTAAAACAAATGTAAAACAAACTTGCCTGTTGCAGAAAAACCACATAACATAAAAATTTGGACAGGCTATGATAAAACAATAACAAAATAATGCATAATTATATAATAACCATTTAGATACAGTAGTAAAATACAGCAAAAATGAGGAAAAAAATCTAACTGTTAAAATAATGGAAAAATTAAAAGCTTTTCACCCAGTACCAGAAAGAGCTAAGAGTGAGTGCCACAGATGGGGTGCCATAACCAGGAAGGCCGTCCCCCTAGTAGCTGCCCGCCTTGCTTCCTTTGGAGAGTGCCACTTGAGAAGGAGCCTCTGGGCCCAAGTAGGTACATATGGGAAGAGGTGTTCCTTCAGAAGCGTCATAAATAAATAAATACCCTGGCCCCAAACCATTTAGGGCTTTAAATGTTAACATTAGCACTTTGAATCGGGCCCAGACTTCAGTCAGTGAGCAATGGAATTGAAAGAGGAAGGTTGTGATGTCCTCTTGCTGAATCATTTGTTCTGTATGTTGTTGTGAGGATAAGATTGAGAGGAAGCGAATTCTGTAAGGCTGCCTTGGATCCCATGAAAGGAGAAAAGGGAGGATATAAATATAATGAATGAATGAATGAATGAATGAATGAGCATGGCCAACTTGTTATAAACATGACACACATGCATGTCAAAAGTGCAAATCCCTTTCTTAAAGAAGGAAAGTGATGATCTGACCCATGTTGACAACATAACTTTCGCTTCCATGAAATACACAAAGCGATCCCAATAAGGTTCTTGATACACCATGCTTGTCTGTCCACTGATCTCAAATTTCCATGCATTTCTCTTGCAATACATATTTGTGTGTGTGCTGCTGGGAAGATTTCTTTTATATATCCAAGTCCCCACAAAACCTTAAAAAGAACATGGGACGTATTAAAGTGAGGCATTTTTAAAGCATGCTGAAAAATTGTCCTTGTCTTTCTCTGCAAATGTTCTCCGAAAACCTTTAGTGGAGTGCCTGATCACATTTAAGAGTTCCTCCTGCCTGCAATACATTCCACAATTTGGTTCTCATTCTTCCCTGTAGGTTAGAGAGCAAAGGTTAAGCACATTGCCCTGAAATGTTTTTCATGGCTCTCTTCCAGTGCCAAAACCAATTTGGGGGAATGCTATCAGATTCTCCTAATGTAAATATACTTGCCATTAAGCAATCATGAGCAGGGAGAATAAATTGAATCGGTAGATCACTGGGAAGATGGAAGCCATTTATCTCATTCTGAGCAGAAGAAAACCAAACAAAATCATTCATACAAGTCATCCCGATGCTGTAATTCATGTGCTAAATATAATTTACAGTGTAGTCCTGTACAAGTCTACTCAGAGGTTATCCTCATTGAGTTCGCCAGGTCTTTCCCGGGGAAAGAGTCATAGCATCATGGTCTTAAGGTGCATGTTTGGACAGAAAAAAAAAAAAATCTGCAAGACCCAGAATTCTTCAGCCGCCTATACTGGCTGGGGAACGCTGGTGGTGGTTGGACTTGCTCTAGCTAAACATGCATAGGATGGCACCCCTAGGACACAATCCTATTGCTGCCTAACATTGCCTGGCAGGCACAGGTTTAATTCTTGGAGCCCTGGCTCCAAGATCCTATGACTTTGGTGCTGGGCTCTGGAGGTTGAGCCCTTGTGATGCCCCCTGAAAAATATCATGCTGATTACCCACTGCATCCTAGAGCGGAAAAAAGGGGGCCCTGCTAGGGAGTGGGAACTCGAGCTTGCTCCAGCTCCAGTCACTACCCTTTCCTACTTCCCTGCCGCCTCCTGGCACTCACTCTAGGTGGCTGCAAATGGCCATCTAGAGGAAATACCCAAAATTATGCATGATGGCAGCAGAAGATTGATTGATTATATTTATATCCTGCCATTTTCCTATCAAGGAACTCAAGGTGGCTTCCATAATTCTCCTCCTCTCAATTTTATCCTCAAAACAACAATCCTTGGAGGTTAGGTTGGACTGAGAGTCTTTGACTGGCCCAGCTCCAATTCTAAGTGGGGGCTAGAACCCAGATCTCCTGTGTCCCAGTCCCATGCTCTTAACCAGTACACCAGACTGGTTCTCACTGATAGATCCCACTGTGATGTTGCCCATTTTAGGATGCATAGGATGTTCAGAGGTTTACGTGCAATCCTTCGAGGGAAACTAGGATTGCTTTCTCTGTTATTCCATCGCTAAGGGCCAACATGGATGTGTTCAGATTGCCAAATGCATCCTACTGTCAGTTAAAAGCAGTGCATGAGAGAGGCTGATTTGGATCAGATTGTGGCACAAAGTGAGAGAAGGTTTAGCCTTGCCTCCTGAGCATTTTTCTGACTTCCATTTTCCCACCTTCCAGTTTCTATTCAGTTGTAATGAAAGCCGGGACAATGCAGATAATGTCCCGCATGTGGAAACCCCATTTCTGTTGCTTCCTCTCTCTGTGGTCACATGTACATCATGGTTCCCGTTATAGGAACGGTTGTGAGAAAGGGTGCAGATTTCTTAACTGCATCCCTTCATGCTGACGCATCATGCGGCCATGCCTAAACCAGACATAAGATATTCATTTATCAGATATTCATTCTTGCACTGTCATCTGCTGGGAAGTTCACAAATACTTGTGCGAACGCTTACAAGATGAAAGTATGGATGAAATCCAACACAGCCATCACTCCTTTATTTGGCACAGTCATGCAGTATTTACAAAAGTTCATAGTCTATACAATTTAGCAAGAACCTGTTTCATTTCATTTCATTTCATTTCATTTCATTATTTCATTTCATTTCATCATTATTTATTTATTTCATTTTAAAACCTCCTAATAGTCAAGGCTTTCTGGGCAGTTTCATTTCATATTCTGTGTTTGTGACTCACTTATGTAAAAAAATTAACAACAAAACAGTTCACAAAACGATAGTGTCACATTTCAGTGATACAGCAATTGCCCAAAATGTCACAGCAAAATGCTTTGCCAAGGCATACCAACCAGAAGCAATATGGCACAGTCATTAGCCAAGAGTGAAGACCGAAAAGCTGCTAGAACAATGTTTAAGCTTCACATATGAATTTCTCACATATGAGAAATATGAATATGAGAAATTCACATATGAATACTGCTTTCTCTTTTCTCTCTCTCGTGGGAGAATTGGTTTTAGTTATAGCTTCAGCCTTTGCGATTTTAGCCAGAACAGCTTCACCCTTGTTTACATGCCATATTCAAATGATAGGGGATTACACTGACGCACACACCAAATAATCCCCTTTTATTTTTGTGTTGGCTCCCTTGTGCTTAGAAGGCTCCATGGAAAGTATGCTTTGACTAACATTTGAGGGAGTGATGGGGTGGGCCTGTAGATTTCGTGAAGTACCCCTTTTAATTCCAGCACTGAATAAACATTCCTTCCACGGAGACAAGTGGCTGCTTTTATTTGCCATGTTTACCCACAATATTATATATATTTTTTAAAGGGGGAAGTTGGTCCTCTTGGTCCTCGAGGAGAAGATGGCCCAGAAGGTCCAAAAGGTCGTGCAGGCCCAACAGGAGACCAAGGTGGGCCTGGACAAGCTGGTGAAAAGGTTAGTAGCCCAGTAATAGTGCATTTAAAAAAAATCATGGTAGTTTCCTACTGGACCATTCCATTGTATGTTACAAATTAGTATATGACAGGAAAAGTGGATGCACAAATGACACGCGGTTCCATTTTTCATTCCATATTGTCTTGTCCAAATAGAACCATGTGTGGAACTTGTCTGTGAAACACATGTGGATCCCAGATATATGTTCTCATAAAAATATACCTCAAAACTAAATCTGTATGCAGTCTGTAATGCACCCCAACTCCTTTTTATCTTCTGCAGCATTGCAAGGTATTAACTGGGAAGTCTCCAGTTTCAAATCTCAAATCTGCCATGAAATTAAAGATACTAATTCTAGCTTCTGCCCCTACCATGTATAATATGGGTATATTAATACTGGACTTTATTATACATCTGTAATAAAAATGCCAACATTGCAATCCTTACATTTTTATTCAAATGTAAATCTCATTGAGTTCAGCTCCCTGGAAGGCAGAGGACTACAGTTTAGGATAATGAGCAAAAGTTCCCATGTCATGCTAAGGTGACTCTGTGAATAAACTTTGCTGAACAAATCACAGCATGCCTGGCAGTTGATGGTGCTCACAGTGGCTTGTTCCCCCCCAAACTCCCCCACTTCTCTGGCTGCTATCCCAGCATCCTCCATGGAAGAACCCATCTGGTCTCCCACATCCTGCTGTTCCATCCCTATCACCACTGGCTTGTTGTTTTTAAATAATTTTAGGAGCTTCAGAAATGCACAAAAGCCATATTTTTTCATCTGCTGGAAATTGCACAACTGTTTCTCTTTCTCCTCCTCCCCCCTCACCTTTTCCTCCTACTCCTTTGTCTTTCACAAGTGTTTTATTTTTGGTTAGGCCGTAAAGAACCACCAATCATGGTTTTGTGTCATACTGACAATCTCTGATTGGACCAAGTGGAATGAGTCATGTACCTTGTGCATCATGGGCTAATTAACCACAATTTATCATTGTGATATATGAACTTGCCCATTACTTTCAAATGCCCATCAATACCTTATATTTAGGTGCTGTGCATGCACACTCACACATATTCCTTGTGGAGAAGGAATTCCATCAATACACATATGAACTGGGCTGAAGAAACCTTTGATTATAAGGATCTTCCAAAGGGGTTTCCCCATGTGACCTCCATCTGTGTTTCCCAGATATGCCCTGTGAGGAAGAGCAATTTATGGACTAGAAGAAAAATGGAAAGTACTTTGTTTATGATTTGATGCTAGTGACCTTTATAAGCTATCATAAAAATACCTTAAAAGTCAAATCACTCATTCCAGAAAGTGTTGCTTTCAGCTTCACTTAACTTTTGGGAGCTATTTTGGAATTAATGATCCCCACAATGTTGCACGTCGTCTTCCCAGCTGTTAACAAGGGCATGAATCAAGAAAGCCAATATTATAATTATGGATGACTGGAGACATAATTGGAAGGCCATCACTGAATTCCGGTTAAATTTCAGTTCCTTTGCAGCAGGAGTATACCAACACGAATTTCAACTAAATTCCTACTGAGCTTCTTCAGTCAGGCCTGGCATTGTGGAAATGCTGTGACAGGCATAAAGTTAGACCCCAGAAATAGGAGAGGAAGGGAATTAGCCACCAGTGCTACTCTGCAAATGCTTACATGGGGATTTCTATAGCGGTTCTTTCCTGAACAAGTGGAAGAAAGTTCTTGATTTTCTTTCGCCTGTCTTGTGTAACAGCTTCTGGGTGATGTGTAAAGCACTCCCATGTGACCACAAAACCCACAAGAGTACATTTCGATCTAGCCCATAATTGTTTGAATTGGTTCATTCAACCAGGGCATATATATCTGGGAAATAACACTATAAAGGGCTATTGCTTTCATAACTTAGACAAATGGAAGCATATTGTAAAGTGTTGTCCCATATTAACCATAAATAAAGTATGGCATTTATTTTCACACTTGGAGCAGCAATTAAAAAGGAAAGATCTGTCTTCGATGAAATTGTTCCTATTTCAACTTTTAATTCCTTCTTTTGGCACTCACAAAGCCCAGAGTTATAATTTTTAAAGCACAGATTTAAATTATAAAAACTCATATACCTAGCTGCTGGAGCTAGGAGAAGCAGCAAACTTAGTGAAAAATTGTCATAAAGCTAAGTTTTAATTTTGTTTATGTAGGCAAGTGATTTTATTTGTTTGTTTGTTCTAAAAATATAGTAGTGTGTGTGTTTGTGTGTTAGATGTTTATATAGATGTTTCCAGGTCTGACACACTTGTATTGTGTCAGACCTGGAAATAGTAAAAATACAGTGGGTGGAATCTGAGTTTATGTCCTAGAGGCATTATCTTTATATTAACATATTGTGTTTTATTACTTCTGCATATGTGGGGGTGTTAGTTGTGTTTTTCCCCCCATAGGTTTGATTATGCAGGCTTAGAGAGTGGAATGCAATTCCCTACCTTACTTTAGTTTAACAATCCATATCATACTCCAATTAATCCATAATAAGCATAAGATGGAACCGGCAATTACATGTTCAGGCTGCTCTGACAGTTTGCAGGTGAACTGTTGCGGAAATACCCCACATTCTTAAATCTTTCATGTTTTTCCCCCTTGTCTGTTTCTTGCCCCTTTGGACAGCTGCCCCGACTATTCCTTTTCTTGTTGCTTTGATAGCGATACAATTATAGCCAGTGCAGAGTGATGACATTATGTTGCTAGCATGGTAGTTTCACATCGGCATCACATTTGGCTGTACCACTGTGTCAAAAAGCCAATTCAAATTGAGGGCATACATCTGGCTGAATACATGCTCAGGAAAAGGCCCCCTCACCCATTTTAGCACAGTCCTATTATTAACCCACAGTTAGAAGTGATATCCATTACAATTTCTAGGCTGTTTAGAAAAATCATCTTCTTAAGCAAGTTCAAATGTTATTATGTGGGCATCTGTGCACCTTGTGCACATATAATTCTTTTCCCTTACTATTATTTTTGTTGAGGAAATGCTTTTGGAACTAGAAAGATCTGCAAAAACACATTTATGCTGGTGACTGTGTGATACATGTGCCTACATTTATAATAGTGTTTTAATGTCACTTTAAAAACTCATCAGCTTTCAATTCTAACTCTTCTATGGCCCTTCTCAGGTTTTGCTCCAGACAATTGTAATTAGTACTGTAGTAATTAGTATTGTAACTATTGCAATTACTCGTTAATGCCTCTGTTATGCAGGGTACTGGGTTGGAGAAGGCCTATGAATTTACAGCAGGCTTCCTTTACACAGTGCGGCCAGGAGAGGGTGATGCCAGCAGATACACCCCATTTCCCCTTTCCATATATGGATGAGACTCCTGAACATGACTCATGTTGCCCATAATCAGATGCTGGAATAGTCAAGAAGGATGAATTAAAATTCAAAAGTTTAATCCATGAACCAAAGATGTTGTTCACAGGAGCCATCTGCACTGCCAGATCTTGCCTACGGTAGCAGCAAAATCATGAGGCAAGCCAACACCAATAAAAACGTTCAGAAAACACCTTACCTCCATGCAAAATTCACCTGTTTGAATTCTGATCTTATTTGATAAATTGCACAATGGTTCATTATGTTGGAACAACTGCTAAAAAACTAACTGAATCTTTTTTCAATGATAGGGTAAACTTGGTGTTCCAGGATTGCCAGGATATCCCGGAAGACAAGGCCCTAAGGTAACTTTCCTATAACTCTAAGAAACGCATGGTGCTGGAGAACAGATAGCTGACATCAAGCATTAAAGCTGTGCTGTTGGGAACTGCCCAGAGAACTTTAGATGTTGGATGGTACAGAAATAAAATAAAATATAGCTTTGTTGTTCCTATATGTTTTGTGTCACTTGGAACCTCACTTTACAGCAAATACAAGATATTCAGATGTACCTGTATAATACCTTTACAGGGCAAGCCTATGGCCCATAGACAGCATATAGAAGGCTATAGGATTGTTTGGCTTCCCAGCTCCAAGGTCAGAAAAGAGCTCCAATTTCAGAGATGGGGATCCATTCTCAGTTCCTTTCTACCCCTTCCGACTAGTACAGGAAAAGAAAGCACGTGGGCCGCGTTGCCAAGGTCATAACAGTGACCTCAGAGAAGGGGGCAAGAGAGTATTCCATGGGATGGTGATGGGAGGAGACTGAGTCTGCCAGGATGCAATATATCACGGCATCCGCCTCTTTCCATCTAAAGAACCTCAGGTAGATGGCTGAAATCATGAGCTTACAGGCATTCCCTTTGTATTGCATCCTTAATGATATATGCGTGTATGTTTTATATGTATGTATATATGTTTATATATATTCACCCTCAGATGGAGGCCATTGCAATAATCCAAATCAGTTTTAACACATAAATATATTTGTGTGTTGCCACATTAACACTGATACATATAATGGATTTGGGATCTGGTGTCCTTGTTCTATAGTTCATAATGACCATGTAAATGGATAACTTGCACCCTAATGGGTGCTCAGGATTATTTATTTATTTATTGAACTTGTATAAAAGCTGCCTATTAGCATAATGCTCTCTGGGTGGCCATTACCATACTTTAGACCATATTATAAATATCAACTGTGTTTATTCATAAAACATTCAAATATTAAGACTATCTCTGAATCTGGATCATCGCTTTTGAAGTAGTGAGGTCTTTGCTTTACCTTATGATGTTTTGGTTTATTGGACCTTGGGGCACAATCTTCCTCAAAACTTTTCCTGCCACCTGAGATGAAGAAGTTGGTACCCCTTCCCATTCCATATACAACAGCCGACTGGGCTTGCAGGTGAACCTGTCTTGAGGAGTCAGCATCCTCTATTGTACCTGCAAGAAGCAGACTGAGGGCTACGTGGCCTGCAAGTATCTCCTCCAGCTTCTTGCTGACACCTCCTAGGCTCTGCCTCCTCAGAAAACTGATTAACTCTGCCTAATGCCAGGGCTGACCCTGATGATGTGACTCCTGTAGAAACCGATAGCGGATCTGAAAGCGTGGTTTGAAGTGGGTTTCAGATGCTGGGTGAACCATCAATGGTTCTAAAGCCCCACTTAATTCTAGGAAGTGGCAACATGCAAAGAAATACACATCAGAGAAAAGAGATTATAGGAAGGCAAAGTGCGTTCCCAGTGGTGCCTCCTGGTTTTTTAACTGTGGCTAACAGAGAACCAGAGCTACATTTGTGACATCACAGGTGCACTGTGCACTTAATTTATATAATGTAAGGTTTTACTGTTACTACCCTAGACATATTTCAAATTGAATAATACAGTTTTAAAGCCTTTTTAATATTGGGAACATATGTTTGATTTGGAATTTCTTTCACTTTGCTTGGTTGAACTCTATTTATTTTTTCAGTAGTCTGTGTTAATGCAATATGCTATTACTGCTAATGAAAGTATTCATCAAGAATATTCATCTTCAAAAGAGAGCTTTGATGCACCTGCCTTTTAACTTAAATGACTGAGATTTCAGCCTTCTTTTTTGTCTGTCATTGCTTCAAAACTCTCTTTGGCAAATTTTAAAGATCAAAGAGATCTTGCATTATTCAAACTATGAACACAAACGATATACACTTCAAAGAGAATCCGTGGTCTCCACCCACCCCCCTCCAAACAAAGATGTCAGTGTGAATTTTATTAAGCTAAATCTTCATTATGTTAAAAGTGAAATTATTTTGGAAGCATTGTTCATGGTTTAATGTTTTTAAGAGGTTTAGCATTTGAAAAGAATTGGCATTAAAGTATACAGATTACTGCTGGGCTGCATGTTCTAATTTCCTGTCTGGGCTTCCTATCCTTCCCGAGTTGCTGCAATGCCGGAGCTGTGCGCACACGGCCGTATCACAGTCTTTGCTCTCCCAGCGACTGTGAGAAGCACAAGATTAGCCATAGAACCAAAGGCTGGCAAGTTGCTACTGAGCACTTTGCAGTCCTCTCCAGCCATGACAACACTTTCCAGTGATGCCCCAAGATGACCTCATCTCTGCCCGTGTCATGCATATCTGGCCTTCTCCTGTGGCGTCCATTCTTCTGGCCCACTTCACATTTCAGCATTCCTCCTTGTCTGTCTTTCCCTTGGGCTGATACCTGTTCCAAGCTTTGCAGCCACTTTCTCAATCCTCTGCTACTGCCTTCTTTTGCTCTACCCTCCCCTCATCTGTCACTCATTCAAAGTCACAGTCCTTTCTTTGCAAAAATATCATTATTCACCAAAGTGCTTTCCAGAAGCACAGTCACCCAGAATCAATCTCTGACCATGCACAGAATCTAGTCAATCTAGTATTTACTTCTAGGAACTCTCCTTTTGAGTATGCCTGGGTGCCATCCTTTTGGGTTGGGGGTCCTTTGGAAATAAGCATGCCTCCTCTCTGCTCATCAGCCCTCTAACTGCATAGCCCTCCTCTGCCAATGTCACACCATGGGGCCAAGAGCCACACCCACTTCATCTGCCTCTGACAAATTCCCCTGGTCCAAGCCACCTACTAATAGCTGTGCATCTTGGTTATTCCCAGACACTGCTTGAACACCTGGGCAGTCTGGCCTTGAAATAAACACTCTGCTTCTCTCATCTCCGCAGCTGGAATTGACCTATATTCTGACCCCTCTACTCCTCTTTCTCTTCCTCCAAGCCCAGATCTTGCCCCAGGAATGCACACCAAGAGCAACTGCCACTCTGAATCTCAACATCACCTGCCTACCCAGACTCTCTCTAGGATTTAAGCTGCTCATGTAATGGTGAATAGCAATAATTGCACTCAGCATAGCTCAAGTAGATGTACCCACAGACCTGGCTGCCCTGACCACCTGTGACATATGCATAGCTTAGCCAACCACCGCCAGATATTTAATCAGAACTACTGACCTTTTAGAGAGGTACCATATAAATGAGTCCACGCAGCTACCAGCATTGAATGCCTCCATTCCTTGGTGGGGAGTATTTTTACTTATTTTCAGGGGCGGTTACCCTCATGGGAGAGGTGGAGCAGCAGCTTCTTTCAGAGAACCTCTGGCTGTGGGGCGACATTCAGCTGTGATAAATAAATACAACAGCTCTGTTGTAAGCTGTCTGAGACATCATTGGTGAATGGGTTATAAAAGCGTTAAACAAATAAATTTGCTCTCTCTCTCTTCTCTCTCTCTCTCTCTCTCTCTCTCTCTCTCTCTCTCTCTCTCTGAGAGAGAATATCAAAGTAGGTGTCTTGCAAAGGGGTTCATTGTTCCATGGCCTGGCCACCATTTTGTTCTCTCCAGAATGCTCTGGATGCAATGTCATTTCAGAGCATGGGGAAAGGAGATGAGGAAACAGCAGCCAGTAACAATGCAAAGATTAAAGGAAGCCATCACAGTTTTTACTAAAGACCCCCTTGCCCTTGATGGTGACTAAGTCACTGCCTTGCCTGAAAATAAGACAAACTACACATGTTTTCACTTCTCACCTCATACCCATGCAAGATTAAAATGCTGGGGGTTTCTTCATTGGTTTGTTTTGTTTCAGTCCTAAAATAGTCCTAATACTTCCGATCAGAAGTCTAAAGGTATCCTCTGACCCATCTGAGACCCATGAGCATGATTGCCTGTAACTCTGTCATAACAATAAGTCCAGTGCCAGTGAGCTTATAGGCAATGGCCCCATCACAAACATTTATTTGTAACTGTAGAGAGTCTTTAAGATTTGACTTTTCAAGTCTTTCTTAGACATTCACCAAATACAGAGATCATTTTAAAATAAAGTATATCCAGCACAGTTTTGAAAAACCAGAAGGGTTGCTTGCCTTTCATCCCCTTCAATTTACATTTTAGACAGCTGTTATTATACCAGTTATAAAACAGCATTGTAGCTTCATTGTACCAGAAATGAATAATCACAGTTGCTGTCCTTAGTTGCTGTCCTTAGGGAGCCTTTGAGTATATAACTAGCACTTGCATGCTGAAAGAAACATATCCTGCAATTTTAATCTTCAGTGTCTGTGGAGAGTAAATTGTATTTAGCATGAGGCCCTTTCGATTCTCAGGTCTTTCGTATAACAAATCTGTACACAGACAAACTGAGCCTGCACTCCAGAAATTCATAGTGAAGAATAAGAAGGGGGAAAGCAGGGAGCAGAAGAAATGAAAAATATAAGAATAGCTTCAGGAGATACAACATGCCATCTTTTGCAGTCATATATGAGTAGAACATTACAAGTTAACTTCTGAGCACAATCATCCTTTAGCAGCCTTTCCCTTGTTCCACATCCAACCCAATTATTTGTTCATAAGTCTTATCCTTCCTGCAAGATTGTTTATCATGAGCTTCATCTAGACTTGTTGTTTATCATGAGCTTCATCTAGACTCACAGCCATTTTTAGCAAATGGGGCAGCAGGAGAAATAATTATTATAACAAAACATTTTTTTTACACTTGTGATGGTTTTTAAACAGTTTTTTTTTTTTTTGAATTCAGCTCAAAATAGAAACATCTTTGATATTCACCATTACCATGAACACTTTTAGAATTTTTGAAAACTGGGGTTAACTTGCTCATCTCAGACTGGTCCAAAATCCAGGAAAAATGGTCCCTGTATCCTGAGAATATCCTGCCCCTTCTAAAGTCAAAGCATACTCAGTTCCCTGATCTTGAATTCCCAGCATGTGACTCACATGTTCTCACTTAGTAGGGTTTGGAAAACTTCAGAATGATGGTGCTGGTCAGAGGCTGAGGCTAAATGAAGGGATGTTCTAATTCAATATACAGTGGCTTCATATATTCAGAATTGCATGTGTATTTTTTAACTTCCCTTTCATAATTCCTTGCTTAGTTGTTTAAGATCATGGTATTTGTTCTAAAAGTAGATGCTCGCTCTTGTCTAGTTTGTGCAGATAGAAGATGCCATGTCTGTGAATGCCTTTGGTTTTCATCAGTTCTTTGATAGTATGACTTGTTTCTTCTTATAATGCATAGTAACCTGTATTTGCAGCTCTGCAAACTTTGTTGCACTAGTAGAATAGAACCCTAGCACAACAGGAAGGAGCAATCCTGAAATAAGCATGGACATGAGCAGAATCGCTCAATAAAGAGACAGGACAGGGAACCCCCGACTGTGAGCTCTGTTGACCAGCTCCATTCTGGGAACAAGGATTGCTACTCATTTCTAATTGTTTTCAGAACTGCTAGTTCCTTTTGTGCTAGTGGTCTCCTCCACCAATACAGGAGCTGTATAGGATACCACCAATGACTTCGTTGGTATGATATGTATATATTAATGATGCCATTGTTAATGTTTTAACTGCTTTCCGGACTTAAAGTATTATGGTAAGAAATCACCTGTCAATAATTTTTCCCCATCAACACTTGTATTCTTCCATGTGGATAATATAATGGTATATACCTTGTAATGTACTTTATAGAATGCTCAGATATTTTAATGGTAGAGCATGTGGTTTGTATGTGGAAAAAGTCCCAGTTCCCTGGGTAGGGTTGGAAAGATGCCTGTCTGAAGGAAGACCTGGAGAGCTTCTTCTACTCTGAACAGACAATACTGAGCTAGCTGGTCTGACTTGGAGTGGTGGTCTGCCCTGATATCAGGCAGCTTCTTCTATGATCTCTACTGCACTTCGAATGGGATCCCCAGTTTAAATACTAAAATATGGCTTTGGGTGGCCATCAACACCTGCCTGCTAAACAGTTCTTTAATGGTACCACCTTGGGGTTAGTCCAACAAATGGAATGAATTGTAATAGGGTGGGTAGAGGATATTTCCCTTAAAACTGTTAGAAACTTTATGATATACTATTATACAAATAGTATTATGTGAAATATGGGATATCTGAGAGATTGCTCTTGAGATATGATGTGTTCATGAACTATATTCATTTGTGTTCCCCCTCCCCAACCCCAATAGGGTTCCACTGGGTTCCCTGGGTTCCCAGGTGCCAATGGAGAGAAAGGTGCAAGGGTAAGATAACATATTCTTTTTATTGTGCTTTATTAATATGAACAAAAATTCTTGATTGATCCAAAATATAGGCTGTTGGATTAGGAATGTTAACTGTTTAATAATATAATAATATTGGACATATTTGTTAATACCCCAAATATAGAAAGTACTTAATAGTAGTCATTCAAGAGGACTACGCCATATTATTCCACAGGAAAATGTATACAGGCAGTCCCCAAGTTAGAGTGCCCAAGTTACAAATAACCCATACTTATGAGCAAATTCCAATTAAGTCTATTAATTTTTTAAAACGATTGCATTACCACCATAGAGAGAAAAGAAGGGAAGGGGGAGAGAAAGGGTCTCCAAAGCACCACCATAGAGAGAAGAAGCAAAAAGGGAGAAAGGGAGGCCTCCAGAGGGCACCTTCCTGCCCTGCATCTGGAGAGGGAAATCTCTCCAGCATTTCCTTGCTGCAAGGAGTTTGGGTGGGTGGCGGCAGGTTTTCTACTTCCATGGAAGTCCTATGCCCATGAATGTAGAGAGCCAGCTATAAACAATCTGATTTACATACAAATTTGACTTAAAGATGATTTCCCCTTTTTCCAGGAACAGAACTCATTCATAACCTGGGGACTGCCTGTACTTCCATTATCCATTATGGCTGGAATAGAATCCATATGAAGCTCTGTTACATCTACAGAACTCCATATGAGAGAGGAGCTCCCATATTCAATCTAGCATTGTTGCTTACCATAACAGTGAGATACATTTCATGCATTCATGCACATTACTTATTTTGCATACAGAGTTTAAAAAGACCCATAGTATCACCTAGGCATGAGCCTTTTCCTTGTGGGACTTAGAGTGATGGGGGGGGGGGGGGGGGGGGGGGGGGGGGGAAATAACCCTTTCTTCCAAGGTCACTCTCTTGAAGAAAATCTGTTTTATGAAGCTGGCATTTGCTTTTGGGAAAAATAATCTCATTGGTACCCATGGGGGAATTTGTTCCCAACAAAAATGCTAGTTTCAGAAGAAGGATATTCTGCAGAGAAGGTGGCATAAATTTGCAATAACCTATCCACAAATTCAAGTTTCCACTATATTAAGTACAACATCAATCAACTGATGTACAGATATATGTGTGTGTGTGTGTGTGTGTGTGTGTGTTTGTATATATATATGAACCAGTTCATTGTCTAGAAGAAGAGAGTGGAGAAAACCCACATTTCACAGAATCTGCATGCTCCTCAAAACTTTGGATTAAAAACAGCTTTTACAAAGATGGACAGTAATGTTTTCATTAAGTCAGAAGGTAAATAAGCCAGGAAGTTAAAAATAAATATATCTCTGGCAGTTTTGTTAGAACACAACCTGGGTTCTTATTTACTGGGTGGGTTGTTATCACCTTTCCCCACAAGCATCTGCTGCTCTTTATTTGCTAAGAAAACATACAGGCACAAAAATAAACAACTGATGATTCTTCCTATATCCTGTCATGTGTAAGCAAGCTTGCAGTTTACCCTCAAGGGAATTTCACTTGAATCTTCTATGCATTCTAATTTACCAGCACTCTTTTTATTTTTTAAACACATACACACACATACCAGTCTGCAGTTGAACAGGCAAAAGTATAGCAAGCATGCCAAAGAATACATATTTAAATGGACGTAAAAAGTCGGCATAGTTAGCTGCCTTGTTCATTTGAAGCTGGTGGGTGGAATCTCTAATGCAGAGTCTGCTAAGCTCTAGAAGGTCAGTGCATCACTATCCATAAAGCTCAACGGAATGTGGCTGATCGCTTGTGGTAGAAATGCGATGAAGTTATCAAAGGGGAAAAGATGGCCTGAAAATGGTGCTTGATGGCAGGTTAGTGTGTCATTAAATAAAAAGGAAGTAATGTACATCATTACTCTTCCCACCACTCCATCTTATTCCATTCAAAAATAAAAGTTTGCAGATTCATGACTTTAATTATGAAATAAATGAGAGAGAATTATATATCTAGCATCCCTGAATGCTGCTTTCCTATGTTTGTCCTGTTCCAAGTATTGTAGCTCAGACACATGATTTTTCTACTTATGACTAGAGGTACAAAGGGATGTTGGGATCATCTGTTTATTTATTTAAACACTTTTTGTCCTGCTGTATACTCAAAATATTTCCCAGATGAACTTTCCTTGCTCCCAGGATGACTATCTTAGTTGAAACTGAAAGTTCTTTCCCTAATTTCTCTTTATGGAAAAATGCATGAATTTTGTTGCACTTGCATCAAATAAGCTAACCAAACTAAAATTTCACCCTTCAGCACTGGCCAAATTCAATAGCAATGCAACTCTGGTCATTCAGCTCTACAAACATGCTTAAAAATCCAGGAAATTCAAATCCAGGCTTCCGAGAACTAAGCCTTTCAAGTTCTCTGGCTGGCTGGGCAAATGCATCAGTTTTCCTTTCTCCCACATTTTTCAAAATGTCAAGCCTTTTCTCCTCCTGTTTGTAAGTCTGCATCAAAAGTACAAATTGCAGAACAAAATTATCACCCCTTGGTATTACAATCTTAAAAACATGATACAAAAGTAAGAGGGAAAATAAGCAAAGGAATGTTAAACTTGTCTTTTTCTGAACCACTGGATTAAATCCATAGCACTTGAGCTAGTTGTGGGGTTCAGCCCACAATATGATACACCTGGGCACCATTGAAATGGATGTAAATCAAGGTAGATCAAATATACATTGCAGAAGTATAGCCTGATCAAGCTGCTGTAAGTCTTGAGCTTTAGCTGCCACATTCTCAACAATCAATTAGCAAAATACTGCACATGGCGAACAGGGACTGATGAAATCCTAATTCACAGAGAGTATTGCTCTATCTTCAAGAAAATGGGGATCTCCTGTCCATAGAGAGCTCTATAAATCTCTCAGAGGCATATAAAGATTTGTATGCAAAGTGTGAAGCATGCAAATTTAAGAGCATCTCATAAATGCCCGTTTTTGCACCGTATCTGCAGTTCTGATACCAAGGCAGACAGAGGATGGTGGAAATGAGGCAGGGGAGACTAGCCTGTAGGAAGACAGATGGAATAAGCCACAACTCCTTTCCTTCTTAATTTGGCAGTTGTTTTAAAGGATTCAGGTGAATCCTACAACTGTAATCCAGAATATTAAATCACGCTAGAGAAGAGGAGAAAAGAGAGGCTGAAATAATGTGGGACATGGAGTTGCCAGTAGATAAGGAACATCAGTCTTGGCTGATGTTTTCTTGCATTTGGGCAAATTGCAGGGAAAGCAAGAGGCGGTGTCATCCTGTGCCTCACCCGGTGCACCTTAGTCGAATAGCTTTTGTACTGAGCTACACCTCCTCCCTCTTAGTGGCTCTAACTGCTAGGCTTTGCTGCCTGCCTTATTCCATTGGATTGTGCCCAGTACAAGGATTTGTAAGCTTAATCAAGATTTTAGTAAGCAGAAAAGTACTTTATCATTTGTAAAGTTATTACAAGTAAAACCTGTGTTTGCGCTTGAAGGGCTGTCACGGCACAAACACTAAGAGCCAAATTGGATGAGTAAATTGCAAAAACGCAATTCACATGCACATTTCTTATAATGCAAATAGCAGCTGTGGAGCATCTGAGCAGACACGGGGTGGAGCAGAGCAGTTGGGGTTAACTTTCTTTTCTATCCCTGCTGACAAAACCTACCCTCGAAGATGTTTTTTTTTTTTCCAGTGCAAGAGACACTCCTCTCATGCCACCTGAAGCTTCTCTTGAAGTGACAGTCACTGTTTCTGAGAGACAGTGAAATTTTTTTTCACCTTCTCTGGTCCTGAGGTATTCTTAAAGCTGCTATTCGCATAACAAGAAACCTTCACTGTTATTTGCACGCACAAAATTCAGGCCACATCAAGTTTGGCCCTAAGCTTGTTATATTTTACAAGATTACAAATCTGTGGCTGTAAAACTTTTAGGTTAAGCGAAGCCAGCTCGCATTTCCATTTCTTTAGATTCTAAGTGAGGTTTTCCCCCCTAACCCACCTCCGTTTTGCCAGCAGAGTGTCTGATCTTAAATCTGGCTTGCTTACTCTACAGACTTGCAATCACTGTGTTGATTAAATGGGGCCTCTGGGGAGAAAGAGAATTCAAGGATTATACTGAGCAAAGGTTCTTTGAAGCTTCTGCCAGTTGAATTTGGGGCTGGGACTGGCAAACCTGCACAGGGCTGTTAAGTAATGAAGGAAGAGAATCTGTTCAGCTTTCATTTTAATACCAATTGCTGTCATATGCACTTCCTCAACCAAGAAATTAATTGAAGCACAGTTATTCTTGATATTCTTAGTTTCCCACCTGTTAATATGCAGTTATTCAATCAAAACATGCTTGTAACAGTGTGCGTCGCATGTAAAAATGTGTTGTATTTGAGGATCGTAATTTTTCTAAACCTCATTTTTTGGTGAATTTCTGTGGTCTTTAGCTATTGGGAATAATAATTGTTATTACTGTTGTCATATAACATATAAATTTGCCTTTAAGGAAGCATGATAAATATTTGAAGGAACTGTATATATAAACTTAAAACAAAGCAGCTAGTCTAGTATGCCATAGAACATTTCATCCTTGTAAAGCTCTGATCTGTCTTTCTGAAGCAGCAAAATCTGTTTCTCTGAAAACAAACAAACAAAGGCCACAGCATGCTGATATTAATTTCTATGAACTTTCTTTGCTAGGGCTTGCATGGCAAACCAGGCCCAAGGGGACAACGAGGACCAACAGTATGTACTATGGATTTTTTAAAAATGTATTTATATATGCCTTTGAATTCTATCCTGCCTTTTAAACAAAGGTTCTTGGCATGCCTTCATTTTTTCCCATCCATCCCCTTCATCTTATTGCATATATTTCTGCATGAAAAAAAAAAATGGTTTTGGATTTTGCTGTGCTGTAATTCACAATAAAAATAACTGGTTGCCTATTTTTCATCACTCAACAGGGGCCACGTGGGTCAAGAGGCCCAAGGGGACCAACAGGAAAACCTGGACCAAAGGTAGCTCTACCAAATCTAGCAAACCACAATTTTTCTCTTCATGCAAACACACAGTTCGTCTTTTAACACAATGTTCTTTTACAGGGCACTTCTGGCAGTGATGGACCACCAGGCCCACCGGGTGAAAGGGTATGGAAATAACTATTTACATTTCATTGCATCGCTCAGTCCCAGTCAGTATCTTCCTTATACAGTTTTTTGGTGGCAGAGATACACAATTGTGGAAGGTCCAGGATCTGCTCATTTGCCAGAAACCCATTTGTAGTGGTGCAGAGCATTACATGAGTTCAATTTAACTTGCTTTTAACTGAAACACGGCCCTATTGGAGCTGCTGTGGATTCGATTTTTGGTTCCTTAAACATGTTTGGGGCACAGCAGGGACTGCATTTGGGAAGAAGGCAGACACTGCGTGTGCCCCATGGAAAGCAAATTCCCTACCCTGGTTCTATGGGTATTGTAATCATGCAAATGCAACCCCTGTGCAAAACTAGAGAGTGTTTGTGCTTTCCCCACTTGCAAACCAGAAATCTGGGTGTATATGAGAATAGATATCAAACTGTAAAATGCATCATATAAAAGACCAAGATTTATTTTTTTTCCTTAGAATTGTTTTTGTTGTTATTTATATAGAGAAGGAGTGCAAGCCAATGCTATATTTCTCAGAAGTGAGTCCTACTGTGTTCATTAGGGCTTATTCCAAGGTAAATGTGCATAAGTAAGGCCGCCTTGATAGATCAATTACTCTAAAATTCATACTACTGATCAACTATGACGAACTTAATTTGATGTGTTGTCACCTAAGTCTTTACAAAGTTACAAGTGGAAAGAAAATAACTTAAAGAGATTGGATATTCCAATGAGTTTAGTAAACCAAAAACCTGAAGAGGATCTTATTTTGAAACTGATAAAAAATACCTAAATATATTACTCAGAAATAGCAAGGATTGTGCATGAATGGGCATGGTAAAATCTGTTCCTGTATTTCCTGGATTATCAGGTTCATCCTTTCCATCATCACCTCATTGATTGATTCTGATTTTGTGCAAACCCATCTACAACCAAACGTGCAAATTCCTGATAATGCACAAATCCCCCATATATGTAAATGCCCCAAATGTGTATTTTTACACTTTAGCCTACGGGAGAAATGCACATGGTTTGGTTGTATTTTAAAAATATTTTTCTATGAGTAAATCTCAAAATTACTGAAGATTAAAAAAAAGTCTGCAAGCCTGCAGAATCCAGGCATCTCTGGAAAAGCTCATTTGCTTTACTGCAAGTCACATTCTTAGAAATTTCCACTCATTTGGCCCATTGAGGATTTCTGGGACATCCATTATAAAGATCTGCCTTTGGGCCATACATCACTTGCTACCCTAACAGAAGCAGGAGTGCTTACCATCATGCCTGTATCATCAAACAAGGCTGGGACCCCTACCGGTCTCTCCTGCAAAGTTTTCTCTGCCTTCTCCGTAGCTCAGTACATTTTGGGACAAAGCCTGAGGCTGCATATTAACTGCAACACACTCTTCTCGTACTTTTGCCTGGACCTGCCAAAGAGCCCATCACAATCTAAGAATGAGCATGTTCAATCCACTCCAAACATCCCATGTTTAGAGTCAGAAGAAACATGAGGGAGGAGATACCATGATCAGGCATGTATCCGGTTCACTCAGTGTCATTTCAGTGAAAAGGATCACACACAGGAAAAGATTTGCGGAAACAACTCCCTGCAAACTTCGCTTTTGCCTCCTGTCACTTTAATCCGGGCTCAGGCTGGCAATAGGCTGAAAAAAATTGACAGTGAACAATCACAGGAGATGTTTCCATTCTTTATTCAAATGATGGCACCTCGGATGAGTGCTAGCAGAACACTATAAACATTTCCATGAACAGCTTATCAATCCTATAATTAAATATGGACAGGATTTTCAGTATCGTGCAAAGGTAAGCACCATAACGCATCTAAAAGATGGTTCCACAAAAGGAATGCTAACACTACAGTCTACAGCACCTTTAATGTGCATAGAGAAATGCTTTAGAAGAGGCTGCATGACTTTTAGTCCCCCGGGGCAGCAACTAGGCTATGCTGGGGAGCAGGGGCTGCACAGAAACGCATGAATCATGTGCAATGTGCACAGATATGATTGTTATCATTATAAACACTTTCTCACTGCTCAGTTGCTCAATTTGATGCATGCCTACTTTGAAGTTAGCTCCAGCCCACTAACTCTCAGGCACTGCAGAGAAATAGAATGGACCTTGTATTAGTGAAGCCAGGGATTAATTTTAGGTGGTACACAACTTCTCGCTAATAAAAGGGCTGCCCTGTTTCTTTGCATTTCTGGGACCTGTGTGTTTTGACCAAGGGACCAGGTAGATGGGAGTTATACATGGTCATGTGATCAGCCTTTCTGAGACTGGCTCTAGATAAACTGCCATAACATCTTTGAGTTTGTCATCTTCTTCTCTATTTATTTTGTTTTTGTATCTCCCAGTAGCTGAGGCTCTCTGGGCAGTTAACAAAAGTTAAAATTAAACAAGCATTTAACACACACATACCCAAATAAAGTCATAACAGCTATTGCAGTTGTTATGATTCAGCCTGGAAACATGGAAGTGATCTAGAATAAATAACATATAAAAACTTCTTTTAAATGATAAATTATTAAAACACTGGGAAAATAAAAAGGGGTTTACCTTGTGCCAAAAAGAATTCAAATTAGGTCCTGGGCACACCAATTTAGGGAGCTCATTCTAAAACTGGGGGACCACAACCAAAAAAGCCCCCCTCCTGGTAGCCTGCCGTTTTGGACTGATAAAAAGTTCTAGAAAGCTTGCACATTTTTATGGAATTTTGGTTGGTCCCAAGAAAGGTATTGCCCAACTGTGGATCTGGCTTTATTTATTTGTTCATGGAGCAACATAGCTGTTTTTATTTATGTGTTTGTTTATATAAAAAGATAAACCGCTTCCTCGGTGCTTGTATTTCAAGAATGTCAAATCCGCAAACCACAAAACTTGCCTTTCCAGTGCAGAGCAATGTATTTTTTAATGCTCATTATGCTTCTTAGTTGCATATAAAAGCCAAACATGTTTGTATTCACTGAGTATATAAACTCTGACTTCACTAGAGCATAGAAACCAGATTTGCAACTCTAAGGACAATGAAGAAAGGCAAAATGGAGAGCTAAGGAAATGCAATTGTGACTTTAAAAATCTTTGATTTGAAAATGATCCCTGTGATCATCTTTGTGATGAATATTCGCGCAGTCAATGAACCAACAGAACAAGAAAACAAAACAATTTAAAGCACAATTTAAATCAATTGTTTATTGAATTCTTCCCCTTTTCCTTTGACTTATTTAAATCCTATGCTGTCCAATAACTAAAGTTCTCTAGGTGGTTTGCAATCATTTCTAAACAGAACCAGGATACAAGAAAAACATCACAGAGTTTCCATAATGCAACATTTTTAAACTTTAAAAATATAGTTAACAACTAAAATGGGCTACAATAATTTGTGAATGAAGAAAGCACAGTGAATGTGAGCAAAATACAGTAGAAGGTACAAAACATCTAATAATATGCTATTGGTACTTCAGAGTCTAATGTGTATTATGTTTATTATTTTTATAGAGAATATATGGGATATTGGTTAGTGTGTTGGGCTAATATCAAGAAGTTCGAGATTCAAATTCCCCATTCTGGGCCAGTCACTAATTCCAGCCTTACCTACTTTTTAAGCTTGTTGTGAGGTTAAAATGGAGATGAAAGAAGTATATAAGCTGCTTTGGGATATAAATGTATTAACATCCCAACATAAATTCAGGATATAAATTCATGCTGTGTCAAAAATTTCTCCCTCATAATTTTATCATACTCATTCAATTTGGTGGAAAAGAACTTGCCTTTGAAAAGAAATTCAGTGATGAAGAAACTTCAGAGAAATTCTCATAAGCTGCACTTGGGGTCTTGCACTTACTTTGGAACAGAACAGGAGTAGAGTTGGAAGGGTAGTCACCCATCCAGCTGCATGCCCACACCTTTCTAGCTTAGCAAATGTGACTTGACGTAAATTCATAGAACCACAGAATCATAGGTCTGGAATGGACCAAAAGGTTTTTAGGTCCAACACCCTGCTCAGCTAGGTCTCCAGGTCAAGCCATCCCTCTCAGAGGGTTTTCCAGCTGCATCTTGAACGCCTCTAGTGTGGGAGAGCCCACAGCTTTCTAGGTCATTGGTTCCATTGTCTTACTGCTCTAACAGTCAGGAAACTGTAGATGAAGTTCAGCCAGAATCTGGTTTCTTGAAGTAAAGCTATGCAGCTAAAACCATAACTTATTTAGGAAGTCGCTGAGGAGAGTATGCAAGTGTCCTATTATTTTTATTGTAAAGTCATCTCTCCAGTAGCCTTCAGCATCTTCAGTTTTCTGGACCTGAATTAAAGCCCATTGGAAGCTATCAAGATATAATTCCCCACCATGGGATTATTTCAGATCAGGGATCACAGGCAGGCTGGGAGACTGCAGAGCAATGGAGAGAAGTGTAACAGAAAATACTACACAAACATCACCCTTGGCCACTTTGCAGTGATTAGATAAGGCAAAACGCATGCACAACTTCCCTTGAGAATGTGGCCAAACCGTGGAAGTGTCTTTCATGAGAGAAGAAAACTTCCATTGGACATTGGAGGATAGCAACGCTGCCCTATTGCACTTGCATTGTGGTGAATGCAAAATGGGGACAAGTCTGCCAACACACTGGATGCTGTTGCCACACAAAAAACGAAGTGAGGCCCAGCAAAACCAGATCCAAAATCCAAACCCCAAAAAGGAAAGAAACTGTGCTACAATGATTGTGAGCCCTACCTGTTGAAACTGTTGAGAATTTCATTTCCTCCTGAAGAGATATGATGACATTGTCCCCCAACTTCTCTACCCACAAATGGGCTGGAGAATTTCAAGAGTCCGTATGCACACACATGTAGAATAAATATAAGGAACAAATGAATATGACCAACCCAGCATTTCTCATTTCAAATCAGTAACACATATTGTAAATGATACTGTTGCCATTCTTTGAAGATCTGAAACAGAAAAGACAAGTGTATAAATAACAACAAAGCATCATTGTATGTGATATTTATTGGTCTTATTTTGAAATAGGGGGCAAACACTTTCATATATTCTGAGCAGTCAATAAACCATTAAAAAAGCAGACATTTCTTTCTTTAAGGCTTTCTAAGTTAGGGCAAGCATTTTTGCTTCCTAAGCAGTTTTTTGTGCCTTAATTTGTTTTCAGCTGTAATGCTGTCAGTTGACTCCACGAATTGTAGATCGCACTATAAAATGTTGGCTGATCAGCCACCTGGCTGAACAGGAACCATATCTGAATGATGGTCACGTTTGAGCAGGATCCAGGCTTCCTTTGCCCATTGTTGTTGTTGTTTTCTTCCTGCTTGAGAATTATTTCTTGCAGATGCCACTTATACTTCCCCAGTTGCAAGAGACAATGGCAATTTGTCTGCTGTCACACTTAGTGTTTTTAAGCCCAGAGAGCAGAGAAAAGAACTTAAATTATCTGGAGAAAGGCTCATCTTCATGGGCTAGTATCCAACTGTGTCGGTGTGCTTGTGTTAGCAACTGCTTTTGCAACTGTGTTTTCACCTTTCTGAAAATGCCCAGAATGAGCTGAAGCACAAGTTTCTGGAGCAGGACAGGTCTGCTGAGCAGTGTTTCCAGGGTTATTTTAGGAAAGGAAAAGTACTCTTGCATAAGCAGTGATTACCGTAAGAGCAACCAAAGCAGCTAAGGCAGAGTGCCCCATTGGATATCCTAGTAACAGGAATGGATTTCCCATGCCCTCTAGACAGCTAAAATATATAACAGCACTGGAAGTATAAATGCAGTCAATTGGACACCTTTCAGCATTAGTACAGATAGTTTATAGTATTTATTATTTTATTTATTTATTTAGACAGCTTATATGCCGCCCCCATCGCATAAGCCTCAGGATGGCTTACAATCATTAAAATCCGGCATAAAATACAAAAAAATTCATCAAATAAATAAAATACATAAGATAAAATAGTGGACTGCATGCCTTTCTCAAAGAGATTCAAATGGATGTAGATATAGATTCACATATTCTCCTTTGTATGGTCTTGATTGATTTTGCTGAAATGTACAATAAAAGCAAACTTTTAAAAGCATAGTAGCAGGAAGTTATTGTGGTCTTACCAGGAAGCACGGGGAAGGCATTACTTCTGGTGGAAAAGTCAAAGAGAGGTCATGCATTCCTATTTCTGACTTTCATCTCTACATGACTACAAACAAAAATAGCATGGGAGGGTATCATCTGGATAGCATTTTTTGGCCTCTGGTGCAGAAATGTCAGAATGCCAAAAGCAGCAGTCCTGTTCACAGTTATATGTCGGTAAATCCCATTGAATTGCATGAACCTTACTTCTAAGTAGGTAGATAGAGGATTGTGTTGAAAGGTTGATACTGGTGCCTTGCATTTTTAACAATTTTAAACCAAGTTGCTAGCATAATTTTGATAGCTTATGCTGCATTGTAACTAAATTGAGTTAGACCCGTCCCTGTGCTAATGTGTACACTGGAATATGCCTGCAAAAGCAGTCATTTTGCAGTAGGGACTCTCAACATGTCAGCAGCATGATAAGTGGGAAGGACTCGTTTAATTTTTGCACAAATTTATTGCACCAGAAGGCTTTCTCTAAAATATTGGAACCGCTTTCTATGTGACTGGAGGTGCTGTGGCTACTAACAACAACAATGATGTGTTTTATTTTTGTTTGATATCAGGGACCGCAAGGGCCTCAGGGGCCTGTTGGATTCCCAGGACCAAAGGGACCACCTGTGAGTATCCTATTAAAATAAATGTCATGTTGATATGAAAATTATGTAGAACTTATCAGAACACAAAAAGAATTATACTGAGCTTTAAAAAGTATCATCTATGCCAGCAGGTTTCAGACTTGTGAGAACTGATTTGTTTTTTATTAGGACCCTACAGGCTGCTACCATCAAGGACCCAAGTGGAAATAATGACTTAGGCAGATAGTCAACACTTAGTGTACATTCTTAGCCCAGGGAAACTTTTCAAGAAACAGAACTGAGCTCACAATTCAATCACACAAGAATCCTCCACCTCCGTTTTTCCCTGAAGCTTTCTTAATTTCAGCAAACTAATTTAGAGAAGTGAAAAATATGCCTATGTTGTTATAATTGTTCAGTAATTAAGCATCAGGACTTCTTGCTGATCAGCCACTTCAAATCCATGCTGTAATCCACTGCAAATACCCAGAGATCCAGTAGTAGATCCCAAACTGACCTGATCTAAAATGTCTCTGAAGATAAGCAGTAAGAAGCAGATAGAATTCCTTATTCCAGTTCCTCTTGCTCTCATCTGACTGAATTTATATAGATCCCATGCGTTTGCACAGAAGTAAGTCCCAGTGACTTAGACCATGCTCTCCAAAATTTGTAGTACACGTTGCATTCGCTCCATGGTAAAGATAGAGACTCACATCAGAAAACCCCCAGATCCAGCCCTCTCCTCAAATGAGGGCAGAGGCCATGCTTGGCTTCCTGATAACACTCATCTAGCGGGACTATGTGTGAGACTGGTGCTTCCAAGGATGTGGGTTGAGGGGTTCACTCTGTTGCCATGCTTTGTACAGTCTCAGTAACCCCTGATTTCTGTTGGTGGAGTTTATACAATCCTACATAGAAACACTGATGCCCCCAGATGACCTTCTGGCATAAATACTGTCATAGGGCTACAAGCACATCCTGTCCCCATTTCCAAGTCATGCAGTTCTGTCCAGTTCACAACCCTGAATGTAAGTGTGAACAGGAATACAGTTCCTGAGAAACATTTGCAATTTTCAGCACTTTGAAAGTACAGACTTGCACAAGTGTGCATCTCTGAAAACATGTACTAGTGCAAACATGCCTTTATCACTTCAACCCCCATTTTCATGGGGAAGAAATTTAAAGTTTGGGTCCATCTTGTTGAAAATGTATGTTTTCTCACTGAGAACAAAGGATTTTGTGTGTTCGGAAATGCCAATCAGGTGAAATGAACTTTGAGGAGGAATTCAGAAACTCTTGATACGTTCAGCATGTCCTGTTTATGTACACCCACGTTATCACAGCATACACCAGCCTAGCAATCTCCCAAGGCACTTCTATGGGGCTTGAGCTTTGTCTGACTTGACCGAACTGCAGAAGAGGCAGAATCACTCCCCAAAACTGTTGAGTGACCTCCTTGCACCAGCTGAATAGTTCTGGGAATAGTTCTCCCAGATTCAGCTCAGAGAAGCGTCATAATCAGCCGAATGCCAGCATGCATGAACTGATCTTTCTAGTGCGTTAATGTAGCTCAATCTGTGGAGTGGTAGCCCAGGGCCAACAGAGTATGTGCTTTATGTCTCTCATGGCAAATGAATTCCAGCATCATGAAATTAGCCCAGAGCCATTCCCTGTTTAGAGAGTAACCGGGCTGCTTTTGCAAAGCAACAAACATAAAAATGTGTTTGCTTAGAAATCTGGTGACAGCCAAAGGAGGTGGCTGGAAACACACCTCAGAAATTGTGCAGAAAGAAATCCGAAGTGTATTCAGAGCATTATGGCTTCTGTATGGCTGAAGTGCCTAACAGTTCCCCAAATCACTCCTGCGGTGCCTTTGCCATTGGTCCCATAGCTGAAATCCTCACCACGCGCATACAGACACCGCTGCAGCTTTTTTGCCTGCTCAAAACCTCAGGATCTAAATGATGTTATTAGTAAGGGAAGGAGCTATCTATCATGCAAATAACCTTATAGGCACGCAATTGTCTGCAGAACCACCATCTTCTGCACAGGCAGTCAGATACCACTAGAGGTCGCACTCTATCTCTATTATGTTGTGCCAGCAAAACCAAAATAAAATAAAATGCTGAAAGTAATGGAAAGTCTGCTATTGGCAGGCTATCTCCAGGATGAGTGCACTACACACTCTAGCTGGGTTATTGACTTTAAAATGCTGTATTCATAAATGGAACTGAAGTATTCACTGAGTTGGAATAATGTACAGGCTTTCAAAACTTTTAGGGTCCCATTTACCTTAGCAGAATTGATCTGTCCCATTTTTTTCCTTTTTTCTTTCCTCTTTTTATTTGGCCTGCCTAATGCAACCCCTGGCAAGAAAGAAGCCCTGCTTTGATTCCCACTTGTAGATGACATTTGCACTGGTGTGTACAATGAATCTGCAGCCAGCCTAAAGGTTTATTGATCCCTTTCTTCGATTATCGTTGGCTGACAGATTTCCTCGACTTTATTGTTCCTGGATCCAGCTTTCTATGATCATGATTGCATCAAAGAATGAACATTCATTTTTTCCCTTTGCAAACTTCTTGAACCCCGAGGGGGTAGGGAACTACCATGGCAGGGGTGGAAGAAGTAACAGGCTGGAAACGGGACCAACACGCAGCACTTCTCTTCTTCAGATCTCTTCTTCCCACAACAGCTTTCCTTTGTGCAACAAAATGCTGTCACAGCCAGTGTGGTGGTGTGGTCAGAGTGTTGGACTGGGGGTCCAGCACATTGGAGTTGTCATCCCCATTAACCCTTGCACCTTGCCAGGGGACTTGGAGCCAGCCACGGACTCTTAGCCTAACTTACTTTGCAGGGTTATTGTTGTGAGGATGAAAATGGAGTGGAGGAGAACTGTGTAAGCCATCTTGGGTGCCTCACAAGAGGGAAAAAGGCAGGATAGGAATGCAATGTAGTAATCATTATAGTAAAATTTGATGTATGTCCCTCCCATATTACATGGTGAGTTCCCATCATTTCATTAAAAAACATAGTTTCCATTAAGTGAGGTTACATAAAAGATTATGAAAAAGGTACCCACATCCTTATGAATTCAGAGGAACTCTTCAAAGGAATATTTGTGCTATTTTGGAGATAAAAATTAATGAAAGGAAGAAGAAAGGAACAAAGGAATGGGAAGAGGGGGAGGGAGGGAGGGAGGGGAGAGGGGGAGGAAGGAAGGAAGGAAGGAAGGAAGGAAGGAAGGAAGGAAGGAAGGAAGGAAAACTAGACTATTGCAGACAAGGACTGTTAAGCTGTGCCAAGTGGGAAAAGATCAAAGGGAAGTATTACATAGTTTAGTCTTCTTTGGTTGAGAGAGCACTAAGAATTTATGATACCTTTCTGCCACTGATTTTGTTTTATTGCTGTTGGGTTTACAAATATAGAAGCAAGGCATACCTCAAACTGGAAGCTCCTATAAGCAGGCAGCAAAACTAATGATCCAGCTTTAGATTGCCTAAGTGAGCAATAGCTGACCCCCTCCCCTGGTTGCTTCTAGTTCAGCAAAGCTCTCATGCCAAAACAACCCCAGCTCTCTGGAGGACTCTGCCTTCCAATCAAAGATGCAAGAGCAACATTTCTGTTTTACACAGTAGCTGGAAGGCATTTCCTTCCAAAGAGGTTCCATCCTTAGTTTCCCTTCCCTGTTCAGTCCTGACCAAGAGCACGCAGTCAGCCTAACAAAGGTTGGCCAGTTAGTCAGTTCAACAATGTTTGACAGCCGGTTTGACCCACTGTGGATATCAGTAAGGTGGTTAGAGGAGGTGGCAGTCTCTGGTTTTCAGAATCCAAATCTGATGGTTTGGGCTTCCTATTGCAGGGCCCACCTGGGAAAGATGGCTTGCCCGGGCACCCAGGACAGCGGGGCGAAACGGTAAGTGCATTATGTATAATGTTTTATACAGCAATCTTTTTAGTATACTATGATATTTGGATGCATCCATTTAGTATGAAAAGAAGTGTATTTTACTGCTGCTTGATGAACTCAAAGACTAGATTTCATTTTGTACCACATTGCAAAAGGGTAATTAGAACTGTCTTACAGCCACAGTGCTGTGCTGTGCTTAAAGATGGGCAGGACCGTGGGGTTCTGCTTTAGATGAGATCTGATAGATGCCGAGCTGCCCATGGTAGGTTCAGTGGACCTCTTTCCCCCACCTTGAAATGATTGGTGGAAATTTCAGCAGTGCCATGGGCCTAGCTGCATGTGATCCATTCTCTCAGGAAGCCTCTGGACATTCGCAACAGGACCTGCTGCCCATGCGAAGCCTCTCAAATGAATTATGGAACGTGTCAGGTTCCTTGAAAAATTCTGGTCCAGTTCTGCAGAGGGTACAGGAGGAGTAAGCACATTCGAGGCAGGTGGGTATCATCCCCACTTCCACTGCACTTCCAGGCACTGAATGAAGAAGTCACACTAAGACAAGCAGATAGAACTGGAGGGCTGAGTTGAGTATTGTCTTATACTGGCAGCCTAGATACTTCTACCCAGCAGATTCATGCAGATGTTTGAAAAATAGGAAACAAGATGGAACCTTGTGACAGCCAGTAGACATGGGGTAGAACACAAGTTTCCCAGCAACACCTTTGATACTGCTCCTCAAAGAAGGATGAGAACCACTGTATCTCCATGCTTCATAGGTCCAGTGTAGCCAAAGGATCCAGAAGTATACCATGACTGGTGGTACTGAAAGCCACTGAGAGGTCCAGAAGAACCCTGGCCTTGTGTAAACTTCTATTTATACAAATAAATAAATAGAAACATAGAAACAGAGCGAGTCAGAAGGGGACTCCTGGGCCATCCAGTCTGACCCCCGCTGTAGCCAGCTCCACTCATGCCATGCCTACCATGTTCATGTCTAGCCTAGCCTTGAACACCCTCACCGATGGGGCCTCAACTACCTCCCATGGAAGCCCATTCCATACCCTATGGGTCCTATCTATAGAAACAGAGTAAGAAATAATCAAACAGAAATAATCGGTGCCATCCAGAAAATCTAACATATCCAGTGTAACAGCAACAACATTTTTGGAAAACGCATTTGCTTCTGCTTCAGAGTATTTCCCCACCACTCCCTCGCCCCCTCCCCTTTATAGCAAGGGAGAGCCCTGATACTGACATGCCACATGTTCCTTAATTCAAGGACTGGCCTCGATGCTTAGCTGCACCTGCCTGCTGGAGATGGAGAAACAGAAGGAGAAGGGCAAAATTTCCAGATGGATTCCTTGCTTCAGGGATGAAAGCAGCATGTTGAACAGCAACTGTTTAATCCCTCCCTTCCCTGTTGCTTTGCCCCTGAAGCTAAGAATGTGTGATGGATCTTCTGGGGACTGAAAAACCAATGGACTTTCCAGTGTGGCTTTCTGAATTCTGTTGTTTCTCCCCACGCTGGCATTGATCCCATCTGAAACAAACTGAGTGGATACTGTTTTGAAAATGACCCACGATTTGTGTGAGTTTATTAAAGAAACAATAAAAATTTGCACAGAGTACGGGGCACATTTTGGTGTCATGATTTGCACCAATTTTCTGAGTTTTTTCCTCTGATAAACTCAACAGCATTTAAACAGGAAAGAAATCAGATATTAGATGCATGATACTGATGGAATGGATTAGGACTGGGCAGAAAATAAGTATCCACAACCCGTTTTGCCCAGTTCATGGGAGCTGAACAATAGTAACTGAAAATGATAGTTTAAAATGTGTCTAGGGTTGTGTGATATAAATGCAAGGGAATTTCTGTTTCATGACAGTCCACAAGGGTTGGTTCATTTCTTGTGTATAACTGTGTCTTACGAGGATTATTAGCAAGGCACTGGCTGTGCTTCAAAAGGACATGATTTAAAGAACCTTCTTATGCCCCCTTTCCTTAACACAATTAATCATTCGACAACATTGCTGATCTCTTGCTTTTCAATTGCTGGTTTGCCACCGTGTTATAGGATAGTATATATCTTCCAGTGGCATACCCAGTAGTATTTGTATCTGATACTTCAGAATTAGACTTGCTACTAGGTCTTGCCTAAAGCAAAATTTTAAGGCGAATTTGAAGGCTCCCTAGCTAGGTAAACATGCTCAGAATTTGGGTGGGGGGGGGCGGGAAAGAAGGTTTTTGATGAGACCTGCAACTTTTTCAGAGGAAATTCCTCATGTGCCTGGGACCTGCTGAAAGCATATTTCCAACTCGTTAGTCTGCTCGGTAGAGGAAGTTTTAAAAGAAATCTTAGCATCACATTTCATCATTTTCATCCTACTGTCTGCTCCTTTTGCAATCAATATTCCTTCCATGCCTCTAAGCAATCATCTGCCAGTCTTTCTTGGGATGATTCTGAGTGTATCTGCGTATAGCTGTACTTGCTTGTCTGCTTTTAACACATCTGTGTGTATGTCTCCTACATATATTTGAGATGAATCTGAGCAATATCATTTATGCAATCACCGCCACCTAATCAGTTTCTCAGAAAGTGCAATCTGTGAAAAGTAACTGCCACTTTGAACCACACCATTGGAGGAGCTGAGCTCAGAATGATTGGAAATGATAGATCTCTGAAAGAACCTTCTATATTTTACTCTTAAGTGTGCACAGCAATAATAGAAATGGCTGTCTTTATTCTTGGAAAAGATGAATCTCCCGACGCTGCACTTCTCATTTCTCACCTCTTCATTGCTCATGGGAAAGTCACTGCAGTGTGCACGCTAACCACAGTGTATCCTTCATTCCGTAGGGTTTTCAAGGCAAAACTGGACCACCAGGCCCTGGCGGTGTTGTCGGACCTCAGGTACAATATTTCCATTTACCTCTGCTTTTGCAAAACGTGGTGTGATTATTCGGTTTGGTGGCATCTGTCATACTGCCAGCCCTCTCAAGGTTGCCTCCAGTATGCAGCAGTCGCTGTAGTCACGTGCGCTGAGACCAGTTGATGACACGATTCCGGATTTGCCAGCATGGCAGTATTTGCCACACTGCATAGGAGAGAAGCCACCTTTTGGTGGCGTTTCTTGTAATATTTGTAACAAGCATTGTGACAGACAAGAATGCTATTCAGTTTTGTGTGCAACAAAAGCCCAAGGTGAATTTATTCATTATTTATTTGTTTGTTATTGCTAAACTGCCCCATAGCCTCTAGACTCTCTGGGCAATTTATAATTATTAATGGGTGTTTAACAAGAAAATATCATTATTTATTTATTCGTTTATTTATTCAAAGTTTTTATAACCTGTCTGATGAGCCAGATTGGCTCTCAGAACTGCTTATAAATCCATTACAAATAAAACAATAGCATGTAACAATAAAAGCACATGAAGCAATACCATATAAATAGCATATGTACAATCAGATGCAACAGTAGAACAATAGAACGCTTATCCCTTCCCTCTGCAAAAAGCCCAGTACTCAAATGGCGCCCAGTGGGGACCAAACGAGCGAAGCCCTTTGGCATCACTCAAGCACCCTTTGGTGACGCCACCTCAGTCACAAGTCTATTGATGCAGGCACCACTGCAGCAGGTGTTGCTCAGCCCTGCCTCTGCCACAAGCATGGCTGCTCCAGCAGGGCAAGCAGGCAGCTGCTCACCTGGTGCAGCAGAGGGAGGGAAAACCAGCTCTCCCCACCATGTGTCACAAATCCATTGATGTGGGCTCCACTGCCACCACCAATGTTGGTGTCTCTCAGCCCCGAATTTGAAGATCCCTTCACAGAAGAAACATCCATGGAATTTGGAGAAAGGACAGAGGAGTTTCAATGAGACCTCTGAAATGTTCCAGAGGTTTTTTCCCATCTGTACCAGGAACCCAGAAAAAAACACCCATTTTATTGCAAGTTGTTAATGCACTTGTGATGAGAGATGGTGAAGAAACTCTATGCTACAAGTTTGGAATAAGCTGATGGTAGAGCTACATTGCACTGCACTTGGCTCTCTGAAGGTAGATGACGTCCGTGGATAAGGCCACGTCCCCTGATGGCACTAAGTGTGGACAGTGCTCCCTGATGTTGCTGCACTGCCTCTCCTGATTGTGCGATTCTTTGCACTGAGTTAGGCATGGAGAAACAGACTCCACTGGTGCAGGGAGGAGCAGCAGCCAAGTCCCTGGCTTCATGTGGTCCTCAGGGGAGCCTCAGCTCCACAGACTCAGCTGGTAGTAGGAAAACTACCATTCCTCCAGCACTGGCCAAGGCCCCTCCTTCACAGTCCCTGTGTGAGAAGCACATGATGCACATAAGGACCTGATGATCTCTGGAACATCACAGCTTTATATCCTCATTGTGATCGCTGATCTGAAATCTGAGATCATTGGCGGTTTTTTTCAGGCAGAAGGAGTTGGAGGAATTCATGGAGGCTTAGTGGACTGGATGAAGTCTGCTAGTTGGAGGTTTCATATTTGTTCTCTATGCAAGGGATACCACTTAATTTCTCCTGCAGTGAAATTGAAGTTTCCTATTAATGCAAACATCTAAGGACTTTTGAGGGAAACAAAAGGAGCCTTGATAATGTTATTGCCATTTCTGGAAGCAAGGGTAGTGGTGGTTGTGTACAACCCTACAAATTAATGTCTGACTGAATGCACAGCACACAAGAATTATCAAAGGCAGATGTTATTTTTGTATGAAATCAGCTGATTTCAGTGGAGCTTCTAATCAGTGAAATGGATACATCAGTGGAAGCCCTACTATTATCACTAGAAGGGCATTAACAACATAGCAGAAGAATCTTAACCAGCAGAAGCTATAAGAAATCTCCTCTTCATGATGAATTTAGGGTATTTTTCAAGAATCACAAAGAATGTCAAGACCAGGAAAATTGCTGCTGCATTTTAAAGAACTCTTTAAAATGTTAGATCTTTCTAAAATTCTCCCTGCTCTGGCTTAACTTCAGGAGGCATATAAATCAGTTTCTGTTTCTTCCAACTTGTCAGTGAAGTGTGAAACATCAGGTTTCTTATTGAGTGCAAATTTTATCTGCGTTATCTTGTGCTTTCCTCTCTTTTATTGACTAAGGTTTGCTTTAAATGTGACCATGCTGTGTTTGTGTTAGTAAATAAAAACAACAGCCCAGCTTATTTATGTTCTGAGGACTGATATGCCTTACAGTCATTTTCCATGTTCGGTTTTAAAACATTTATTTCCTATTTGTGCTTTTTAAGCACAGCACTTGCGATCACCAGGGAAGAATCTATGAATTGAATTCCTCTATGTACATCCATGTTTACAGGGAGCTTGGGCATGCCGTTGTATCATGGGCCTCATTATTGTCCTGTGTTGAAGTTTCTGAGACCACTGTTTAGTATTTATCTCTGAAGTGTTGTACTAAACCAGAACTATCTGAAAAATGGGATAAAAATACAGCAAATAACAGAACAGCCCTCTGGCCACTAGAGAGCATCCAGGAAGCTGCAGGGTTTTTTGGAAACTTGCTCCAAGATCAGAGCTGAGACTCTGAGGTTAGAACAGTTGTGTCCCATCCTGCTCAGCCAGCACAGAAAGAACCATGCCAGCTGCATCTCCGCGGTCAGAAGAGCAACCTTGGAGATACAGTTTAGGGGGATTCTGGGAAGCAGGAAGGGGGATGGTCTACAGAGCATCTTAGCAGGACCTGAGCCTGCCTCCCTCCAGTTCCCAGGCAGTTTAGCTAGGTGGCTGAAATCAACTCTCTAGTTGAGTTGGAGAGCAGAAGAGCACACTTTGTCTCTGGACTCCTCCTGCTCACCATAGGATGCCCATAATCCTCCCACTTTGAAGCACTACCAGTATCTAGATTGAATTGTGTCCTAAGTAAATACAATAATGATTTAAAAACAGAAAGAGCTGGTGGTATTTGTCTCTTTGGTCCGGACACAGACGTGTGGGCTGTGAGCTAAATTTAGATTGCCTTGTCAGAGTAATTTGAAAGTCCATCTACAAGGAAGGAAGGGGGTTACTTAGATTTTTCCAGTGGCTCTTGCCAAGTTCCCTTTGCTGGTCAGAGAGCCAGCACAGGTATTCAGGTGTCACTGTCCTGTTATATCAATATCTGCTCTTTCTGTTATTCTCTTGGGACCCATTGCTCCAACAACAAGGCTTTAGCACTTCTAAAACCAACTCCAAAATAAGCTTGGTCAGCAGATTTCCTTGCTGTGAGCTCTGCTGACGTGCTCCATTCCAGAAACTACAATATCTGCTAGTTTCAGATTAATTCAGATTAAGTGTCAAAACCCTGCTGTGTGAACAGTGGGCTCATGAGTGCATAACAGCAATGGATATTACCCCGAGAAAATATTATATTGACACGCACCTCTACTTTTCCTCATGCTACATGCTAGAACTTCTGCTTTGCCAGGTCAAGAGCAAGTAGTATTAGCTGCAGTAAGTCAACTACTGTATTTTTCGCTCTATAAGACACACCTGACCATAAGACGCACCTAGTTTTTAGAGGAGGAAAACAAGAAAAAAAAACTTCTGAATCAAATGGTTTACTAAATTATTTAATAAACTATAACAGAATACAGTAATACCGTATTTCAACCTTGTAAAGTGAACAGCAGTCAACAGTGGCATTAAGAACCATCATCGCTGTCATTAACAAAAGAGAGACTTTAAAGTTTGAGTACCCTTCTAGTTTTCGTTGAACCCATAGAACTCATCATCACTAGAGTCAGAATTTATGAAGCTCTGTTGCTCACAATCACTGACATCACTTTCTTAGTCAGTAGTGGAAATATTGAAGGAATCCACAATCTACACCAGTTATACAAGAGCTGCTGCAGACAATTCAATAACAAATCTAAAAAAGCCAGTAATGTCCACGCTGCCGTACTAGTAAATAATAGAAAAAAACTTCTGACAAAAAATGAGATATTGTACGGTGAATCAAACACACAGCGGACTAAGTAGCCTTTGAAGAATAAACTTCATACACGAAGGTAATGCTGTTCAAATATCCACTGATCCTAAAAAAAAATGTGTCTGATCAACTAACAGATAACTGATCCATGGAAAGCTTCCTGATAATCACAGGCACATTCCCCATCACTTCCCCATGGGCTTCATTAAAAGACAGGTTGCCATTTGAAAACACACACCGACCTGTGATTAACAGCTCTCACCTGCGCCGGAGGAGGGGGGCGGAGCAGGGCGTGCCGAGCACATGCCGGCCAGGTGGTGCCACGTGGGGCCAGTAGCGTGCCTGCAGTGGTCTTCCAGGCAGTGTGGCGGTGGCGGCAGCGGCAGGTCTTTCCGGGCGGTGGGGGTGAGCAGTCCGTCTCTCCATGTGGCTGGCAGGCTCCTCCTCCTCCGCACCTCTCCCCCTGAGCGGCACAGCTCTCACCTGCGCCGGAGGGGGGGGGTGGAGCAGTGCATGCCAAGTGCGTGCCGGCCAGGTGGTGCCACGTGGTGCAGGCGAGCCGGCAGCATCCCGGGCGTCAGGCACACACACATTCGCTCTATAAGACGCACCGACATTTCCCCTTACTTTTGGGGCGAGGGGAGTGCGTCTTATAGAGTGAAAAATACAGTAAGTCCTGTGCATGCAGGCAACTCATGCCATGTGCATGGAAGGGACAGCATGTAGGAGAGTGTAAATAATTCACTGTCTCCTGAAGAATGGCAGGAATGAGAAAGCAAGTTGAGCAACAAGAGACTCTTCCCATTTATGACTGTCAAGGGGAATAGAGAGAAGAAGGCCAACCCAATTATTTCTTTCTTCTCTACTTCTTTCCTTGAACATATGGAGCAAGCACATCCTGGTAGAGTTGTTTTGAGGGATCTTAACTTCTTGAATGGCTTGATGCCTGTTTCAGCTTTTGGCTTTTACATGAAGGGAAAAATGTGTTGGCGGCATGTACACTTAATGCTATGCTCTTTGGTTTAGGGCCCTACCGGTGAAACTGGCCCAATTGGCGAAAGAGGTCACCCTGGTCCCCCTGGTCCACCAGGTGAACAAGGTCTTCCAGGTGCTGCTGGAAAAGAAGGTGCTAAGGTATGTGTTCATGTGTTCACTTGATGAATGACCATCAGTGCTATTCTCAAATATATACCATGTAGAATGCATTAGTATCTGTCCATCTGGCATTGATGCTCTAAGTTCCATCCTTCATTGAAAATACTGATTGATTAGATAGTCTACATTTTTTCTTCCAACTCTATGATTCTGTTTTCCTGTGTAATGACCTTAGTGGGCAATTTGTCACATTCAGCTACAGAGACCAATGTGAGATTTGCGATTCTATTTTTAAACAAGAGTTTACTCAAATTAGATCTCTTTGGGGACAATGTTCTGCTACACCTGGAATGTCACTGCCAAGGATGTCCTTTCCTGCAAACCTGCAGTTTTTCTCTTGCAGGATGATGGGAAAGAGAGCAGAGCTTCACCTAAGGATCTCGGTTTAGGAGGCAGCTCATATGTGTGAAAAATGCTCTTTGATACAGAATTAAGTCGAAGTTATGAAGGTCTCAAAAGTTCAATAGTAGCAAGATTTTGCATGTTATTTGGCCAAAGGCATGGAACATTCAGCACATTCTAGTCTACAGTGGTATCAACAGATATAATGTGCTTGCAGTGCAATTAATTAACTGATAATTTAGTCAAGGATATAAAACCACAGACTGGAGCAAAATGTACTGCAGCTTGAGGCCCTCCACTTAATAGTATAGATCCCCTGTCACTGTATTATAGAGCTAGATTGATAACAGGGAAAATGATAACTCCCATGTAACTATTTTTGTGATCAAAAGGAAATTATGGTAATAAAGGGACATTTATTAATAAAAGGTTAAGCATTAGATTTTAATTGGTAGGTCGATTTTTTTCTCTCTCTTTAAAGTTTGGAATAATTTTACATGGGAGTGGAAGTAGAATCTGTTTATTAAAGAACCCATTACAGTCCAGTGTACATAATGAACCACAGCTGGACTGTAGGCCTTATGTTTCTGAAATCATGTTTCGGAAATTATGTTTTCTCTTCTCCTAGGGTGATCCAGGTCCTCAAGGCATCTCTGGAAAAGATGGTCCTCCAGGTCTTCGTGGTTTCCCAGGAGAAAGAGGCATGCCTGGAGCTCAGGTACAGTATCTAGTCCAAAAGGTCTTAACTACTGAGGGAACTGTGTTCATCCAGGGTGCCTAGATCAAAAAGTTCTGCTCAGATTTTACTCTGATATTAAACATCAATTTAGATATATCTATTATATAGAAATAGCTAGGATATATGTTACAACACCAGTTAACTGCTAAGAATGGGGATTTGAACTAGGCTTCTTTAATTCAAATTCAACCTCCACCAATTCTCCAGCAAGCTGCTTTTTAAATTTGTCAAACATTAAAGAGCAGCTTGAAAGACAAAGCAGTACCGGGATGTATGCTAAAGGCACGTTTTTGGTTCTCCAGATTGGGGCTGTCATGTTTGCGCTACCTCATCTAACTCAGGAAAACAAAGCCCTCCAGAGGCAAAAGCACCATTCTGATTTTGTAGCCTGCCAGAGAATGCAAAATAGGAGAAATTAAACATCTCACAAGACACAGTAATTGCCTCATGGGTCGAGCTTGGGTTTGATCACAAGTTGTGCAATTGTGCAGTAGATCACAAACTGCTTTTTAAATGTGGGACCGATTGAAGAGCATTTTGTGATTTGAAATGTTGAGGTACTAGCCAGTGTTGCCCATGTGCTACTGGGAATGAGCGCTGATGAAATAAGAAACTAACTGTTCAGCATTTGACCAAAATCTAGCTCCAGGTGTTGTTCTCAGAAAGGACAAGTGAGGAGGGCTTGTGCTGTGAAGAGCTGGATTGTGGTTATACTAGTGTACATTCCCAGCAGTGCAAACGGATCGGTGCCGGTGGACTGCCACATGTTGGCCACAGCCTATGGTCCACCATTTGCAGAAAGAAAGCAAAATTTCTGCTCTTGCTTCTGTAGTAGGGATGTGCTGCAACAGGAAAATTTGGCTCATCTGAGCTTACCAGATTTCCTACACTTTGATGTGCAAGATGGACCAAGCTCTGCCATTCTTGTTAATGCAATTACAAAAACAGGCTCTTGAAAATACGTAGGTTTAGTGAGAATTGAACAATTAGTGTGAACCATACACTTCCCAGGTGCCTTTTTTGCATAAAATGGTACGTGTAATTCTATTAAAATTGTGTTTTTCTGGAACTGTTTATTTAAAAAAATCATTGGCAGATAAAGAACAACAGCAAAATTTGTGATCCATCTTGCAGATAAAAGACTGTGAGCTCACTTGACTCATTGTGCGGTTAGTTGGCTAAAGCAGAGTCCAGAGGACCAAACTGAGGAAATCTAACCTTTCCCCACCTGTGCAAATGAACTGCTCACACATCTCTATCTTGTGGATTGGGACTGTCATTTTCAATTAACAGGAATTTGGAAGGGCATATCTTAGCATTAGTAGTCAATTGACAAGGTAGCTTTGTGACAGCACCCTCGCTTTGCATGTAGATGGTCACAAGGTCCATCCTTGGCATCTCCTATTCTGTGGATTTCATGTCCTTTGCCCTGGAAGAGTTCTTAGAGATCCTGGACAGCCACTGACAGGCAGAATAGATGATGCGCAAGAACCTTGTAGATGTGCCACTCTACACACCATCACAACCCACCTATCCACTTGCTTCTCATTCTGGCCCAGACAACAGAAGCATTAAAGACGGAAGAGCTGTTGGTGTCACTGCCCACTTGCTCAGCAGCTCTCTCCATGCCAGAGGAGCCTCGAGAAATAGGATTGCTATAGCTGCTGGCAACAGCAGTGGTGAGCGGGTAGAGCGACTGATTGAGAGTGTCTTGCCCAAGGATCCTCAAACACTTGCAGGCATCACTGGGCCCCATTCCCTGCATTCACAGAGTTATCCATCCCTGCTAAGAATGTGCGAGGAATCAGTTTGGGGGGTGGATTGCTCAGAGTTCCTGGCAAGTGCACCCAGTGTCTCTGGGACACTTACCAGGAATCAAACCCCACACGCTGTGCAAGAAAAGCCCCTCCGGCAGCCTCCTGCCTACACCAAGCATGGCAGAAGGTAGGTTGCTGGGAATGGGCCTGGCCCAGCCACTCACAGTGCCCCGCTTCTGTTTGGGCTGCTGCAGGTAATAGCAACTTTGCTGGTTGTTCTCCTTTTTTAGGACCAGGCTGACACAAGAGCCAAGTCTGCAGGTGCTAAAGGGACAGATTCTAAAAGGGTTTCTCCCAACCCTAATCCCTGCCCTCAACATTGCAAAAGGGTGCTTAGTGCTGGCTGTCTTGATTAGTGGTTGGGTGTCAGGTGGTAGGAGACAACGTGTGGTTAATTAATCTAGATTTTCAATAAAAGCTTCTGGTAGGGAAAAGAAAATCCATTAAACCACTAAGGATTTTTCCCCCCGTAAGGCAGGTGGCCCAAACCTACAATGACAATCCTGGCCTGCTTGCTTGGACAGCCTGTGTGCTTCCAAGCCCATTTCAAGGTGCTGGTCTTATCCTTACATGGTTTGGGAGCACAATGGCTGGTGGAACACCTCTCTCTGCGCAGTGCAATTAAGATCTGGGGCCTGCCTCCAATGGCTGGCAACAACAAGGACAAGGGCCTTTTCAGTGACAACACCCCACTTATGGATCAAACTGATCCTCCTAGCACCAACATTAATTTCTCCTCCTCCTCCTCTTCCTCTTTAATGCCAGGTTAAGCCTGTCCTCTATGACAGTGCATTTAATTAGTTTTATATCATCTTGGGGCATTATGTCAACTGCTTAACAGGTCTTGGGACATAATTTGTCTAAGCTACTGTAGCTTTCTAAATCTGGTTTGGATTTTTTTAAAAAAATCCTATATTGAATTTCTATGAAGTTTTTATTATTTTGGATTTGTGTTGTATTTTTATTGTATTTTATCTGCTGTTGTAAACCATCTAGAGAGTTTCAGCTATTGGGTGATATAGAAAAAATAATGATTAATAATGATGATAGCTAAATTATCCATATATCACATGTTCAGATTCTATACACATGATCAACGAAATGTTTGATTGCTTCAAAAGGGTGTATAACCTCGGTCATCAGTGATGATGATGATGATGATGATGTTCCTGTTTTGGTAGGGTCCAGCTGGTCTGAAAGGAGGAGAAGGCCCGCAAGGCCCACCTGGTCCTCTTGTAAGTAGACTTTGCATGCTTAAGGACAGGGGAATGCTCCATGGCAACAATTACTATTATGAACAATGGCTCCCTTTCCATTTCTTTCATGCTGTTATGTGTATGTGCTCTTGTAAACAGTACAAAATCTGTGTCATTTGGATCCATCCCTCAATAGCAGTTTCCTGATGATTGTGGAAACTAATCATTCCATAAACAGAAGAAACTATCACCATATTGTATCTGAAACCTACTGTTAGTCACAGAGTGCAAATTGTCTTTCCCTGATGCATTAGATATTACAAGCCAAGAAAAGAACCAGCCTCTAGTGGCAGGGAATTGGAAAACATGGCTTATACTGAATGCTAAAGAGACTGCCATGAATGGCAATGAAGTGAGGGCCGAACTGCAGCTTATGGAATCCATAATTTGCAAATACCGTGCTGAAACCCACCACCTTTGTTTCGAAGAAAAGACAGCTGTGGAGCCATGGTCTGAAGGATGCTTTCAAGCCAGATCAGGGATCTGCCAAAATAATTGGCTCCTGACCTCTACATGTTTCTGTTTCAGATCCCCCAAGCCTTCCCCGGGACCTGGTCTCTTTCTTTCCTCATTTATCACAAGTTACATGTGGTTTTTTCCCTGTTCAAAACTTTCTAAAATAACCAAACATTGAAATGGCTTTCCTAAGACTTTTTACAGGCAGTAAGAACTTAAACCTTGGGTACCCTGGGTTTGGCTTGCTTCTTAGTTTTTCTTTCACCCCATGTGCTTTTGTCCCCATCAAGTTCTAGTAGTACCCAAACATTTCATTAGAATATAATTTAGCCAGTGGGCTGAGGGAAGCTCCCCCACTCTGTTGTGGACTACAAACTGGTAACCTGGGTCCAAAACTAGGAAGGTAAGCTGGAAAATTGCTACCTCATCAGTGCTGCAGACACCTGCTGTCCATCTCTTTCCACCCCCTGCTGTCATTGAGCATTTGCAAGCAGTTTGTGCTGGACTGTGCCACTTTTAGCTTTACGTAGAAGATTGTGTGTTTTTAAGTGTGTGTGTTTCCAGGCATAATCTCTGTTACGTGAGGGAGAAGAATTTTATGCTACCCCTTCCTCTGTGGTTCCCTTCTTAGGGGGCATCATCAAAAGCTATGTAAAGAGGGGCTCCTAACCAGCTTGCTCTCAGCTTGCTCTCAGTTTGTCCTGCTCAGAGTGTCGGTAAAACACACACAGTGGACAGAGCAGGCTTTGAGTCTAGAACCTCACTGTTTTTAATTTTTTTCTTTCCCTTTGCAGATATTTCTGACTGATTTTGAAGTCTAAAGCTTTTTTTCCCATCAAGTGTGTGGAAACAAACTAGCTAACCTCTGTGGGATGAGATTGTAATTGCCGTGAAATTTAATTCCCACTCTCTGGGAATCTTAATCAAAGAAAGCACTATTAATCCCTTTCTATGCTTTTCAGTCACGCTGTGTTAATATTTAAGGCCATCCCTCTTCTGCTGCCATCCTGTTTCCGAGTTGGGCATGCGGTCAGCTGTGCCAGAGAGAGGGAATGAGGGAGGGTGTTTTCACCTTTGTCATTAACAGTAGAAAGTTTTAAAAACAAATGAGCTTTTATATTTAGGGCACAAACCTATGCAATCAAAATTTAGACAGAAAGAAGTATGAACAATTCCCGTCATGCCCCAGCCAGCGTAACTTCATCCCATTCTCCATCATGCTTTGGAGTAGGCAATATTACAGGAGAGAAAATCTTTAGTCCAGTGTGATGCCGATAAAAACAATCCCATGGTGTAGGCATATTCAGTAAACCTTTGAGTATCTCAGGATCATGCTTCCTGTCCCATTCACTTGTACTATGCAAGTTACAAGCAAACACAAGGAGAGTTAAGTCTCTTTGTGCACAGCTGGGAGCTTTTCTAAAGGTTGTATTCTTTCCTTTCATAAAAATCCATGGAGGGAAAGTGGATGACCCAAGCCATACTTTGGAAATCTGGATTCACCTCCCTATGTTTTTTCTCCCTTTGCGTTCAAGTCTGCAAAACTCCAACTGCAATTTCAGACTTTTTTTTTTTAAAGGTAGCACTCTCACTATGGTATGGACTCATTCAAAAGTATCTTACACATCACACGTCATGGTAATGTGTCCCTCTGTAAGAGGCCTATGCAATAAACGTTCCCTTTTTGACTTGATGTGCATGAGGCCCTCTCTGTCGTATGGACACCACTGTAAAGATTACTTGGATTCTTTTCATATGTTACCATTTTATTGATTCTGGAGAGATCCATATCAGTAAGTTCCAAAATCTAGAATGGCAGCTAGCCACGGACTTTCATTATTTTCAGAGATTCACAGGATGTGTCTGTGGGGGACCTGCTTTCTAGCAAATAGTTTCAGACTCCCTCTGTACATCTGACATGTGCAGTATCCCCTATTGCAACATCATAATCCTCAGTGGCAGACAGGTCTGCCCATGAGCAGCAAGAAAGCAGTATTGAGATAATCCACCCATTCTGTGCCTGATAAGCTCCAACAGAAAGGAAAAAAAGCTATTCATTTGAACTTGTATGAATTCATCATAGGAAACCATGACTTTTCAGCAGATCTGGGAGAATGGTCACTTTACAAGAGGTGTTTGTTAGTTCGTTCCTTTGTTTATTTTAATATGTTCGCTTTCAGAATGTACCGTTTTTCATAGCAGTGTCTGCAGACAGACACATCCGGCTTTTTCACTCCATGCCACAGTGCTGTTTTCAAGTAGGTGAAAGACCCAAAGGACTATTCTGACAAGTTGTTACCATAGATATAGACAAAGATTCAGTTTTATGCTGAAAGTTGCAAATTCATTCCTTGGCACCTCTAGCTAAGAAGGATGTCAGATCATAGGGCTGATGAAGTCCTTTGCATATGATCTCAGAGAACTGCTACCAGACAGAAAACACGCCATACTTGGCAAGATGAGCCAATTAAGATGAGCCATTAACTCTGTGGTTTATGAGTTAAAGCACGGAAAGGTGAGTGCTGGAAGGAGTGTCATCTGCCAGTCTATTAGCAGGACCAGCCCTTCATTGTCTGGCATGAGTCGTTCTTGAATGGGCTGCCCAGTGATTCCTTCTTTTCATTCTAGGGCTCACCGGGGGAACGTGGCCCAGCAGGTACTGCTGGTCCAATTGGCTTACCTGGGCGTCCTGGCCCTCAAGGTCCCCCTGGGCCAGCAGGAGAAAAGGGAGCTCCGGTGAGTAATACTGAAGAGCACTTAAGACTGTGATATTACAAAAGTTATTACTTTTCATATCCAATAATATTAGTTCTTCACACTCCAATACCTTTCTATTGCATATGTGCCCAGCATACTCCATTTCTATTTACAGTAGCGAACTGCAAAAATTTAATTAAACTAGATGACATTTTTGGCACACTTTATCAGACCCTAAGGCCTGAGGAAAGGGGTTAAGCAAAGCTGATAATGATGAGCCTAGTGGTGGCGGCCTTTGATTATAAAATACTTTGTCAAACTGTAGCTTTGATTTAAACTTCATGCCCTACTGCTCCCTTTTACAAAGTGCCCCTCTAGTTTTCATTTTCTTACCAGATTTCATTAGTTCTCCTATCTGCTATCTTTTTATTCAGGTATAACTTGTAAGTGAAAACCTTTAAGCGAGCAGGTGAAAATAAACCTCAGATATAGGGAAGGTACTCAAATAGACCCTTTGTGTGAGATTTTTGTTAGAAGCTCAGTATCACATCAGTACACAAATGCCTTTATGTGTTAACTATGTAAAAGCATCTTCTGCTTTATCTAATAAAAGTAACCTATGCAGTTCTATGTCTACCCTTAATGGAAAATTCTAGTACTTTCCATCAGTAAAGAAACACACAGCCCAGGACTCAACAAATGAGCTAAGAGCCCAAAGAGGGTGTTTGTTTCTCTGTAATGACCGATCTGCCACTTTGTGTAGCAAGCTGCTTTTTGAAGATGTGGAGAGTTTCAAAGAGCACTTGTGGCATGGCAGAGTGGTCAGCATTTCAAGGGGAAATGTTTTAAAATTCCACCAGGGAGGACCACTGTGAGAGTAGAAATTAGGCATTATAAAAGAGCATGTGGCTGGTATTAAAAGTACACAGCTATGTACTTCTCTGTAAAGTCTAGATATCTAGCTGTGACATCCTGTTTTCCTTGCTTTCCCTGCATTGGGCTGCCACTGACTGGGGACTGTAAAAGACTTCAAGGATACTTGGATTCCAATGAGTTTTATTTATCATCACAGAGGAAGAGTTAAACGTCTGCACATTATTGTTGGTTGCAACAGCAAATGCATACATTATTTTGTAGCATCTATTTCTGTCCAGAGCCTAAGCAGTAATTTGAGCCTTGACTGAAAATTACAGATAAATAAGAATAGTTCTTACATATTAAACAAACACTGCTGCTACCCCTGAAATCTTCAACGTATTTTAAACAAAGACATAGAGAACACATCCTCCCCAACAACAGAAACAGGCATTATGAGTTGCCCTTCTCTAACCCTTTTTTGTAAAATATTATGAACTATTCCTGCTTTAGTAAGAGGAGCAGCTAAAATGTAAGGAACTGTTTTCTTTAATTGTAAGTTTCAACAAAACCATAAAAAGAAAAAGGGGTGATTTTAAATACTTTAGCTATACAAAAGCTTCAGCAAAGGCAGACCAACTACCCATGTAGGCATCCATTTGAGAGTGGTGCCAATATACCAATTACACAAATACTGAAAGCATTGTTAGATCCCCCTTCCTTGCATTACAAAATGGGAGCATTTATCCTTCCAGTGCTTTAATATTAGGTTCTTAGTTATCAAGCTGGGTTGTCAGATCTATTTGTGTTGACCATGCATTAACTTCCAGGAAGAAGGGAGATTCATGCCAATTAACCCTAAATGGGGAAAGCTAAAATTTAGAAAAATGCAAAAATACTCATATGGTGGATCTGAATGGTTATGCAGATGTTTATACTGGATCGGTTAGTGGGAGATGATGGTGACTTGGTGTTATTTTCCACTCTGGATGCCAAATTTGGATGCCCGTGGTATTTTGTTAGACTCTAGGTTCAGTCTGCAGATTTTGCTGATTCAGAGTCAATTTTGCTTTTTTGAAATACTTGCCAAGGCTGAACCTCTCATATGATCTCATAAATACTTATTGTTAGTGAACAAATATGACATGCCATGTCTTGAGCAGGAATGGAAAAATGAATTAGATTGCCATATTTCACATAACCAGAGGAATTCTGCAAAGTGTATATTCCTAAAGTGCCATAGGATCTTATGCTGTGTCTGCATGCATACAAGTACAGAAGAGGGGTTTTGCAGAAGTCTGACTCCAAACTGGACTATAATTTAAAAACCATTAATGAAATGTGTGTAAATCAGCTCCCAAAATCCACATGGCTTTAGCACAATTTGTGTAAAATTGGACAATTTGCACAAATTAAAAATTGCAATTTGTGCTAATTGGCTGATTCTGCACAGTCACACTGGTTTGCGGGTGCTTATTTGAGCAAATTTCATTAGCAGTTTAAAAATACTTAAATCAGTCTTCATCCTAAAGACAGAAGTCTGCAAGCTGTCTTGACTCACCCAGCACAGTGAGTTGGCACCTAATGAACCAGAGTCTGAAGGGTGGGGAATTGTGAAAATCCATTGCATTGTGAATTGTGTTGTCCATTGCATTGCAATTGTGAAAACTGTGAATTGTGAAAATCCATTGCATTGTCCATTGCATTGCAATTCACAACGGAATTGTGAAAATCCACTGCACACTCATCCTCTATTGGATTCCTCACATATCCTTAATTCAGTTTTTTAAAATCCTCTAATCTAAACTGAAGCTCAATCCAGACAAGACGGAGGTCCTGTTGGTTGGCAGGTCGGACTTCGGAGAGGATGAATTGAACCTAGTCCTGAATGGGGTTGCATTCCCTCTTAGGGACAAGGTCCGCAGCCTGGGAGTGCTCCTCGACCCAGAGCTTCATTGGAAGCTCAGGTGACAGCAGTGGCGAGGAGCGCTTTCCTTCAGCTTCGGCTGATCCATCAGCTGTGCCCCTACCTGGAGTACGACTGCCTGGCGACAGTGACACATGTGCTGGTGACTTCCCGCCTTGACTTCTGTAACGCTCTCTACATGGGGCTACCCTTGAAGACGGTCCGGATACTTCAATTGGTTCAAAATAGAGCTGCCAGGCTGCTGACGGGGACTGGGTGTTATGTTCACATGACTCCAGTCCTCCGTCAGCTTCACTGGCTTCCCATTGAAGTCCAGGCCCAATTCAAGGTGTTGGTGATGACCTATAAAGCCCTAAACGGCTTGGGTCCTGGTTACCTGAAGGAGCACTTACGTCCATATATGCCCGCCTGCCCCCTGAGATCAGCAGGAGAGGCCCTTCTCCGGGAACCCTCTGTGAAAGAAATTAGGAGACTAGGTACTCGGAGGAGGGCTTTCTCTGCGGTGGCGCCCAATCTATGGAATGCGCTCCCCAGAGAGGTCCACCTGGCGCCGTCGTTATTTGTTTTTCGGCGCCAGGCGAAGACCTTTTTATTTAAGCGTCATTTTAATTGTTAATATTATTTGCTTATTTTATCTGGCCAGGGCGATTCATTTTATATTGTTATTTCTTGTATTTTAATTTTATGTTGTGAGCCGCCCCGAGGCTTTGGCGAATGGGGCGGCATAGAAATGTTTTAATAAATAAATAATAAATAAACCATACACAAATATAGTGAGATTTGGCTTGACTGTGTTGAAACTTACCCATAATGGTTTCTTGACAATATAGTTTTCCTTATGTACATGTAGAACATATGTGTATAACCTCCAAATATATACACAGCAACTGATTCATTCAACTTTTATGGAAAGTAGACTGTTTTGGTGGAGTGGTATAACTTTGTTTATTAAAAATAGTGTTCCAGTGCAAAAATTATTTATATTACAGCATCCTCACCAAAGGAAACAGCTATTGGACTTTGCCAGAACATATGATTAAAGGAAGCATTAGCTGAATCTCACCACCAACCGTTAGAGAAAAGCTTCTTAAAGAGACACTGGTGCACCTGATGGACTTGAAACAACTATTTTTATTGAATAAGGGGTAACCTGAGGTCTGTTGAAGCTTCAGGTATAAACACTAAAGTGACAATCCATTGATTAGGCAGAGCTGGACTATCCAATATGCTGTTCCAGTCCTGCTTAAGACCCTACGTATTTTTATTATTAAAACGTTTCTATGCCGCCCCATTCGCCAAAGCCTCGGGGCAGCTCACAACATTAGGTTAAAATACTTATCATATTTGTTCCTTGATAACAGGTCTATGTAAACATGGAACATAGATTGATGTGGCTAATTGGGAAATACCTCAATTAGTATATCCACTCAGGGAGGAGACTATGAAGCTGTAAAGGCTGCAGGACCAAACCTCAGTTCTCACAAATGGTTCAGTTTCAAGTGTTGCTAGTCAGCTACGTATATGAGGCAAAATGAATTTGGAATGCAAATCTGAAAATGACACCAAAAATATTATGACCTCCACTAATCGATCCAAAGTTAAGATCAACTTACACTTTTTTATTTTTATTTATTGTATATTCCCTAAGTCCTTAGGCCATGGCAAAATTAAAACAAGCATATACAATCAGTCAAAAAACCTGTCCTAATATATACAATTGATTAAAATTAATATATAAAATTACTTGAAACAAGTTAACATTACTAAGATGCAGATAGATAGAATAAGCCGATCCCAGTGGCATCGGTAGGGTTGTCAGGCTACAATCATGTTCTCCAAACATTCTTAAGGATTTGCTGTGATATATTCAACAGAGATCTCCCTACATCTGGCAGCCATTACCACAAACTTACACACCCAAGCCCATCCCAAAAGCTTTTCCTCACCGATTTAGAAGTCTGGATTTCACCATAATTTAGCATATGAAAATGCATCAACATATAATTGATGTAATGTTATTGGACACATGTCTCTAGAAGTCTTAACTATGGAAGAGCCCTATCCGTTTCATTATGTCAAGAGGCTAATGTATCCATCAGGAAAGAGGATCCAGACTAGAAGATTCCATGGACTGACCAAGGTGGAACATGTCATTTTAGTGGGAAAGACCAATATTTAGTACCAGTAAACAAATAGATTGGATGATCTAAAGCAAGATATGGAAAGCCAAATCCACCTACTTTGATGGAAAGTACCATCCTTTTCAAGGATCTTCATGGTGCAGAGATCCCTGCACACCCTTTTATGAAACAAACAACATTGGACAGGAGTTAGATCTGATGGCTTTATTGTCCCTTTCCAACTCTGCTCGTCCATGATTTGATGCTTCCATGGTTTCTTTAACACCCAAGGGCAATTAAATTACTCTGGATGAACGCTTTAACTTTATTTCTATTATTATTTATCTCCATGCAGCAAAATATGACAGTGTGCGATGCTGCAAGGCGCCTGCTCCGTGCCTTCCTTCAGGGCCCTCCATTCCATTCCGTTCCATTCCTCCTCCTCTCAAATTTACTGACTTTACACTAACTAAATAATATTGACAACATTTATCTCATCAACTGTAAAACTGAAAAATTGTATTCATGAGATTTCCCACTTCCTTTCATATATTTTCATTTATGCTTCTGTCTGTAATCTCTAGCAGCCTATATTATCTGTTTCTTCATTTCTATTTTCTGTTTATTATTTATAATGCACTTATCATAAAAAGTATTGAAATCCTGAAATGCAGACAATGGTTGCTGTAACAGCTTAAGCTGTTTTGCAGTGTAACATCCTGAGTTTTGTAATTTATATGTATGAGTCCTTATCTTGACTGAGAGAGCAACTAGCAGAGAAGTTCTTAGGAAACTTGAATGCTGTGACTTTGAATGTGTCAAAGTGGGACTCTGAATGCAACATTTGGATGGTTTATGTAAGAAAATCATCACGAGAACCGGAACTAATCCCACTACAGCCAATCAGTGATCTGAGAGTCAGTTGTTTGCAGCAGCTCACACATCCAGTTTGTCTGTTCTTGCAGTCTGCTGAACACATCCAGACTGGACTACTGTGCTGCATTGCTTGTGATGCTGCCTTTGATGATTATGCAGAAGCTTCCATTCGTGCCAAATACGGCTGCTTTATAGCTAAGTGGAGCTGGCCCGTAGCAAGTTTCTCCATAGCTTTGAAATGACACCACTGACTGCTGTATTCCCAAGCACAACCCAAAGCTTAACTTTAAAGCACCGTGCAACATGCTTATACACCAATATAAGAACAGCGAGAAACAAAAAGCAACAATAGAGTACAGAAAACAGCATTTAAATGAAGCAGTGAAATCAATTTATGGATAAAGCACAAAGGCATAAGAAGCTTTTCATCCAGCACTGAAAAGGTATCAGAGTTGGGACCAGATGAGCCTTTGTGGGACACCGCAGAAATGCAACTGGGCAAGCCAGCCAAGTTCAGATGGCAGCTAAACGTGGAGAAGAGCCCTCAGAGGTGATTATAAAGTTACAGATGTAGAGAGACATCTGGAAAATAGCGAATTGTTTAAGGCCATGAAGAAAGTTCATAGCTAGCACAGATACCTGGCCTGTACTTGATTCATTGCAGCACTTTGAGATGTGTGGATGCCAACATGCTTGGTTGGCGCATCTCTTTTACGGGGTTCAGAATTCTGCACTCTTCTTGTTAACAGTATGAATAATCCCTTCTATTGAAAACAGGGTGAAAAAGGTCCTCAAGGCCCAGCTGGACGTGATGGAGTACAGGGACCTGTAGGTCTTCCAGGTCCTGCTGGTCCTGCTGGTTCTCCCGGAGAAGACGGTGACAAGGTCAGTTGCTGTTGACCACAATTACGTATTTGTTTCTAGCTTTCAAAATTCTGAAACTGTGGCACCTACTAACTGATATATTATGAAATAATATTTTATGGACTGGTGCCTTCTTCATTAGCGGTATGAAATGTTCTCCTCAGTTGGCTGATACACAGAAATAGAGAAGCAGAGGGAAATGGTGGTAAAGCATGGAGTATGAACGCCATGCAATGCAAGTGGTAGAAGTAGATGTGTCAAATTATTAAACCCATCCAAAACGTAGGTAACGTAACAACAGTGTGACTCACTCCCAACAGCTGTACTTATTATGCATGAAATACTGTGGGAAGTATCCAGTTTGGCAGGGCCGCTAATGTGAACTACATCGCACAAGCACAAGCAACCCTTAGTGTAATGCCAATAGCATTTGTTGGTACAACAGATTTCCCCATTGTGCCAGCAAACACTGCTTGGTGTTGCACTAGAGGGTTCTTACAATACTTAAACATAATTTACATTAGCACTAGTACCAAACAGAATACTGCCCTATGCAAGAAGCCATTCCTATTCTAATGATAAATATTCTGGATGTAAAAATGAAAAGAATTGTTCAAGTTGTTTCAATGGAAGTCAAACATCAGGTTTCCATTCAGTTCAGGTTTTATGCTTAGGATTTAAACCTTTATAGGTTTAAATCTTTTAAATCTTGTTAGCTAGTATCCCTTGCTTTGTTCAAAATTCCCCTATGTAGACCACAAGAACCTCATGAATTCTGGTTGAGAAGCTCTCAAATGGCTACTTAGGACAGCTCTGTGCAAGGGCAGGTAGCACTTTTCTGAACATAGAGAAGACTGTTGCTGAAGGTGATGCGACAGAGTCTTTGTGGCTCACTGTATAAGCACAGATCCCATCATCTTTACCATCCTATCTGGTATAGAAGCTTGCATTGTTCTGTAGTGCAGACCTTGTTCTCCTCCATCAGACTCCACTTGGCCGTGCAACTAGCTTTTTGAACCACCCAACTGAGAAACACCAGCAGGTAAAGTTGTAGAAAATAATGGGTACAAAACCAACTTCATGCCATCTACAGCTCTCTCAAATACTACAGCCATCATCTACCTCCATCATGGTACGGTGTCTACCACAAATATGTCCTGTGCTGCCTAGACTGCCAGCTTGCATAATATTTCTGATGTTCTACTTGAAAAGATCTTTGAGTGTGGGGAAAGAAGCGTTTTGTGTAGGACCCCAAAATACTAAATTTGACCTGGTAGGAACAAGGGCCAATAATAAAATAAAGCAGCACAACTTGGTATCTACATGCCTCTGATGAAGCAAACATATTATCATTTGGCCCCAAGTACCTATAAAGAGAACTTACTAGTTCATGCATCCCTAAAGTGTATATTTACTCATTCTCCCTAATCTGGTTCTCACAGTCATATCTTGATTATTAATCTGAGATTTGAGCAAGATTTGTACCCATGCATCCCACCCCTTTGCTCTTCTCTTTCTGACATGTCTGAGTGCAACATGGAAGTCTTAAATTAGTCAAAATTTCCCTGTTCATCTGAACCAAGAAACTGTGGTTCCCACCTTAAGGAGACATCAAGTTCAAGTCACGGTTTAGTATCATGACATGTTCCTAAAGCTTATAACCAGAGTTTGCTAGTTTTGATAAAATGGGGCATTATGGCTAATTGGAGGGTTCATTATTAAATCATGGTTCATGAGAAGGAAAGAGCAAAGGGCCAGTGCATACATGCAAAACACTTCCTTGTATCACAGCTTATTAAGCTGAAATATGCTCATATGAATGTAGCCATAGTCATATAAATTCAGAAATAATTATTTAGTTAGTATCTGAATCATTAGAATTTTGCACACAAAACCAAGAAGCTGCCCTTTGGTTGATCACAATTAGAGTCACATTTTTGTTGGGGGAGGAGTGAGGGCTTAAAACAAATACCGAACTGTTTCCTTCATTTAAAATCCAATTAAATTTCACTTCAATACAAGGCCATGTTGTTCTTTGAGCCGTAGTACTCAATACCAGTACTAATCAGTCATACCCAAGTGTGATTGATCAATGCAAAATGGTCCTCCTTAAGTCTGTGCTTATAAAAAGGTGGCATGAAGTGAAGAGAATAATAAGGTGACATTTAAAGGCACTTTAAGATTGACCACAGTTAACTGAAAAGCCAGCCATTCTAAAAGAGAAATATAATGCCTTTCTTTCTGTTACAGGGTGAAATTGGAGAACCAGGGCAGAAAGGAAGCAAAGGTGACAAGGGTGAAAATGTGAGTGTTTTGTTTCTTTTCTTCTGACTTTTGCCTTACTATATTGCTTGATTTTTTGCTTGGGAGTAAATTAATGAAAGCATGCACCAAAAACTGATAGACTGAGCAAGCAGGCGAGAGGCCTGTGTTTTTCTGAGACATCAATGTTTCAGACCAATAAAAGTAAGGATCAGTGTTCCATTTTAGCACGTTTGAATGACAGAGCTGCATGTGGCGCAAAGTTGTCACCTTCTGTGTTCTTGGGGGCCACTGTCCTTGAGACAAGGAAGCATATGTTGCTCCAGAATTCAGCCTCTTTCGGAATGGTCAGGGTCTTTTATCAAGACTAGTAACAATGAGTATTTCTGCCATGGTGCGTTTGGGCATTCTTGAAGCCTGCTGTCATGATCTCTCAAAGACTGACTTGTCTCCACCAATTATGAACCTGACCAGTCACTCGGATTGTCCATGGAAGTGTTTGTCTGTGTGCTTTGTTTCCTCTGAAGTGAGTCAGATGGCCATGTCTGACAGGATCTCTCCTAAACTTTGAAACACCTTCAGGAAAGGGCTTTAAGGTGTTTAGGGTGGTGCTGGCCAGACCAAAAGTGGTAATAACCAGCCACGCCCTTCCAAATCTTTCCCAGTGGAAAGTTCAAGGGGATGAGGGAATGTTCCCAGTGGGACGTCCCTCTCCAAAAGATCCCTGAACACCCATGAGCAAGCAGTTCCTCTGGTCTCTTTGGCAGAGAAAATGTTTCCCCACCACCTGCATTTTCCCTCCTCTGCAGCAGATAACGCCAGTGGAGTTTGGATCTGTGTAGTACCAAATAATCGCCATCCTTCTTCCCAGATCTGGAGCTGGGGAAAGTCTAATTTTGCTGTACAACTGCCTGGACAGTCTATCCTTCCCAGCTTGAAGTTGGGAAAAAGTCCTCTCACTTGACATGCCTGATGGTAGGTGGCATCACACTTGCCAAACCAAGATCAGTGAGCACATGTAAGGGAACCTGCCCTGAAGGTTTGCTTATCTCACTTCTTCCTGGACATCCAGCAGATGCTAAAACATTTATATAATATAGAATGAAGTTTGAAAATGTGGTAGTCAAGCTGCCATTGGTTTGCTGCTGCTTGTAGATCTGTTTGATTTGCTTGCAATTTGTTATTGTTGCTCTCTTGGCAGAAAGATTTTATCTTGCTGTGAACATTTCTGCTGATTTGGTTATGTATTGGATGATGGATATTTTTTCTCTTTGATTTTCTTTTTAATTTTGTCATTATCTTGGGCATCCTAAGGATGGGATACAACCATCTGTTAATAAATTAAAACTTGAAATGAATTTCAAGTGGAATTGCTTTGTCTTTTTGAAAACAAAGCCACTTTCTTTATGAGGAAACTCAGAACAGACTTTCTATAATGCCATGATTCAGATTTGAATACTCCTTGTTTCTTTGTGATTGTTGACAGTCGTCACATTTGGGAGACATGACACATCCCTGTTGTTGATACACGGTTGTGTTTGCATGTCTTTCACAATAATGTTGTTATTCTAATTTGTTCAGGCATCTCTTCATAGAGACACTCATGTCAGCTTTCTCTCCTAGACTCTTGTGCTAAATTTAAGTTTTAATTTCATTTTATCTGATTTAAATCCCACTTATTTCCTCTTGCAATGAACCCATGAGGACTTAATTGGTTCCATTCCACTCCATATTTATCCTCACAGCAACTCTGGGCAGTAGGTTAGGGTGAGTGACTGGCCCAAAGTCATTCAGTGAGCTTCATGACCAAGGGTGGACTAGAACCCAAACCTCCCAGGTCCCCAGTCCAGCACTCTGACCATCACACACACATATGCGCTCAGGCTGCTGAGCATCATTTTAAAACCAGTGTTCTGTACACATCCCAGCATGGCTCAAAAATAGCTGTATTGGAAATGCACTTTGCTAGGAAAAATTAAACGGTCTTCATGTAAAGTACCTCCTGGACCACCTTTTTGAATAGATCAGGTCAATAGATCAGGCTTGCATTACAAGAGATCTGGGCAGGAGTGGGGGGTGTAGCCCTCTCTCAGCTGTGCCTGCCCGGGTATCTAGTTCAGCACCAGTCACATCTGGAGGGGAGGGGAAGGGGGGTCACTTTAATTTACCGAGCTTCTATTTCTCTCACAGGGCTTCCTGTTCTCTCGAGACCAGGTCTATAGTGCTTATTCCTGGTGCTGGGCGATCAAGACAGATTGGGGATTCTGCTGGTGTACCATGCACCCTTCTGCCCATCAGACTTCCTGCCTGAGCTGATGGGGATTGTCTTGGACCTGGTGTTGAAGAGCCCCAGGATGTTGGTCCTGGGGGACTTCAATCTTCATGCTGAGACTGTTCTGACCGGGGCAGCTCAGGACTTCATGGCCTCCATGACAGCCATGGGGCTGTCTCAGCATGTCATAGGCCCAACCCGTGAACGTGGTCACACGCTGGACCTGGTTTTCTCAACGGGGCAGGAAGAGGGTGATTTGAGGGTGAGGAATTTGTGTCTGACTCCCTTGTCATGGTCAGATTACTTCCTCATGATATTTGAGCTCAGAGCTGGCCTTTCCCTCTGTAAGGGTGTGGATCCTGTTGTGATGGTCCACCCTCAGAGCCGGATGGATTCGGATGGATTCCTGAAGGCTCTGGGGGATTTTCCAGTTGATAAAGCTGGTGCTCCTGTTGATGCTCTGGTTGAACTGTGGAATGGGGAAATGGCCAGAGCAATTGACACCATCGTCCCTAAGTGTCCTCTCCTGTCACACAGAGCCCGTCCATCCCCATGGTATACATCTGAATTACGGGCGATGAAGCGGGTTGGGAGACGACTAGAGTGTAGGTGGAGGAAATCACGGGATGAATCTGACCGAACATGCTTATGTGCTCATTATTGAGCCTATGTTGTGGCGGTGAGGGCAGCGAAGAAGAAATTCTTCTCCGCTTCCATTGCTTCCTCACAGTGCTGTCCAGCAGAGCTTTTTCGAGTGTACATGGGTTGATATGCCCTGGCCCTAAGAAAGGTCCTGTACCACCATCAATGGTCCGTTGTGACGACTTTGCCCAGCACTTCAAGGAGAAAATCGCTCAGATTCATCATGAACTGGACTCCACAAGTGATTCAGATCCCTTAGGGGAGACACCAATGACCCCTTCTGGTCAGGTATTAACGAATGAATTTCAGTTAATGCAGCATGATGGTGTGGACAAGGTGCTTGGACAAGTACGTCCTACCACCTGCTTACTCGATCCTTGCCCTTCGTTGCTGCTGACCAAAGCCAAACACGGGATTGGTTCCTGGATCCTGGGGGTTATTAACGCCTCTCTGAGGGACAGCTGGGTGCCTGCTCCTTTAAAGGAGGCAGTACTGAACAGTGGCTGTACTGAACCGGTGCCTGGCTGAGGTAATGGTCTGGATGAGGCCCAATAAACTGAAATCAATCCAGATAAGATGGAGGTTCTGTTGGTGGGTGATTCGAGCTCCTAGGTAGGTGACTTGGGCCTTGACCTGGACAGGGTTGCACTCCCTCTTAAGGGCAGTGTTCACAGCTTGGGAGTGCTCCTCGACCCGGAGCTGTCCTTGGAAGCCCAAGTGACGGCGGTGGCGAGGAGCACTTTCCTTCAGCTTCGGCTAATCCATCAGCTGTGTCCCTACCTGGAGGAAGATTGCCTAGCAACAGTAACACATGCATTGGTTACTTCCCGGTTGGACTTCTGTAATGTGCTTTACATGGGGCTGCCCTTGGAGACAGTCCGGATACTTCAGATGGAGCAAAACAGAGCTTCCAGGATTCTGTCGGGGACTGGGCATTATTCTCATGTAACCCCAGTCTTCTATCAGCTCCACTGGTTTCCCATCGAAGTCCAGGCTCAATTCAAGGTGCTGGTTATTACCTATAAAGCCCTAAACGGCTTGGGACCAGGATACCTAAAGGAACGCCTTCCTCCCTTTTTGCTCTCCCGCCCCCTGAGATCAGCAGCAGAAGCCCTCTTCTGGGAACCCTCTGTGAAAGATATTAGGAGACAGAGTACCCGGAGGAGGGCTTTCTCTGCAGTGGCACCCCATCTATGGAATGCGCTCCCCAGAGAGGTCCGCCTGGTGCCGTCGTTATTTGTTTTTCGGTGCCAGGTTAAGAGCTTTTTAGTTAATCAATATTTTAACAAGTTTTAATATTGAATTTTATTACCATATTTTAATTGCAGCCAGAGTGGGTCGTTAATTTATTTTTGTTATACTTTTATGTATTGGTATTTTATTTGTGTAAGCCGTCCTGATGCTCTTGCAAAGGACGGCATACAAACAAACAAACAAATAAATCACTGTGCAGTGTAATCACTCATTTTTCTATCACACACACCATTCCATCAGTCTGCAGCAGAGGGAGAGATGGTAAGAAAGGCAACTACATCAACTTGGTTAAAGGTGTAAGAGAGCAATCCTATACATGTCTGGATAGAAAATATCCTATAACTCCCAGCTTGCCCAAGTGGGCAATGCTAGCTTGAGAGTACTGGGAACTGTTTTCTGCTATACATCACTGGACTGTGCCCTACTATCTTTGATTTTTCCTCAGCTGTCACTAAGTGCCATTCCATCAGGCTGCAGGAGGGAGAGGATTTAGGGAGAAGGAGAAGATTCCATTGGTTCTTTTCACTGTCTATTTGTGACACTTCCTTTCTGACATTTTTTCAGGCAGTTGGCTGTTATAATCCTGTTTTAACTTCAGAACCAGTGCCTCAGCTTGGTTTTTCCTTTCTCCTTCCCCATCCCTGTTCCCTTTTTCTTTTTTCCCCATGCTTTTAGAGTGTAACCCTGAGAGGAGGGCTTGCTCTGGGGAACTTCTTTTAAAAATTCAAGATTTAAAAAAGTTTGTAGATAAATGGGTAAATAAAATGGAAGTTTGCATGGGAAATTTTGTCTAACGATAAGGCTTGTTTAGAGTTCCAGTGGGGAAGTATGGGCCAAATCCAACAAGGATCTTCAACCCTGCCAATTCCCATCCAAAAGTAGCACCCACCACTTGCAGATCAAAGATGTAGCACTTCAGGGACAACTGAAAATGAGCAGAATGATGCATTTTTGGAAAAAGACAGATCAATGGAGTTCATGTAACAGAACTCTGCCAGTGTGTTCAATTGAGAAACACCTATTTCTCCTCCAACAAACAGTAGCACCAAGTCATGGATCCCACTTGCAGAACAAAATCATCACCCAACACTTGTGCAACAATTCTTTGGGACATAAGGGAATAGACAGGGTCATAAGTGCCTCGTTGGATTCTTCTGTATGATTTTAATAAGCAGTGTTAATTTTGGATAAAATCAAATTTTATTTTTTCCTCTTTATACCTCTCAAAAAGGTCTGATGTATTTTTAGCTTTGGAAAAGCCAGGAGACACCATGAGTCATATTTGAATCGAAATCCACTTTTAAACATTGTGAAATACTGCAAGCTTAATTACCATGGATAAATGTCAGTTTTATATGTATTGTAGACAAGCAAGTCTAAGACTTTGGGATATGAACAAATAATGCTTCACTGCCTTGAATGTAAAAGACCTTGGAGTAACAACACCATCTCTCCAAAGAAATGTGAAGAAGCTTATTAGGCTTGAATAATGCAAAATGCCCTCCTGCGGATCCACTGCTCATCTGACTTGAGATGCTAGCATTGCCGTCTTTCCCTTTTCTTTCAGGGTCCTCCTGGACCACCAGGTCTTCAAGGTCCCGTTGGCGCTCCTGGTATAGCTGTGAGTATCTTGCTCGTTATGCATAACAAATGAGTACTTTCTCCTGAAGTCTCATTAGTTATACCAAAACTTCAGACATAATTTATGTAGCCTAACATGGAGAAGATCTTAAAGCACATCCGCAAGGCATCTGTCTCAGTACATTCCCATGTTTACTACAGGCTTCTGTCTTAGGTCAGTGGCTTGCAGTTTCAGTCTTCCACAAGTGTGAAAATTCAAAGGCATACACAGCATCAAAATATGGGGATAACGCCCTGGACAATGTTACTTCCAAGAGATGTTAATGAACGCATGTGGAAGCATGGTTAATATTCACAGAAAGTTGTTCGGTTTACCATCACTCAACGATTCACAGTTGAATGTCTGAATTGGCCACATTGAAAAATGATGGCATTGGCCCTGTTCGGATCGCATGGCGGCCAACATAGCCACATAGTGAGGGTGCATCTTCCAAGGCCGAATGACGTGCCCGATGTTGGTTGCAGACTTGTCCCTCCCGCTTGATCCTTCTGTAGGTATTCCATGGGGCACTTCTGGAGAGAACAGCCTTTCCCCTTCACTGCTCCCTGACACAAGCACTTTCAGACTCACCACAGCTGTTGTCCCTTATTTTTTTATTTTTTTTAGGGTGGTAGGGTGGGAGATCAGGAAAGGCAGCTGTTAAGTCACCTTTCACAATTCCCAATTTGGCAACCATAACTAGTCCCCACAAGGTGCCAGCACAATCTTAATCATTATTGCACAGAAAAATGTGCAAAATGTTTTTAGATGATCCAATTTCTCTAAATGTGACCATTTCCATAAACGCAAGGGATAGATTTCTGCCCTTGCCTGGAACATTGTCCATGGGGAGCCCCACTGCAAAAGTACAGCACACTCCATCTGGATATTGCCCCAGTTGAAGGCTGGAATCCATTTCTCCCTGCTCAGAGCAACCTATCCAAGGAAAAACAAACTGCAGGGGAAGGATCTCTTGCTGAGGGGTTTTGAAATGAAACATACCCAGTCCAATCTACCCCTGTCCCACTCAAGCCCCTCTTAAAGGGATCCTGAACTTGGACAGCCACCTGTCAAACTTGGTTTCCCTTTTAAAAGGTGTGGAGGTGAGAAGTATTAGCTTTTCCTGAATTACTCCTCTATGTGGATGAAGGCAGGTGGCAAAGGAAAATAAGAGGATTGTGCGGAGAAGGGGTCGTAAATTGCTTAAATCCCCATTTTCACACCCAGAGTGGGCAACCTCCTTGCTATCCCCCTGAAAAGAGTTTAAGAGGGTTTTGACCCTCTTCCCGAATGGTTCCTTCAGTAGTTTGTGTTGATAAATGATGGCTTGTGTTACCATGTTGTGTTGACAGCAAGAAATGACAGTCTGGGTTTGGATGACAAACAAACCCCACAACTAGGGCTATAAGCCAAACTTAAGCCACCCTGACAGACCCATCAAATGTTTCATGGCCTGATAAACCACCATAGCTTATCAACATCAGTGGTTGCTGAGCGATGCAAAATCGCTCATTGCCTAATTTGAAAAGTTCTTCCCAGGGTATTAAGTATGTAATGGCTTGTTCACAAATCACCTGATGTTGCCTTCATCAGTTAATGAACATGCATATTAAAATCAGTTCCAGGTTTGCTGATAATTGTTGCTGATGTTTGTTAGTTGAACGGCTATTGGCAACATTTAAAATGGGTTTCTTCTAGTTTAGGATTAGCATCAGTGAACTTTTTAATTTTTTGCATAGTTAAATAAAGGGTTGATGGCAAAGAAATGGCTACAGTTAGTACACTAAGTGAGTAAGCTAGTTTTAGCATGAAAGGGGTCCCCCAACCTTTCCTTTGGATTACTTGGAAGACCTGATCAATGAACCCACAAAATAGGGTTTTGATGGGTGTTTTTTTTTTTTAATATAGTGCAGGTATAACAAACTAAAGTCCAATCTGATGGATGTTTAGACAGGAAAAGCCCTGTAAGTCTCAGCTTTTCTTGGACAACATGGTTGGAGGACTCTTTTTGTCTAAAAGACATAGGATCGCACCTTAATTGATTCTCCTTTCAGGTCATTTTCTGAGCAATAAAATGTACCACTTTTCTGGGGAGTATTGAAAGATGGTGCAGTACTGTGGAATTCATGTATTTTCCCTGCTCTGAAACCGAAACAGTATTGTCCCCTTCCTTGACAATGCATCAGCTGTGATACTGTTGTGTGGAATGGGCCCTGTTGAATACTATCTATGATGTTGCTGTGGCAAGCAACCAAACACCCACACCATTTTATGACCTCTTTAAAAATGTCTGTTTCGCAAGCTAGTAACTTTTATGGACTTATTTGCAAGGATGGAATAAAGGTTGCAATCTTCCACACTGTTTGGCTGCTTAAATGCAACTGAAGTCAATGGGATTTTTATGTGGCCTACAAAATTGCCATCAAAATATGTGCTGGATGTCTGCACCCCACCCAGCCACTTTCTTGGGCCAGATCCTTCTACAGACTAACACAGTTTAAAAGTTAGAAAGCTTATGTTCTCTTAACATAAATATTCCTAAATTAGAATTAACCAGCTTCTGCCAACTCCTAGCACAGTAGCTGCATAATCAATAAAGTACATAACAAAATCTAATTTGGTAACTTTATTATGCCTGGGCCACTTATTTTAATTGTGTCTGGAGAACATAAGTCTCAGTTCACTGTAATTGTTGAATGAATGAGTCAGAGTATGTTCACACAATGTACCTCTCTTTTTATCATGCAGAATCTTCTCCCAACAGCACTTAATTAATTTCAGCACCACTTAATTTAGGATCAGAACATATTTGGCTTTAGCAGAAGGGGGGGGGGTTTGATCTGCACCAATAAATAAATAATAAAAGTAATAAAATCTGATGATAAATTTATTTAAAATGTTTGTGTTTTAATCCTCTAGGGGGGTGATGGTGAGCCTGGACCAAGAGGGCAGCAAGGGATGTTTGGACAGAAGGGTGATGAAGGTCCACGAGGCTTCCCTGGTCCTCCAGGACCCATTGGTCTTCAGGTATATTTTCTCATTATCTTTCACTCTCTCACAAAGCAAAGAGAATGTCCTCTTCTCTACTTTCCTCGTTACAAATGATCAGTATTTTCAGCTAAAAGTGTGCCATCATCATCAATATACCAATTTCATCTCAGTAATTAATATAAACAACCCAATAAGGATTAATATTAGCACTGTACATGAAAGGATAAAGTTTAGAAATACTGGCTAGTATGTGGTTATTTAGTTAGTTCATTGGTTGCATTCACACATGATTAACCACATTCAAAGACTAAGCATGGATTGCGTGTGGTTGCCACTGAACCATGGGTTGTTGTTGAAATGTGGGTATATTGTACTGTCTGAACACAGCCATACTAACAAGCCATAACTTGGTAGCTACAAACAACCCATGGTTGTTTATTGGGATCTATGGTTTATTTTGGTTGTGAATTCCAGCTTGTTTGTGCTTGGCAAACCATGGTTTGTTAAGTTATGGTGTTGTCTGAATACAATTGGAATGTTTCACCAAGAATATGCAGTTAATGAGATTTCAACTCAACACGTATTCAACCATTTCTTCCCTCTGTTACAACACTAAAATGCAGGAGCTCCTAGTGAAATTGATCTATACTAGATTCAGGGTCCATTCAAGCAAGTAAGTGCTTTCATACAACTCTTGATCAGATTATGGAATCCACTGCATCAAGACGAGGTGATAGTCAGTAAGCAGGAGAACATTTTAAAGAGTAAATTGAGTGCAGCATGTAAAGGGAAATCACTGGTACAGCACATGATTTGTGTGCCTGTGGAACTTGGTTCAGTCCCTGGCATCCCTACATAAGGCTGCGAAAAGCCTATGTCTGAAATGCTGAAGAGCCAGGAGAAATAATACTTCTCTAACTGGACCAAGGCAAGGAAGCTTCCTGTGTTTCAAAGTACTGGGCAGATCCATGGAGGATAAATCTGTCAAGAGCTGACGTGTTCAAGAGCAGTTCTAAATGTTCAAGAGCAGTTGACTCCAGATATCAGTTGCTAGGTATGAAAAGTGGAGTGGAGCGGATTCTTCCATGCCCTGCTTGTGGGACATCTGGCCCCTCTCCTTCTGTCCTGTTGGAGCAAATACATCTAATCTTGTGGCGCTGTGCACCTGGTGAGCATCAGCTCATAGGCTGTATAGCGAGTCAGAGCCTTCCTCCATCTAGCCCAGCATTTCTGACCCAGCCTGGCCCTTCCAGTGTTTTAGGCGGGAATCTTTCCCAGCAACACTGGTGACACTGGGCCTTTTGCATGCAAAGCAAATGCTCTGCCACTGAGCTAGGTCGCCTTCTGATGCAGCCGTCTCTCTAGGGCACTACAGCACCTGCAAAGCTGAACTCTAAAAGGCAGGATCCATCAGCCAGTCCGCTGTATAGTGTGCATGACCAACGTATGTTACAGGCTGCCACATTTGAGGTTGGGGTTTTGTGCAATGTTTGGAAACAGTTTTCAGTTTATGAATCAGCTTAAACATGTTTCTGGACAGAAAATCAAACACATTTTCCTTCCCTTCATTTATAAGTCAAGAGGCTCACTTTAAAAAAGTGATCATCTGAATGTAGTTCAACACTGCTGTGTACTAGCATTGTACGGTGACTGATGAATATTGCTCTCTCTAGGTGTTTAGAAATGTCAGTGAAGTTTAAATACAGTCTGCATTGAAAGGAGCAATATACTTCACCTTTGTATATTTTAATTTAGTGGAATGCTACATAAGGGTAACCACTCATTAGTTTAAGACTTGAACAAATGAACAACACGCTCTAGTTGAATTATGCTTCCTTGAGTTCCATTTTCCTTCAAGAGAGCTACTTCTGGGCACCAGGATGGCAGAGAAGCTGATGTAATAAGGGACTGCTGAGCAATGGAGGCACTTTTTAAGGCACTAACATAGTAGCAAGGAAAACCCTCCAAGTGCTTATCCCATTTTGTTAATGGGGTTTCGTGATAATCAGATCTTACAGGATGTATTGAAATTATAGTGTCTCAGTTTTGCCATTCAGATATGAAACAAGTAAATATGGTAAAAATGCCCTTTAACAGCTGAGTTTTAAAAAAATCCATTTATGTATCATTTATATATCACTCTTCCTTCCAAAGGAACCCAAGATTGTACACAATATAACAAAAATGCATCACTTATACATAGCCTAGAGTACAATTCTTTGCATGTTTAAATGGAAGGATGCTACTTATTCTGTTTTAAGAGAGCAATCCGGTGATCCCTGGGAAACATCCATGGACCACAGGAGTGCTTGGAAAACCCTTTACAAGTTCAGAGACAGTACTCTGCCCTCAGAAGTGGGGGTTGGAGAACTGCAACCTGCCCCCTTGCAGCTGGTGTGGACAGAACTATCTTTGCAAGACTGACCTTGGAAAGAGGCAAAAGGAGGCATTTCAGTGCAAAGGGATGGGACAGGATGGGACTCTTAGTTCAATTGAAAGCAAAACTGGCAAGGTTCCCTTTGGTTTCAGGAGTAAACATATTTTAATATAATCATTTGCAGGATCTTATTTGAAGATAGTGATTTGGTAAACTTCAACATGCTTAACCTTAAATATGCATATTTAAGTATCGTCATTAATGGTACCTTTTACAAATTTTAAAGTTCAACCTGTATGTAACTTTCCAAAGAACTGAAGGGCCTAAAGGCTAGTTTATGGCTCAATAAATCTTAATAACAAAGTGCCTGGTAGGATGCTACTATCTGTCATGATGGCAAATCGTAATTGATGAGGAACTTACATCCACAACAAGAGGTCTTTACCTTTTCTACAGTCACACCTACAAACAAGTGATTTGTAGGCAATTATTCTTCTAAGACATTTAGGTTGCAGCTGGCCTAACCCATTACAACAGTTCTATAGATATTTTTTGTCTATATTTTTGTGCAGTTCGAATCCCATCCATGCATGCAGTCCAGCTAAACATTTGAGCCCCAGACACTGCAATGGGACATTCAATCACATAAGATCATTTATTTACTTATTCATTAGATTTATGTTCTGTGCTTCCCTCAAGAAATTCAAGGCAGCATGGATAGTTCCATGTCTCCATTTCCCTCCCACAGCCATCAGGAATAAGATAGGCTGAGAGGATCGCAACTTGCCCATGGTTAACAAATAAACTTTGTTTCTGACCATGAGCAGTACTAGGTTCATCCCAATCCTGTTCACAAGTATTCAAACAGAGATGCACATTTCTGTGAGCATCCCTTCTAGAATGCTTACAGCATCCTTGGATATGGGCTTCTGTTTCTGGTTCAGGTAGACTGAGATCTACAAATACACAGGGTGGGTTGGGTTGGGATGGTTTTTCATGCAGAAGTGATTTTAAAGCCTTCCCCCAAGTCTGCCTTGCTAGGTCATGGTCAGTATATCAATACATTTATTAGATAATGAAATACTAGAGTTATGCCAATGGAGGTCATGAAATGGATGTATCTAAGTTCTTCCAAAATTAATTAACTAACAGTCCTGTAACCATGTTAAATCAAAGCACTACCTTTTAAGTCATTTGTAGTGCCACTGACTTCTGTGCAACTCAAATCAGTGCAAATACATAGTTCCCAGTTTAACCAGCCAGTGGGTCGGACTGCATATTACCCACTTTTAAAGTACCATGTGAGATTGCAGTCAGCTGTATCATAGTAGTTGTGATGTGGAGCACAGTTTTTTAAAGTGGAAGATGTCAACAGCTGAGCATATTGGTTATTGAATGTACAAATTGGTATAAAATTTTCCTTTAGAACAGTACAACATAATGGCATGCATTTTTGCTTCTTCTAAAGATGAGAAGGTGCTCTCATTGAAGTGAGTGGCAAAACGCTCACTTAGTTTAATAGTTTGCAGCCTGAAGAGGCAGTTTACCCAGAGCTGGATTCTACATTTTACATGCTTCCCTATCATTCCTTTTTTAGACCCTTTTAACAAGTCTGTGCAAAACATCAAGGACTGTGAATTTGTGTGTGTTGTATGCTCCACTTAGAATAATTTCTGTATGTGCTAATTTTACCACAAGTCATTGAAAAGTTTAATTTATAATTTAGAACATGTTCTTGCCTCTCTGTGCATCCCGTTTTATACACTTGGAGGAATCACTGTAATGTAAGCCCAATTGAGGTTTCCTTCTTCTCTCCTTTGCACAAGCCAGTACTTTGAAATGAAGTACACTCCTCTCTGTTTCACATCCAGGCATACTGCCCAGTCCAGGGCCTACCCCAGAATTTTACTTCAGGGGAGGAAAATAGGGGTTTCGCTGGGGCCTGGGGTAATCTCCTGGCTGAAACAAAGCTGCATTTCTGCCAGGAGGGGCCAGCCACTTGAGATTAAACTTTTGCATAAACAGATATTTTGAAATGTTTCCAAGGTGCAACACAGTGCTTCTTGCAAGTTCACTTTCAAAAATAGCCCTGTAGATAGGTGTTATTATGTGACAGCAGAAAGACTGTAAGAATAAATTCACATAATAAAATGTGTATTCAGTGGAAAAGGCAGACAGTTTCTCCCAAATTACAGAGTGTTCAAGAAGGTGGAATATGAAGTTCTTAATATGAAGTTCTTAAGTCCTATATGAATGCTAGGACTTAGTGCTGTGCATTCAGTGATAAACACCCATTTGGTGCATTTCTAAATAATAGAGAACGCCTGCCATTACATCCTATTTAGAAACTCATAATAAGACAAGAATGCATTGACTCTGCCAGTCTACATCTTTTGTAATCAATGGGTATATCTCACAATGCATTTATTACTTTTTTCTTTAAAGTAGCATAGCCCATTAAACCTCCAAATGCTTGAGATGAAATGGACAAGTGGTACAATAGCAAAAGTGAGCTTGTCTCATTTATGCGTATTGGATAATAGAATGGTTTCCAGAGAGCACAAGGGAAAGCATGAGCCCCTCTGATTCTGGAGATCTCCTCACCTTGCTCCGTGTTTCAGCTAGCAACAGCATGAATTTTTCCCCTTCTACTATTACTTTATATTAAAGTGGCCAGTTTAAAAGTGGTCTTTTAAGAAACTTGTGTAACATGTCTGTTTTGACTCCATGCTGTATGCAGCTGGCATCCATGTGGGGCTCTAAATGGACAGGGCTGAAGTTGACCAGATACTTGTTTTCTGTGTCACCCAGAGAACTTGTGTTATGAAGCAGCTATACATATTCAGTGAAGGGATGGATGGATGGATATGAACTACTATGAGTCTCATTAAATGAGGTTTTATACATGAACTAGAGAGCAGAATGGCAATGTAAACTTTATTTTGATGAAGATACATTTAAAACTTAATTCAAAGATGTTCTTATCAGAAATTCTAGTTTAGGGTATCTATTAAGTGGAAATAATTAATTTTATATATCTGTAATGGTCCTTGTTTTTGTCACTAGGGTCTTCCTGGCCCTCCTGGTGAAAAGGGTGAAAATGGTGATGTTGGTCCAATGGTAAGTCCCATTCCTGCCACCCCCAATATTTTACTCGCACAATTAAAATATTGTACAAAAATGGGAAGCATATTTTTAGTTAATGAACAGGCCCATGTTGCCATCTAGGCACTACAAGATTCAATGCAGGTATTTGCGCATCCATTAAATTTGTGGGTCCCTTTGCCATATATTGGAAGCACTTAGCTAGCTCTGAAAACCAGAATCCAGATGGACTTGTGCTAACATTCATGGCTGCAACCCTGATTCATTTAATGATATATTTATATTTCTCTCATACAGGGTCCCCCTGGTCCCCCTGGTCCAAGAGGCCCGCAGGGTCCCAATGGAGCTGATGTAAGAAATATGTTCTTCTAATAGTTCTTGCATTCATCATCATCATCGAAATAAGTAACATGTGGGTTAACATAAACATTCTTCTCCTCTTAGGGTCCTCAAGGTCCCCCAGGTTCAGTTGGTTCTGTTGGAGGTGTTGGTGAGAAGGTAAGCAAGCAAGCAAGAAATACTGTTCCTGGGATGCTGAAGTTCCAATATATGCAAATGGTTTTAATTTCGTTGTGCTTTATGGTATGCCATGGGGAGATATATGTATGTATGTATATATGTAACTATCTTTCATGGTTGGAGCAAACATTTTGGAAATAAATAGCAGAGTCTGTTGAAGGCTTAGAATCCAAAGTGAAAGCACGACTTCTGAAACCCAAGCTTTCTCCCAACATTTCATATCTAGAGTCAGAACAGACTATGCAATAGTTTTATTTTGCATGTTGCTTTCAATTGGATGAATAGCATACTGTTCACATAGCCCTCTTTCTTGAACTGCATCATTTCATTTGCAGATGTAGGATAAACACCAAGCTTTATCCTACAACACTGCTGAAGACCAAGCAGTTCAAAAAGCTGACATATAAGTAGTCCAGTAAGATGCTAAGAGACAGAGCATACATTCATTGTCCAGAGTTGCCCTCTATCTTTATACCAGCCTTCAGAATCCTCCTCACCTGTTTCTCACTCTTAGACAAGAACATCTCACCATTAAAACACAAATTTACTGTATTACAGAATATGGTCCAGATAGGTAGCAATATTAGCCTGTTAAAGCAAAATAGCCGCAAAATGTATAGCATCTTAAAGAGTGGAGTATGGTGTTATGCTCCATATTCCCTAACCTGGCTCTCCAGATGAGTTAAATTACATACCCCTGGTTAAGGGTGATGGGAGCTGTAGTCCAACAGATGTGGAGGGTACCAGGTTGGGGAAAGTTGCTATAAGCATTTACCTGAGTGTGAGGTACAAGCCAAAGCATAAGTTTGCAATGTAACAAAAGTATTATGGTATAAGCTTTGCTAGACGAGTGTTCCCTTCATCAGATGTTTATGCCATAATAAATTTGTTAGTCTTTCAGGTGCTACAAAACTCTTGGCTGTTGTTATTTTTATACAAAATAGCATAAGAATTCACTCCCAGTGTTACTGTGAGGCTGACACTGCAATAGTAATAGTTGCTGGAATTATGCTCTAAGGAGAGTCTTTGTCAAGAATATGAGCTCCTCTCTCAGAGTTTTGGTCGATTTATGATACTGCATTCGATTTATAGTAGTCACTGGCTTAAAAGCTCAGTGAATATTTCACCAAAATGTTGACTCTTCCTACACTGATCTTCTTATTTGGTATATTTTACTATTCCCTCTACCAGATTAAGATGATTAGCTGTCAAGGAAGATGGTTTTTATCCAATTATATCTAAGAAAAGACACATTTATGTATTATAATTTATTTTGTTGGTTTTTTCAGTTTAATAGAATCACAGTTATACACAATTTTAGCGTACTGAGCAAATATAAAAAACAAGACTTTTGGGAAGAGGAAACACTGTACGTGTACTAGTCTGTGTTTCTTAAACCTACAGGCAGTGTACTAAGCTCTGGATTAACACATGTATTAGATTTACCTTTTCTTGTCATTGGTGGGAGAAATCGAGCAGAAGCAGACTGTGTTAAAATACTATTACGCCCTCAGCAAGTTGGGTTTTTACAGAGTTCAGCTCTCCCAAAGTCAATGGACCTTTCAAAACCTTTCTTCACTCAGTTCTCACTGGTAGATGTTTGCTTATCCAAGGACTTTAGATTGCAATGAATAGATGGTAAGCATTTCAAATCACCATCTGGGTCACAGAAATGCATGCTGATGAAAAAAAAGTGGGTGGGGACATTGCCTTTTGGAGGCACTGATAAGGCAAAATTAAACCTGAGAACCAGCCACTCAAAATGCACCATTGCAAATTGTATCTAAATCAGCATATTCGAAATGGTCAGATTCAGCATCTCTAACACTTTTGACAAAATGCAAATGCCTTGGATTAAGTTTGAATCTCACTTTCCCCCTCTGAATTCTACTCTTCCTATTACAGTAATGTCCTAAAGAATTCTTTATGGAAGTGAATGCTGTCAGAAAAACAGAGTGATTTTCTGTTTTTCTGAATTTTAAAATTGCAAAGTCATGGGGATTAGCAAATTGGAATGATACCTTTCAAGTTAATTTCAAACCAAATATAAGTTCAAAATCCCCCCTGTGTGTATATGTATTATTTGAGTAGACTGGCTCTATATTGACATATGGTCCCAAATTATTATGTAAATAGTAATTATGGAATTGAAAGAGGCTGGGAGAAAGACATATCCTGGTCAGGAATAATTGATTCTGTTGAAAATGATTGAATAAAAACATAAATTACTAAAATTAGCATGACATGCTTCTGCAGGAATCGCTACTTATCCCTCACTGTTGGGAGCTATGTTTCCTTCTTTTGTACTCTTTCAAAGCAGCAGACCATTCTTTGCAAAAGCTGTTTATTCCAAATGTACATCCAGCAAACTATAGCCAGTGAAGAAAGAGACTCTGATCATATACAAAGTGGTTCGTTGAACCCAAACTGGGAACTATTTCTGAAAACCCCCATTTTGAGAAATCCTGGAACCCACCCCTCAAGGAGTGCCCTTCCGGAGACAGACAAGCTCCTCTGTTTGGATAGCCCATCTCTCCTGATGCCTTGTCATGGGATCAAGGATTGTAGCAAGCTCCTGAGGCTCCTGTGTCTTGCCCCCTCCCAGCTCTTGGCTGTTCTGAGGGTCTGTCTGAACACCTGGGGACAACAGCCTTGAGTCAAGCTCTTCACCAGCATCTCTACATATGGGGCCCTCATTCCCCAAGCCTTCTGCTCCCCATCTGAAGAGTACACCAAGAACAACTGTCCCTTTCATTCCCAATAACCATTCATAAGCAGAAATACTTTTAACTGTAGTGTTTGCATTGCATAGGAATGCCAATGTACAAGAAAACAAGATATTCTAAAGGGCCTTCCATCTACCTTTGTTTCCATGATTTAGCACTTTGCTAAGGAGCCAAGGCCCTCTTGAACTTTCCCTTTCCCTCCTCACAGCTGAAGCCCTATCTCAATTATTTTACCTTTAAGGACGATGAGTCCTTCCCATATCCTTCTTTGGTACATTACACATCTCTTATCCCTCCAGCTGCAGATCTGTCATACTCGTAGCTCTGCATTCAGAAACACTGACTGAAGTCACAGGTCAGTCGACATCATCTGGATTTGTCCTGGACTGCTTGTTAATCATTCCCAGGACGGAGGCATTCTGGGTCTTAGAGCCCCAGGTGGTTTTCTTCCTTGATCAAAAGAATATGCAGCTGCTTATTTTGGACATTTCTCTTTTCCGTCCTCTTTCTTTAAATAAGCAATTAAGTAAATAACCTGCAATTCACCTTACCATATCAGGGCTTTCCTTTCCTCTTTCAGCATTTTAATGCTTTGATTCACTTCTGTTGACATCCTACACTTAATGTTGGTTCTTCATCCCTATTGCCCTTCCCCTACAGGTTTTCTTCAAGCAAAAGCTTCCCTCTAGTAGTCAAAAGAAATCATACTCCTTATCAGTTTATCCAAACTATCCTCTTAATAGAATCAGCCTCGATGTTTCATCCTTTTTCTCCCTGTGTTTCCCCAAAAATAAGACCGGGTCTTATATTAATTTTTGCTGCAAAAAGATGCAATAGGGTTTATTTTTAGGTGATGTCTTATTTTTCATGTACAACAATCTACATTTATTCATGTACAAAAATCTATTCAAATACCGTCATGTTGTCTTCTTCTGGAACATCGTCATAACTCTCCAAACCCCGAATTGTGTTGCAACGGATGTACTAAATGCGACCTTCTGGCTGACAATCTTAACTGGGGCTTATTTTTGGTGTAGGGCTTATATTATGAGCATCCTGAAAAATCATGCTAGGGCTTATATTCTGGTTAGGTCTTATTTTCGGGCAAACAGGGTACTTATTTAATAAATCACTGGTCAGCTGAGAAATGTGGCAAGCACTACAAATGAAACTTCACCTTGGTTTACTGGAAGAGGCTTAGATTTTTCCCCCCTCCTTTGAAGAGAAATTCATTGTGGGTTAATTAAACATCATGGTGCTACGCATAAGAATGCTAAACCTTGCAGCCAAACTATCTGGCAGGCCTTTCTTAAAAAATACTTTGAACCCACATTTTCACAAGCATTTTCTGTGGATATCTAGAAACCCAAATTAATTGTGAGAAAAACTGGAGGAGGGAAAGTAGAGCTTACCCAGCACTACAAACGAATAAAAAAGGAACCTTTCATTAAAACGGTTGTGCAATTGGCCTAGCATAGGATTTTGCAACAATCCTAGTAATTTTTCTGTCTGAACTTCTACAGAATTCAGAGTTCAGAAAATTTTCCAGCCTCCTAGGAACAGTATGGTATCTTTCACAATAAGATCACATTCTCCATCTCATCCCATCTCTTTCCACTGATTTTGTAGAAGTTTGTTTTGCCTCAAAGTAACATTCTTCTTCAGACCATGTTCATCATCCTAGATAACACCATTCTCAGTCCATTGGAAGGAGTGAAGGAATGTTTTGGCATTCTTGCTTCCTCCACCATTGACTTCACAAGCAACATTGGATCACATTAGCAACTGTGTGGCTGCATGAGAAGGAGATATTCAGTCATTGAAATGAGTGTTTGAAGTCCTTTTTTATGTATGAGCTAAGGCCAAACATTTTTTGTTATGTTTTGCTCTAGTTAATGCATGTATTTTTAACTACCCAGTTGTTTCCCTCTGCCATGCATGCAGTTGTATAGACCAAAGCGATCAAAGGCAACTGCTGTAAAATCGCACTGTGTAATGCTGAATGATTAATGCCTCTGGCCTCTTCAGAATAGCAAGAACTCTAAAGAGTCTCTATTACATCCAAGCACACACCGCTTAAAACCCAACTTCTCCCCAAAGTGGACCCTTTTAGAGCAGCATTTGGAATTAAGCAATGGGGGCGTGGGACCAGGGAGAAAGGAAGAATTAGCAGAAAAAGCTCCTGGCTACATATTGTACTGGAGTGGGGAAGGAACAGGGAAAAGGAATGGTAGCCATACATGACATACAGGAATGGCTAAACTGGTGGTACTCTGGCTTAAGTCTAACTTTATGAAGCCTAGGGTTTGTGGGGCCCATTTCTAAAAGGAAATTTTAGAGGGCGCTTTAAGGGCAGGGCCCATCATTCATTAGCAAAGCGTGTGCTTTTCCGATAGAAGACTTTAGATTCAGTCCCTGGCATCTTCAGCTAAAAATTATCTTTCAGTAACAGGGATTAAAAAGCCTTCCACCTGGCAGCTGGAGAGTCACTGCTAATTGAAATGGACAATACCAGGGTTTATTTATTTATTTATTTATTTTTCAATTTATATTCTGCCTTTTTCCTACAAAGGGCTCAAGGCAGCTTACATCTCCTCCTCCATCTTATCCCCAGAACAACAACCCTGTGAGGTAGGTTGGGCTGAGAGTCTGTGACTGGCCCAAAGTCACCCAGTTGGCTCCATGGCTGAGTTCATGTGCCAAAGGCCTGACTCTGAATAAGGTAGCTTTATATGTTGGTATTATTTATGCATTTATTTAATGGTTTTATATCCCACCCTTCACAATGCCTCAGGACATTTGCTTAGCACCTGAAGTTCTGTGATCTGGATGGATCCACATTGAAAACCTTGACCCAGTCACCGCTGGTTATTCTCCCTGAGGCGTGCATTAGGTGTTTCTGAGTCCTTACTCATACTCACTTACATGACTTCAAGATCCTCCGCTTTCCCTTCTGTTTTTTCGGAGCACTTCCCCAGTTCTTTGGGAAGGGAAGAAACCAGCTGTTGAATTGCAGGGGGGGGAAATGGTGCTGTATCCCCCTAGTGTATTTGTGCTATCCCACAATAGCACAGTTCCACCTACAGGCTGCATTGAAGAAAAGCAGGAAAAGACTAGCTCTTCGGGTAGTGCACAGATCTCAGTTCTGTGATGAAACCAAAAGCAGATACAGAAGTTAGAAGCATAATACATGCACCCTGTAGAAAAGCCCAGAATCCACAGAATAATTCCAGTCTTAGAGGCATAGCTGATCCTTACTTGCAAGTAGTGTCAGAAGATGAAATGAGACTCTGCCCATTTGCACTGCCATTCGATACCACAGAATCTCTAGTGCCCACTTGAGAAAAAGCTTGGCTAGAGCTCTACGTGGATGCTGCTTCCGTGGCAATTCACTCTCCCGATTACTGTGTAGGTCTACCCTGACCAAGCAGCATGTTGCACTGAGTACACAAAATGTAAACCAGGCTTCTGAATATCTTGCAACTTTGTCTGGTTCAGTGTCTCTTAAGAGTGCACATGAAAATAATAATATATTGAGTGATACCAAACACATTTCACTGCTGCTTGATTGCCACATAGAAACTGTTTGGAGTCCTATTTTATAAAGGCCATGAAGTCCAGTACTCATGGACATTTTATAGAGTGGATGTGTTTCCTTAGGAGCTGGCTTCGCTTTGATGCTCCATATAATGTTTGCTGGCTTGCTTTTCCTTATGAGACTGACAGGGAACCATACCAAGCAGGATAAGATTAAAAGAAGGGGATTTATAGGCATGCAGAGGCATGAAGCCTGTGGTAGAATCCTGAGTTGCTTTTTGAAAATCCCCACTAGACCCATCACAGGCACGTGAAATGCCTTCCATGCAACCTAAATCAGATACAATTTTATATTTTACACCCTCTGTTCAAATCTACCGCTGAATATGAAAGTGCATCCATTTAGGTAAACATAAATCATAAAAATGCATACACATTTTTCGTTTGGACTTGAAAACTAAAGCACAAACTGATGCAGAAGTGGCAGCCATGTGGAAAAATAATGAGAACTTGGCAGAATTGAACACCGATTCATCTATTCCTAACCATAGTTCAGCGACAGACCACCTGCCGAGGCCTCGTTGAGCACGTAGCCACCAATGGCCCCTGCCACTTCCCTGCATTGGTCACTTGCCCCCTCCCCCACTGCTCCCCACTGCCTTCCCCCTCCTGTCATGTTCTCCTGTCACTGCTTACATCCTCTCTTGTATTACTTCCACACTCTCTCAATTCATCTGTCTCTTCCACAGCTCATTACCTCCCTCCTCGCTCCTTTCTGCCACCAACCTTTTCCATTCTCTCCCTGACATCTGTTACTGGCTCTGATATGGTCCTTCCTCAAATCCATGCACTGTGGGAACTGGGGAAAATCCCTGTGCTGCATTCCATCCCCTGGAGCAGCTATCTCTCCTCTAAAGTAAATTGTTATCCTCTGCTTAGCTGGATCTAACAGAGCTCAGGCAGCTGCTCCAGACTAGGCCAGTCCCAGAAGTACTCTCATAGCTAGATGAACACATAGTATGATCTGCTAGAAGGCAGCTTTCTATGTTCCTAAACTTTCATCGACTGCTGGGAGACCTTGTAATTTGCAAACTGCACAGAGCAGCATGAACAAATAACCTGGAGGAATGTCTGAGCCATGCCTTGCAGCATCTGAATTCATCCCAACCTGAGTGGTGCAGGTAGAACCAAATCAGTCTACAACTCCCAGGGGACGGTGGGATAATGTGCATATCATCTGCAGAATGCACATTATAAGTAAGGGGGGGAAAGCTCAGAATACAGAGTTCTTTCCTCCAAAAGCTTGCCAAGAAAGGCACAAATGCCAAACCATTTCCAAGCCAAGCAAAGGGGAGCTCATCTATCACTCCTCATAATTGGAATGATATGTTTAAGTGTTGTGTGGTTCTCCGTCTGGGCTCAAGAGAAGAGTAAATTAACGTAACCATTTCTTTAATACTGTGCAAACACTGCCTTTGCTCAGATATGTTTTTTAATGTATGTCTTGCAAGCCATCTGGTTTACTAAAGAGCTCTCATCATCAATAAATAGCAATGTATTTGCTTTTGAGACCTGCAGTGAAGAATTTATTATTTGCTAGCGTATTATTTCATTTTTTGTCACTATGTTTGTTTATTATTCTTTCCACAGTTTGAATAACTCAATCATTTTCAGTTAAATTAAATCACTTTGAAGTTGCTTTCCATTAGCATTTTCTAATTTTGGGGGATTTAATTCAGACCAGAAAAAAAACTGTTTGATAAGACTACAGATAGTGATGTACTGTGACTCTTTCTCCAACAAGACATCCATGTATAATAAGGCATTAATTTCATCCTGGATTCTCATAGGGTGAACCTGGAGAAGCTGGTAACCCTGGACCTCCTGGAGAAGCTGGCACAGGTGTAAGTATTGCTCTTTTTAAAAGTATTTGCAAAGTGGTTATACAGGAAGCTCTTAGTTGCATAACTTTTAGGAGGTGTCCTTTGTCTCCAGACAGTAAATAGAAAAGGTAGCAAGAGTGGATCCTTGTTAATGTTAGCACTGTCATCCCCACAACTTGTTAGTGATGAAATGCAGCCTGATTGGCTATTAGACCTAATAACCTGATAGATTATTAGGCTGGATTTATGAAAGACACAGCTGTTCAGATGGTGAGGGGAAGGTTGGGACTGTTGGTTATGTGTGTAGGTTTCATTTATCCCATTAGCTGTCCATCCCACATACAGGAATTCCTATATTTGACACCTGGCCTTTCTGTCCAATTCTCTGGTTGACTGGATCTTCATGCCTGTTGACTTGGAGAGCTGGAATGAGGTTGATCTTGTGCCCTAGTCTTGCTTTTGCTTGCCCATGCCCTTTTCCTGCAAGAACTTGGACATGCTCAAGAAGCATTTCTTCCTCTGCCCTTCAGTTCTGGGCTTGAATCCCACCAATATTCCCATGACTGCATTAGAGTCTTCATAGAGCTACAACAGATCTTGAATGCCGGCATCCAGATTCTTCCACTTTACTTCAGTGGAAATGGTTTCATCCTTCATCATAAGGTGTTTTCCACATTTTTCACTGTTCTCCCCTAACTTCTTGCTGTTAAAAAGTATGTCAGAAACTAGGCAATAGCAGCTAATTTCTGAATCTGGGTGCAGACAAGAAACTTCCTAGTGCTCTACAGACATATCGGTTTTCCATATAGCTTTGTCATAATTTCTCCAACAAAAAGTGACTGTGCTCTTTTCAGAGCTCTTTAACAGATGCTTCTCTTTCTTCCTCACTATGAGACAGGGTCCAAAAGGGGAAAGAGGTGAAAAAGGTGAGGCTGGACCACCAGGGGCAGCTGGACCTCCGGGTATTAAAGGACCTCCAGGTGATGATGGACCTAAGGGGAATCCAGTAAGTTGACCTGCTCATTGTCTTTCTAAAGGCTATTGGTTCAAGATGCCTGTTTCCCAAGTTTATTCTTCTCAGCATTTCCTAGAGACTTAAACCTTATACTTATTTTCACAATCTCTCTGTATGTGTTAGTCAGAACTGTATTCTTCCATGTTACTTAGGACTTACTGTAGCTTCTCCTTGTTCTGTTTATGTAGGGCCCTGTTGGCTTCCCTGGTGACCCTGGTCCCCCTGGTGAACCTGGCCCTGCTGTAAGTATCCCACAACGCAAACCAGAGGTCCATTTCTTTTCATTGTGAAGTGAGATTCTCACTGGCTTCAGCAGATGCGGGACATGGCCTGCTGGAGGCCTTCTGGAGCTTTTTGGGAGCCTTTTCACATGAGGCGCTTAATCACTGTATGACTGTTTCATTGCACAGTCTATAAGTTCTGTGCAAACACTGTAAAATAAAAGGACTTCTTTTCTGGTTTTTCTTCTGCACAACTTATAGGTAGAGCTATGCAATGGCAGAATACCACTAATATACCAGGAGAAAGAAAGCCATGTTTCCCATTGTAATTTAATAGTTCAGCTTCTCTGCTCTTTAAAAAAAAGTGGGAAACTGTTCTGAAAAAGAATGAAGAGACACTAGAGGATCACAACATTTTCTAATGAGCCTATAAACAATCATGAGTAAGAAATCAGCTGCAACACTGTGGGTTGGGCAAAAACCAACCAGCCAAATAATCCCCTCCACCTAGGTGTAGTATTCTTGCCAGTGTTTTTCCCACGGAAGAAGAGCTGCAATATGCAGCTCTAACATTACACTGCTTGTATTTGTATCCCACCCTTCCTTTAAGGAGTGCAGCTAGCATACATGGTGTGCAGCCAAGTCTTCCCGGTTACCAGACAATTGCCCAGTTATGAAACTTCCCAGTTACCATCTATTGGATCAGATGGCTGGAACTGTGATATACAGAAACAGAAGCAGGCCTGAGCTTCCCAAGAGGTCTTTCAGCCTCTAATAGGTTTTGCCCTCTTTTTGCTTTCTGATTTTTTTTTTAAGTTTGCAGTGCCTTGCAAACACTCCAGTTGTGCAGTTAACAAGCAGCCGAACACCTTCTGCTGAAACTGGAAATTAGCTTTCATTTCGTCCTCTCCATCTGTTTATTCATCAACACTAAAGCTAGTGTTATAGAACTAATACCACATAGCTAAGAGATAGCAACTGGACCAGTGACTCCAAGGAGTCTTGGTAGCTGAGTGGGGATTGGAGCCATGGTCTTGCTGGCCCTAGGCCGACGCTCATAACTCATGCACCACACTGGGTTATCGTGTGTTGCTGGTACTGACTTAGAATTAGGCTTGCCCAAGCAGCACAGTGGGACAAATGATGCACTCCCAGTGCAGAAGCTTATCAGAGCTGGCCATGTGAGCTCCTTAAATGAGAGGCTGACTGGAAAGTATGTGCAAGTCACTCTAAGCTATTTAGATGCATATTAGCTGTCTATTGTAGTTCTTAAGGGGCTTATAGCTTCAGTTCAGGCATAGTAAGTGATGTGAATGTTGTCTGTTTCTTCCTACTTTTGTATTTTCGCTCACCTAGGGGACAGATGGAGTTTCAGGAGATAAGGGTGAAGATGGTGACCCAGGCCAACCTGTGAGTAAAGACTATGATAATATATTGGATTTGGATTGCAAAGCCTTCAGGGTCTCAATGGATGTCTATGGCAGCCTTCCCAATCAGATGCCCTCCAGGTGTTTTAGACTACAGCTCCCATCACTCTCTGCCAGTATGTCTTTTGGCCATTCTGGTTGGAGACAGTGGAAGTTATTCAACACCTCTGGAGGGACCCTACTCAGGGAAAGTTGGACTAAGCCCAGTATTCTATAAGTTTTGTACAGTAATGAGTACCTACAGTGCTTGGAATAATTGCTAGTAGGTTTTCTGAGCTGTACGCAGATTCAAAGTACATGCCTACCTTCAACTTTGAGTCTTTGCATATCCTTCTCAGATTAAAGCATTTCCTTACAAGTGAGAAAATGCATAAATTGGAGTAGGCAAGTAATAAGTACAACCATGACTTCCCCAGTGTTTTCCATAGTCAGAACGTTTGATAGGTGTCTTCCAAATTAAGCCTTGTTTTAGTTAACACAGGACTGCCTGTCTTAAGATCAACTAAAATAGGTGAAACTCAGAGCCAACTTTATGCTGTTCTGTTCAATTCCAGGCACAAAGGGTCATGTGAAAGGAAAGGATGGGATCCATCAGTTGAAATGATGCTATCAAGCTTTGCACTGCTCTGAATATTGACTTCTTGGCTGTAGAAATATATTAAAATAGACTGTGAGCAGAAAGTGATATGGAAAAGACTTACATGTTTAGATGAAGGCCAGGATTCAAAGAGCTAATCTGAGCATGGTCAGGGGGAATTGAGAACATTAAGCATGTCCAACGGGAGCGTTGGTTTTGTTTCAATCAAACAATTGAACTGTCATGCCGTATCCACACATTTCTTTTGAATGTGCCCCACTTTCAAACCGTTTGCCACATGCGGTGTCTGGATTGGCTTCTCATGAAGTCATCAATGCATTTGGAGTATTCTCCATGTTGCCTTGGTGATAAAACATATAGCAGCACTGAGCAGGGTAGAATTCAGTACAGGAGCATTCAGGGATGCTTCTGTAGAAAATATTGCAAAAGAGAAATGGATCCTGTATTTATTGCCTGATAAACTCAGGTCCCCATGAAACATGGATCTGTAATGAAAAGCCAGGACCATGAGAATAAAAGCCTTGCAAAGCTTCTTCATGGATTCTTCTTCTCTTGGTGAAGACATGTCTTGGTTCACACAATTCATTACTGCATTTACCACTGAGGAATCCAGATCAAGCATGTTTGAAAGTATCATTCTTGTAATTTGCTGTTGTTGCTGCCCAGAGGATAGAGGAAGAATCCCTGCATTATTAATATGAGTATTTTATTCTTGCAGGGGCCACCAGGTCCTTCAGGTGAAGCAGGACCCCCTGGGCCTCCTGGAAAGAGAGTAAGTCATGCTTTTTTCTTCACTTTTTTCTGGCAGTTAGCTTCCCTGTATGGATTTGGGGGAGAGAAAGGTCACCATCGGAATAGTAGAAAAAAAAGACAAGGTACACTCTGTTATTCTGTTTGGCAGTCAATACTGATGCAAGTGCTCATAAAGAAGGAGACAGTTTTCTTCCGCATTCTAAAAATTCCACCATCTGGCTGAAATCCTATACCCTTTCACCTGGGCATCGGTCTCATTGAACTCAATGGAACTTGTGAATAAATATGTATAGGATTGTGCCCTACATTTATCTGTCACTGTGTTGTGAATTTATTATTTTGCATCATTACAAGATGGGGAATACTTGGCTCAACAATGTTGCATGGGAGAAGGATCTTGGAATTGTCGTAGAACAAAAGTTGAATATGAGTCAACAATGTGATGCAGCTACATAAAGGGGAAATGCTACTTTAGGCTGCACTAATAGAAGTATCCCTTCCAAATTCCATTAAGTACTAGTTTCCCTCTCCTCGGGACTTGTTAGAACTGGAATACTGTGTCCAGTTCTGGGCACCACAGTTTAAGCGAGATGCAGACAGGATGGAAAGGTCCAGAGGAGGGCAACAGGGATGATCCAGGGACTGTGATGAGAGATTGGAAGAACTTGGTGTGTTCTGTCTCAAGAAGAGAAGACTGAGGGAAGATATGACACTAGAGGCATTCTGGATGCAACTGGCCAGATATCTGAGAGGGATGGTTTAAACTTGGAGTTTTGCAGCGACCAAGGGGTTGGACTTGATGGCCCTTTGGCCCTTCCATCTCTATTGTTCTATGATTCTGTGATAGTTAGGTATTATTTGACTGTCAACAAGCTTGTACATATTGCCACACACAGACCCCCCTCAGGGGCCAAACAGAGGTAGGGACACTTGAGGAATTATGACCTTGTACATTTTGATCTGAAATGACATGATCCGCACCTCAAACTAATGTACAGAACTTAGGTATCAGATTTCACACTTCTTGAACATTGAAAAGTAGTCCTTAGGAGTTTAGACTTACCAAATGCAAAGGTAAATGATCTATTGGGAGAAAATATACATTTCAAATATGTATTTTAGAATGGGAAGAAGAGAAGATAACATAGAATAATGTATGAACAGACTGGAATTATTGAAGGTGTGAGAAAGTGACACAAACCAGAAATAAGTCATGTTTAGGGACAAGGAAAGCAGTCTGTCAGCCATCTATATTATTTATTTTTTGTTAGATTTATATCCTACTTTTTTCTTATGACAAACTCATACTTAACAAACTTACATCATGGCAGCTTGAGGTTCATGCAAATGTATTAAGTTACAGCAAAGTGCCCCTCAGTTTTCTTCAGTGAGATGAACCTTCTTAACATTTATGATGAAATGGATACCTTTATTTCTTCCACATCCACCTTCTGGAGGAGATAAGAATAAATAAATATGATACTGTGAAAGACTCAGCTATGAGAAGCAGTTAATGAGATGCTTCTGTATGTAATTTCTGCATGAACCTTGCACACACAGAACATTTTACCAGAAATATACCATGGGGTATATTTTGTAAGAAGTGTGGTTTCCATTTACACTTACGGAAAGTGAGCATTAACTGGGGGTAGCACTGCATCAGACCAGTCCCTTGGTATGGCATTGGCCCACTTAACTTGTTCATTAGCTCACCTGAGCTATGGATCACGGAGCTGGTGATAATGAGCAATTACACTGTGTAAGAGCAGCATCAGCATTGCAGTAATGCGCACTGAGTACATTATATAATGAGTGTGTGGCAATTTTAAATTTTAAGGGGCCCTCGTGCAAATGAATTATTCAGCTCATCCTGCTCTGCCATTCCCCCACACTAATTTGAAAAAAGAAAGAATAAGGCGGTTGCTCATTAGGGTATGCTAATTCATTAAAAGTAGGGCAGAAGACTTTGATGTATTGAATCGGAACATTAATCAACTATTACTTGAGTTGATTAATCAGGGTGGGACAACTTCTAATCTGCAGCAGTGCAATCCTATGGCAGCTGGACAATCTAGACAGCCATTGGAAAAGGTAAAGCCCTGATTCTGACCTTGGAGAAGTTCTTCGTTTTTGTGGCCAACCCAGCTGGCTCTTTCTACCCTACCTACGGCTCTGGGGTTGGAAGATGGGCCCCAGTCCTTGGATTGTGTGGCCATTTTGAAGGACAGGGAGGAAAGGAAGGAGTGAGGCCTTGCTTGGATAAGAAATATCCTGACATCATCTCAGTCTATGGTATCCTCTTTGTGAACAGGGACAAAAGGCTCAAAGATCCAATTCTCCCCTCCAAGTCTTTGCAGGGGGGGAGGGGGGAGGTTGGAGGCAGCTGTTGCTTCTGTGCTCTTCCTATCTTAAAGAAGATGCCATTCATCTTCCGAGTTGAGAGGGTTCTGGTCAGCCACACTGAATCGTGTTACTTGGCTATGAGTTAAAGGCATACCTCCTTATTTGTGTAGCTGTTTGGGTTCTGGTTTGTAACTGCAAGGGGTTATGAAAACAAAAATACTGTTTATTTCTTGTAACACTGAGTATCTTATTTATTTTATTTCTACACTTTCCAATTGCTGAGGCTCTCTGGATGGTTTACAACAACACATTAAAAACACAGTATAAAATGCACCATATTAACATATCATAAAAGCTGACCATGCAAAATTTAAAACCAAATGTAAAACAAATACATTTCAATAACTTAAAGAAAAATCTTAGGACCCATTTAACAGCTAACAAGCCCCAGGAAATTAACTGAATGCCCTGCAGTAGAGAACAATCTTTACCTGGTGCTGAAAAGGTAGTAAAGTTAGCACCTGTCTGTCATTCTGTAACTAGAGGCTACCACTGAAAAGATCTTTTGTGCTGAACTTTTGTTTATTCCCTCATAAGTTATCATAAAACTGCAATATTTTAGAAAGATCCCTCTATTGGAAGTTTGGTAAAATTCAGTTACATTTAAATTTGTTTAGTTAAATGCTGATTAATTAATTAAAAACAATTTGATCTTGGAACAACAACAAAATGAACAGGATACTTTTTCTAGCTTGGTTTTGTAAGCCTGCCATTTCAGTAATAATTGAAATAATGCTCTTTTAAAAAATAAGAAATGTATTGTCTATGGCAATTGTTCCATTTGGCCTCACTCCTAAGATAACCCTACTTGGCTGTGTTGATTGGCACACACTCGAAGCACTACAGTTTGTGACCTGACAACACTTAGTTCAAAGCAAAGCCCAGATCTTGGAAAGGGTTTTGGGTCCATGTACATTCACCTCCTCTGACTTTATAAAAGGCTAAGTGTCAAATAAACTGTCCACAAGTGGAAGTCTTCTGATGCCTCACGAATGGAAATAGTTGCAGAACAAACATAATCTGTTGCAGTAATGTATTTCAGGTGGATTAAAACATCCCAAAACAGTTAAGAGAAAGCAAATTCTCATTTTAAACAAATCTCTCGAGGAAGTTTACATATTAATTACTGAAGTGGGAAGGGGGAAAGAAGAAGGATTTTGTGAACAGATTCACACATCTTTGATGGTGAAATCATCTCAGTTTCATCTGGATTAATTTTGTTTGTGTATTGTGTAGTGAGACTGCAACATATTGACCACATTTGGAGGATCACATCTTGGCTTATTAATCTGAGATATGCACAAGCCTTTTGTCCTTCCTTCACTGCACACAACCACAAAAAAGTATCACTTTCCTGATTACAAAGACTGGAATGAGGGGCTGTGTGTCTGAGCAAAGGGCTTGTTGTTTACCTTGGCTAAATAAGTTGAGAAGTGTTCATCCAAACTGAGCACCATCTCAAGAGCAAGCCTGTTGTATGGCGCAGTTTTACAGATGAGACCAGAGACCAGGTGGAATTTCGAGAGAAGAAGTTTATTTACCTGCAGGGACCACACTTGTTTGAGCAGAGTGCAGTCCAGATCGAAGGCAGGATTTTTATACTCTTTTACACAGACGGCTATGCAGGTGCTTGAATAACAGCGAACAATAGGGGAAACCCACTGAGCTACATTCGCACATTTTTTTATGCTAAAGCAAGCAAGCGAGGGTACAAGGGCGTAACGTTATGCTAGAGCGTAGCAACAAAGGCTGCTTTGTGGTCAGCCTTGCGTAGCGTGCACATTTGTTGGGGTTCTTGTTCTTACGCGAACAGGACACTCTGATCATGCTTCTTACCCGTGACGAGCCATGCCCTAGCTGCATGTTCGATTAAGAGGGGGGTTACAACAAAGCCTTGAGCTAAGAAATTGCCCATGATACACACCAGGTTGCCACTGGAGGGACATGCTGGCTTGGCTTATTTTCACCGTGAAATTACTAAGGGGATTTTAGTGTGAGGTCATGACACGATGCTGGTGTGTCAGTCAACCCTACAGAAGAAAAGGTTGCCATTGAGGATTCTCCAGAAAGACTGATTAAACCATTTCTGCTACTCTGTTGGTGTAATGGTTATCTCACAGCAAGATGGTTATAAGGATTACTTGGAAATGCAGGGTCATTGAAGCATCTTTCTCACAATATCTGTCAGAGCAAAACTCCAGTGCCTATTAATCTCATTTTTTAAAAAAAAATCATGTTTATTCTGCCCAATGGCTGAGATTCTCTGAGTGGTTAACACATGTTTAAAAACTAAAACAAAATAAAATGCATATATAAACACACCTAGCAATTGCAATTGAATCAACGCAGAAGCATAACAGTGGTACAAAGTAAAATGCAATACTAAAAATGAAGTTTAAAAGTTAAACTGTTAAAAAGATGGGAGAATAAAAAGGTCTTCATCTGGTGCTGAAAAGCATACAAAGTTGGCACCAGGTGCACCTCTCTGGGGAGCTCATTCCATCACCATGGTGGCACAACCAAAACAACTCCCCTCTTTCTGGTAGCCATCCATCTGACTTCATCTTCGGGGTTCCCAGAGAAGGACCCCTGAAGGTGATCTCAGGGTCTGGTTAGATATATATGGGGCAAGGCAATCCTTTGGATAACCTGGCCCCAAGCCATTTAGGGCTTTGGATGTTAGTACTAGCTATATGGAGGAGGCTGTGATGAGTTAGGGTAGCTTTCAAGTAGATGATGGGTATGGAAAGAGGTCTGGAGTTTGAGAGGTGTGAACAGATCTCTGTGAGCTGTGTAGCATGAATGTGATGGGTTCATTGTGATCCGGAGTGACTAAGCTAAGTTGTTTTGCTTTTGTTTGCAATTGGGAGAAGTGACTACAATGCTCCTGAGCCAATATGAGGAGGGGTTTTGATTCCACAGATCACTAGTTTCTGTTCTATTACTTAAATAATGCATTATTTAAAAATACCCTCATTATTTTAAGTGGAACTTATTCCCAAGTAAGATCATGACAGATGATAGAATAGTGTTTAATAAAAATAATAGCTTCAGAAAAATAAGAATGTTTCAGTAATACCAAAAAAACTGAGAGGTCTGTAATTATCCCCGCTATCATTAATCTGTTACAGCCTCACAAACACACACCCATAATACTTTCTGCAGATGTGGGAACACTTAAGCCTTCTTTGTCAAGCAATTAGCTGAATTTTTAACAGTTTTCTTTTAAAAAATCTAGCAGCATTAAATGTAAGTTGTAATCTATTTAACAAAATGAGATAAACTGTTCTGTATAATAGGGTTCAGTGAGCTGACATGCTTAATTAGTCTTATCTATTTTACACAATAATCTATTTGTTCCACCAACTTAGTGCACATTTATTATACTGAAAACAATTATAGTGGTAAAAGTAATCTTTTCACTTGAACTAGAATGTAGCTTGGTCAAAGGTTTAATAATAGGTTAGTTCATGAGAGTCAAGCCAAAACACATTTTTCGGGGTACTTTTGCTCCATCCAACTTTGAGACAGTAAAAGGAAGTATACAGAAATCGGCAAAGGCAAGACTTGGTTTTGGTTTTGATTGTTAAGACTCTGAGGAACTGTGTGATGTGGGAGAACTTGCAGGAAACAGTCCAAAGTCTTGGGATTGTGAGGAGCTTTTAATTCCTGGGCATGCCTCACCAAGCTCAAGGAAGTTCCCTCATCTTCTGCCCCCAGTTGCTGGCCCAAGCCATCCTGCTGCCCAAGCCGAACAACAAAATGGCGCCCCTCAACATGCCCTTTTAGGCTCAGTCTGAGTCATAGATAGTAATCCACTTACAATTAAATGGCTCTGCCATGTGCTCGATAGAAACACAGGTGGGGAATGAAAAGTACAATGTGCAGTTCCATAGTCCCTCAGCTTTTAATATGTTGTTTCTTTTTGTTTTAAAGTCATAACTCATTGCAAGGTATGACATTTATATATTAACATGGCAAGTTAATTTGCTGAACATTCTAGATTGCCCAAAGAAGTGAAAGCCAAATGTTTTGCAAGGAATTCTGTCCAGCACTGGCTTTGCAGTTACAAAAAGCTGTTATTATTTTGCAAATGTTTGTGTCAAGGAAAACTTGACAGCACATTCATTAAGAAACCAAGTTTTGCTGAGCTAAGCTCCCATTTAGTAAAGAAGCCATGCAGTCCCATGGCTGTCTACTCAAGAGAAAGCCCCACTGAGTTCTGTGGCGCTTACTCCTATGTATGCACATACAGGATTGAAACCAGTACCTGGCATTGCCCCTGAAGTGCCATATTTGGATGGTGGCAAAGAGGATCCCGTTCCCATGCAGCTATCCAGCTCAGTAGGTGGCTTAAACAAGTCATGATCTTTTTCCAAAGCACCAGGGTTGTTTTAGGCTTTAAAAAATACACGTTGGAGAAAAGGGACACAATTATCACAAGGAGAATCAATAAATGCAAGTTTGGGAAGGTGCCTAGAAAATGATTTCCCAGGGTGACACCATTAACAATCATCCCAACATGCAATCCTAAGTGGCCCTGCTCCGTTCAGCCTACTGCCAGTTGTATAACCTAAAACTGTTCCTGCTATGACTTGGTACAACAACTGCGGTTCGCGTAGCCACCCTACAAAGCACCAGCATCAAAGAGGCAGTTGCATTATATCAGTGAAGCTGAACATGTGGACTTGCAGATGTTACTGGACTGCAACTCCCATCATCCCTCACCATTAGCCATGCAGGCTAGAGCTGTTGGGAGTTCCAACCACATCTGGAGGGTCTGGCCACCCCTTGCATCAGACAGAGTGAGACAACTACCTCGGGCAGCAGAGGCTAATGGAGGGGAATTGTGTCTGCATCCCCACACCAGCCTGCTGCCTTTGGGTGCAGTGGCAGTGCAGACTCATTGCCTGCACTCAAGGAAGATTCATCTGCCACACATTCCCCATCCCACAAAGCTACTGAAAGTGTAGAATTGATCGGAGTGAGCCTGCTAGAGGTGGAACTGGGACAACTTGCCCATGCAGCATTTGCAAGCATTAGCAGAGGCCACTGGGTCAGCTCAGTCCCAGGCTTTCCTAACCTTTGGCAGTAATCTGAGAAGCAGTCTAGCAAGACGCCAGTGATGGGCATCAGGGAATAACCTCTCTGTGTGTTTCCTTGTAACTCTGGGCTCTACATCTGAATCAGCAGACTCGTGGGACAAACTTCCACCTGGTCCCAGTTTATGAATAAGAATTGCCTCCAGGCAGCAAAACGGGAAAGCTTTCCGAAACAGAAAGTGAACTGGCCGTCTTGTTCTTTTCTTCTTTCTTTTCTTTTTTTTCCTCAAGGACATTAATGTGACACAAATTACTAAATTAAGCTCATCTGAGCAAGAACATAGCAAAAAACAATGTTGCCAGTGATAGTCTAATAGTCTAATCTGTAATAGTCTTGCAAAATTGGAAACATATTTAAGCCATATCCCTAGACCAAGTATTTGTCCTTCTTAACTTGATACTGGCTGTTCGGATGGGCAGTGGCTGTTTAAGTCCTTCAGGAGAGCTCCTTCCTGATCCTTCTGGCACGGGGAGATGCTGGCGGTCGAGTCTGAGACCTTTTGCATACAAAGCGTGCAGTTTGCCACTAGGTACTTCAGTCCCTCCCCAGGAATGGTAGCTTCGGGAAACGCAGGCACATGATTTAATTTCTTTGGCCGAAACCAGTGGGACTTAAAATGGCTTGACTTCGGATGGACTTTCACTGCAAAAGTTTGAATTGTGCTCCACAAAGAGGCTGCACTGAAGATGCAGTGGCGCAGGCGCAGGCGCACTGCCACACTGTGTGACAGATGGCTGTTATCACCCTAGAGCACTCCTAGAAAGCAATGCCACCATGAATCTCTACTTCCTCCTATACAGTGACAGACAGATTCAGTACAGATTCATTGCTTAACCTCCACATTCATGTTTATTAATATACTCTTTGTCCTTTCTCTTGCAATCTTACAGTCACAGCTCCAGCCCATATTCTCTTCTTATTTCCCCTTGTGCATTTTCCTAGGCATAAGCCCTCCTCTTTTCCCTTCTTCTTGCTGGTTTGCCTGTCTCCCCAAATCCATTTCTGCCCACCACCATCTTTAATTAGTCATCTTCAAAAGCTATTTAATGACCTGTCTGGGATAGCAGCAATTAAATTCTACCTCCCAAAATCTCCAACAAAGCTTATGTCCAACTAGCTGCATGTGTTAGTGTGTGTGTGTGCATGCACACGCAGGGGATGGAATAATTCTGTCCATGGTATCCTAGCTGTGAAACAGTTGAAATCCTTTGGTGGCAGCCCCGATCTGTACACATGGCCCATGAACAGTTGTTTGTACTAGATCAAACTGTCAAGCTCAGGGATCTGACATTTCAGTCAATCTCTCATTTTTGTTGCTTTGCCTTAGATGAGGAAATACCAGTTCTTTCATGTGAGGGTACTTTCAACCATCTATTTGCCATGCAAAATGGATTTGCTTAAAATTGCTTCATGGTGACTTCTTATTTGAAACGTGGCATGTGAGTCAGATGTCTCAGAGATCAGAAGTCTCTTGGAGACCCTACCCTTTTAGCACCCTTCTGATGTGAATGCATGTCAGCCGTGGTACTTGTTTATGCCGTACCAAAGGCTTTTTTTAATTTAATTGTTGTATTTCCAGCTAGGGACTTTTTAAAATAAAGTGCTTCAAGCAATAGACATGCTTAACATTCTAAAACAATAAAAATAAAATGAATCACAAGAAGAGTCAGATATGACATAAGAAAATAAAACATATGCCAGCACAGGAATATGTTGGCACTTTGGGCATCTCTTGGGCTTCCTGTGCTCCAGCTGGACCCAAGTCCTGATACCTAAGTGGATATGGACTGCATCTTTAAATTCCCACAGTTCATAGAACCTGAAACAAGGCATCCTGGGAAATTGTGGAACAGTCAATTGGTGGTTTGTAGCTGCATGCTGGAAGCATGAGGTGCACACAGCTGAATGGGCAGCAATGCAGGGCAGAATCCAGGGAGGGTATTTCACCAAAGGTCCCCCCAGAGCACATTCAGGTGCACGGTCTTTTCAAGAAAGTTTAGTGCAAAATAGCTACCTACCCAGAGACATCCACAATGGTTTCAGTAATTATGACTGGGATGCTCGCCACCTTAAAAATGGCTCCCGACATTTCTGCATCCAGGGCTGGTTCACATGTGCAATTTCTGCACCTGGATATGTGCAGAGGTGTAGAATTGCCTAGCATATCACCCATTGTGATGCTTTGCAGTAGTGACAGTAGCAGATGTGGAAAGCTAAAGAAAACCATTTGAGGTACTTCTAGAGGGATATCATGTCCCCCCCCCCCCCCAGTCTTCTCAAAGCTGAACCTGCCCAATTCCCTCCATCTCTCCTCACAGGACAGTTTTTCCAAACCCTGGAACATTTTTGTTGTCCTCTGCTGGACCCTTTCTAATTTATCTGCATCCTTCTTAAATCTTGGTGCCCAGAACTGAACACAGTATTCCAGGTGAGGTCTGACTGGTGAGGAGTATAGAGGAACAATATAGAGCATTCAGGAAATGCTTCAAATGTCTGCCTTGCCAGCCAAATCCACCCCGATCAGAATATAATGCTGGGGAGAGAATCAAAGACATGAGATAATGTGTTGGGACTGTATATGCAACTGGACCTCCCATTAAAAAAAAGCAACACCTTGGTAAAATGCATGGTCAGAGAGATGCTTGGCCTCCTTAAATGTTATGTAAATGGCTATAAAACTCTTTGGTTTATGTGTGGTGGGGGAAGAAATCTAACAATGATTTATACTGGGTTTCTTTTTCCATCATGGGCAAAAGATCTTGCTACTTCAGCTGGATATTGTTAGCATTTGTAAAAGAGTCACAGTTCCTTTCTCTCCTTCAAGTAAATATATACAGAAAGGCTAACGATATGGCAAACAGGTGTGGTATTTTTAAAAAAAATCCTAAAAAAAGGCCATGCCATTTTTATGTGCCTTATAAATAATGAATGGTGCTTCGTCTTTCAAGCAAACAAGCGTATTTTCAATCAGCTGATGGATGTTTCTGAATAGCATTTTGAACACCTTTTCAAGGGGAAGCGTTCAAGCTGGGGACAAGCTGGAGATCAACTACTTTACGATGTGAGCATGCAACAGGCAGAATGAGGAAGCTGCTTCTGTCTGCTTTGTCAATGCATGCAATATCTGAATTTGACAAATGCCTCCACGCCAAAGTGTAACGTAAAATCATAAATATACATGATAAAAACGCGCCTCAGTCTACATATGTAGGCAGCCCTTTGCACTGAGAAGTGGCTTCCCATGGGCATTGCCCATGCACTTCTGGATTCACATCATAACATTTCCTTGAAGTGATTGGAGGCGTCTTTTGATGCAAAAGGAAAGACACTTCAGGAGGACATTGGTGTTTATGCAAGATCACTTGCCTGTGACTATTTCTATTCATTTGGTTTACCGTATTTTTATTCCATCCATCCTCCCAGAAATCAGTTTTTCCTCCCATTTTATCTCCACAATTTCAGCAAAGTGGGTTTGGCTGATTACCTTGATAACCCTGGATTATCCATTGACCTTCAACTACAGTCAAATCAGGGCCTGGGATGAGGAAGAAAGTGCACAATAATTCCATGTTGTTGCTGAGATCTTTTATGCCAGTTTAATTTTTACACAGCTTTACAGAATGCAAGTGTAGGAAAATAAGATAAATAACAATTAGCCATCTTTCCTGTGTAGAAGCACCAGCTGTGCAATGGCAACCCAGGGGTGTTAATAGGAGATGTTCATTTACCCACTTTGCATTCAACGTGGAATTGGCATGGCTTGATCATGAATGCACCCCTTTTAGCAATCATGATTCATTGTACTTATAATTTAGCGATCACAGCATTCTTAATTTGTGTTGCAGCTGCATTCCCAGATTATACGAGCAACATATTTATAACTATTATGAAGTTCTTTCATGATTTCTCCCACCTGAAAAAAATTGGCTTTCACCATTTCAGAAGCTTGCTTGAAGTGGGTCTTTTGTGGTGAAAGAATTCATTAATTGCGTTGTAGTGAAGGGTTGTTTCATGGCTTACACAACAACAAATCTGGATTTGCTGCCCATTCCATAACAAAGAGGCACTACTTCAAGCCAGCTATCTGGCGTGTATACATGGAACATAAGCATTTTCCAAGCACACGTTTTCCACAACAGAAGTTAAGGTGTGCACAGAAAAGGAGCAGGTTAACTTTTTATACATGCAATCTGAGACACAATCCATTAGAAACCTAGCGCTTTAATTTAGAATAGGTTTTCCCATTGGCTGCAGTACTGGAGAAATCTTTCTGTTTCATGGGCAAGCATGTAGAGAACTATCTGTATGCTGTGAGCAGGGACCACACCTGTACAGGAGAGCTGGATTATCTGCACTTCATTACGTTGCTGGGTTTTATCACTGACTGTACAACAAAGAGACACATCCAAGCCAGCTTTCTGATGAGAGGACAGGCTTGTGTTTCAGGCTCTTATTTTACAGTTCTCCAAGCACATTACTGAGGTCAGAAATTGTACACTTTGGTCATATAGGTTCCTTCCATGTTAGGATCTGTGGCCTTCATGTGATATAGACATGGAAAAAGTCACATGATCCAACCCACTTCTGCAATGCAGTTTGTCAGACTTTGCAGGTATGAGCTGGGACTGACGATGGTCCTTGGCAGACATGTTGCAAAATAATTTATTTGCTCATTATGAAAAATTGATAAAGCAAGAGCCATGACCTATTTTCCTGCTGTAATGTGTGCAGCGTACTTTACAATGAGACAAATCAAAAAGTGAGCACAATTCCATACATGAACTAGTATAACAAAGGCATATCTGTGGTCCTCTGATGGAATCTGGTTCACATCACTCAGGCATGTTGAATATGGCTGTGGGAAAGCTTGCAATAAGCAAGCCCATGATGGGATCCAATGAACTGTTGTACATAAAGAATATGCCATGTGGAGCAGCAAAAAGGGGCCATGATCCCACTGTTTATTTGTTGAATCAGGTATTAGACCGCATGGCACGCAAGAACACTTCTGACTTTAACGGAAGCCCATTGCTAAAATCAGATTACATGCTCTGGCTTTCTTGGTCAAGACCTCAACTGACCCTTGCAGGATTATCATCAATGCTAGCTTAACAACTGCGCATTAACCTGTGCCCTACTGGTAAGGTGTTTGAGTCATGAGCACCTTTTACCAAGGTGTATATCATGGAAAGAGAGAAATAAAGCCATTCTTTAAACTTCTCAACAAACTGTAGCACAACCAGTTCTAACCTGCTGCACTGTCTAAACAAATCGATATGTGTATGCATCTTGCAGAGAAGGTTTTAGAGATTCCAAAATCTCATTGAACTCAGCACAGAGCCAAGCATATTTGCTGACACTATATTGACAAGGATAGATAATTGTTTGTTTTGTCACTCGTACGTAGCAGAAAAGTATGTGTCCCCTCATTTCAAATGTGCTTGCTTATTTACTATGATGACACCTATATATATTTGCATTTGAAGATGGATGAATCAAACTTCTCCCCTTCATTTTGGAAAATATTTTCATTTTATTTGTGCATGTTTTGTTCCCTTTATATGGATTTTAAACTCAATATGTACAGAAAGAGTCACGACCTGTTAAAGTGCAGGCCCCATTACATCAATCCATATTTAAGACACCCAGAGTTCTTGCCAATCAGGACGAATGCCATCGCTTTTCTAGGGTTTGCCTTTATGTTGCAGCACAGATGGGGCCAGTCTCAGGTTTTGGGAGTTCCTTGGAAAGATGCCCTTGCTGGAAGAATCTACCCATTAGTTCCTCACCCCAGTGGGCACAGGCAGCAGCGTCTCCTCCCCCCCAACTTCTCTCTCCTCACCTAGTTCGAACCTAGTGGGTCCATTCACCATTGCTGCTCACAGGGAGGCCAGTGAGTAACCAGTGCTGCTGTTGCTGCTTCTCACTGCTTCCTCTGCTTGTGTCTAACAAGTCCGGTCAGTAGAAGCAGCGGCAAGTCAGGGGTCGGCAGTGAGTTCTCCTGAAGTGCTCAGGGTTGGCAACTACCTAGCTGGGAGTCAGCTTCTGATGCCAGCTCCAGCCCCTAATTGAGTAGGAGGTGGGTATGTAAATTATTTGCAAATTATTGCATTCATTTTTCTCAAGCTGGAAAAGGATGCAAGAGCTGTAACTGCATGCAAACAGACGGGGGGGGGTGTGGGGGGGGATTCCTGTACATGTTTTGACTGATAAAGCAAAAAAGCATTACACCTCCCAGCATGAAAACTGGGAGTATCTGCTCAAGGGAGGGAGGAAAGACACAGGAATGGCTGAATTTCAATCCTTTCTCCTTGATCATCTCCTTTAAATGGTACCAGTGATATTAAATACAATTTGACACAAGTTGTTAATTTGCAGCCCTGGGTCATGTTTCTGCCTACTCCACAGAGGCCCACTGGGCACCATTTTTGTAAATTTCTAGTTGCCTTATAAGAATGTTTTCAAATAAGCTTTTACTATTTTTGTATCCTGAGCCTTCTTTTTAATAGTAAAATCTTTTTATAGAATTATCATTCTGCAAAAGTAATGAAATTGACAGAGCTGCAATCTGTTTTCTTAGCCGGGTGTTCATTCCACAGTTTTGAACCCCCGCCCCCTTGTTGCTGGAACCCAACCCTCCCTCAGAGGTAGTAGAGCAAAGCTTCAGATGCAGATCTTGGTGTTAAGTTAGATTCAGGTTAGGAGAAGGGCTCCATCACACCTTGCAATCCCAAATCATTTAGGCTTTATGGGTTAGAACCAGCACCTTGAATTGGGCTTGGAAGCATGTAGGAAGCCAGTGCAGGCAGGCCAGAATGCTCAGACTTTGCAGAAGCTGAAACTACTTAAAAGCCTTCAAGTTCAGTCGCATGCAGATCATGTTGCAGTAATCTAACTTGAAAATTACCAAACCATAGATTACTGAAACCAGGCTATCCCTGTGCTGGTAGGGGCATAGCTGGGCCACTGACCAAAGATATACACTCATACACCCAATCATTTTGCTCTACCTTTAAAGATGGACCCAGACTGCACCTTCTGAAAACAAAAGTGCTCCTGTCATCTGTGGAAACAGGAGACGCTCATAGTAGGAGAAAGGGGACCTTGCCACTTTCCCTTTCCCTCAGTGTCTTGCACTGATGCTTCCCACAGCATTCTGGAAGACCCACCAGCTCCTCTAGAGGAGATTTTCAGTGGATGCAGGCGTCTGGACCCCACTGAGGAGTTGCTTGCATGGCTGGGAAAAAAGCCAGTGTATTGTAACTGAGCATTTGTGTCCATCTCTTTCTTCTCGTTGCAACAGGGGCCTCCAGGAGCAGCTGGTGCAGAAGGAAGGCAAGGTGAAAAAGGAGCCAAGGTAAAGATGATCATCGATGAGTCCAGGCTACACCACCTGCATACTGCTTTTTTTCTGGCCAAAGTGCATTTCTTTGTTCCATTCACCTGACTTACATCTCCAACAGCCTAAATCAAGAATGTTGGGTATTCTGTTACTTACTTATCTACATACAGTTAGGGTCAGTCCCTGTCACAAGATGAGGTCATCAGTCTCCTTGGCTGGACTGCAGCAGCTCCACCATTTTTCCATGGGGAAGGGTGATTTTCATTGGGCGAAAACCAAATGGATTCATACTTTACTTTTCCTTCTCATCCAAGCACAAATTAAAAATGAGCAGTAGGAAAGACCATGGAAAACCTTCCACTTCTCCTGTATCTTGCCCTCATTTTCCTAGAAGAAGTCTGCTTTACATGGTAGCATTCCTGGTATGTTCGGATGAACATGTGTGTATGATAGGCACACTTTCAAATGCATGCAGTAAAATACATGATCTCACTTTTTATGTTTAGGTGCACATTAGAAGCAATCTAAACAGTGCAATGTGTGAGTGGCTACTTCAACATGATATTTTAGAGCAGCAAGGCTATCTATGGCAGATAATTTTGATTTGGGAAAAAGTGGAGTTTGATCCATTTGTGAACTAAATGAAGAGCTCTTCCCAACTTCCTCCTATTTCTTCAGACCAAACTATTTCTTAATGACATGTCATTGACCAGATGTTTTTTTCTATAGGGTGAGCCTGGTGCAGAAGGAGCTCCAGGAAAAACAGGGCCCGTTGGACCCCAGGGTCCTGCAGGAAAACCTGGCCCAGAAGGTCTTCGGGGTATTCCTGGTCCTGTGGTGAGTACATGATCTGTAATGTTCATAATCTCTTGCTTCTTGTCTTTCACTGTATGTTTTTACAAGGGGAAAAAACTCTAACTAATCTCTTTGCTGTAGGGAGAACAAGGTCTACCTGGAGCCCCAGGTCAGGATGGCCCACCAGGTCCCATTGTGAGTATATTTATGTTGTGGGTCTAACACTTAATTTTAATCATGACTCCTGCACTGGGGATGTTGCAATTTACATTCCAAATTGGTATTTATGCTAGATTTTCTCACTTTGATCAACATGAAATTGACACTCTCACCCAATCTGTCAGTTTCTGAACATCCCTGGAGCCATTCTACACCTGTCCAGCCACCTCAGACATGCCACAGTCTTTGCTACACCATATGACACAATGAGATGACTTTAATAGCTCATAACTCTCTAGAAGCCTTTGCACAGATGAAGCAAGAAATATTCTTTGCATCTGGCATGGCAGACCCTGGCAGGCACAGGTTCAGCATCATTACAGACCTGACAACACTTCTGAGATCTGCTTTGGAGCTCTAGGGAGCCATTTGGATTCAATAACTTGTTAAATGCCCAGGGTTCTTACCTTACTTCCACTTTAAAAAAAAGGTAAAATTCAATCCAGAGTTATAGCCAAAGTCCCTATTTCAGATGCACATTTGGGAAAATGCTGAAGGGGTATAATCTTCCAAGAAAATCTCCTATTCACACTTCCTGTTTAACGATGCCCATACAATCCAATCCTGTGCCTATCAACTTCGGGGAAAGCATTGGTGACTTCAGTGAGACTTATTCCTTGTTAAGTATCTATAGGATCACAGCTTTCACTTGTGCCTTCATTAATTTCTTAGATGTTGGAACCTAAGATAAGTTAACTTAAGGAAATTTACAGAAGAAAAGTTTGCCATCCCTCCTTCCTCCAGCAGTGCCCTCCCCTGACACTATGCTTGACTCCATATTGTTCCGAAGGGTTCCCTGACCTTCAAGAGAAGCTTTTCAGGGCTGCAGATGGCTTTAAGGGTTAGGAGAAAACAAGTAGCCATTCCATGACATATTTAACAACACTATTCAAGTCTATTTAGAAGCCCGTTTGAGCACAATGGGGCTTATTCCCAGGTAAGTAAGTAAGTAAGTACATAAGATGACAGACTAAAGTAACGTATCATAGGTTCAAGACTATGTTCTTGCATATTTGTTCAAATTTACCTGCACCTAAAGCACTATGAAAGATGGAGGAGGAGGGTTCCATGAGTAATGTGAATGATTCCTGGTTCTGAATCTGTACAACCAAACTGGCTCTCACACCCAGCTTTCCCACTTTGGAACTAGGGAGGTATATGGCTTCCCTCTAAAGATTGCACATACAGACCTGCCTGAGTACATTTTGGAAAGGAATTTTAAACCAGAGAAAGAAAGAAAAAAGAACTCATGGATTTTTCTTAACACTGTAAAACTCACATCCAGAAAAGTGGGAAGGATGGGGTATTACTAATTAGTTAGACATCCTTGAAAAATTAAACTTTGATTCCCAATTAAGTTCAAACACTGCAGATACTAACTTTGGGTCATGTCCAGTAACCCTGTATTTGCGAGCGGAATACCAAAGCTTAGATAAAATGGGAACAAAAATGCTGCAAGGAACACATCTCAGAAGCCTTGAAAAGGGAAAAAGAAACTGCCGCTATTTCACTCTTAGCTTATGCATTATGTATTTAGACTTTCTGCATCTAATGATATCCTGAAGAAGAAATGGAAAGGATAACGCACTGAACAATGTTACTCTCAGAAGGAGAGTTTTGACTTTTTCCCAACGTCCTTGCTTGAAAGGGTCACTTACAGTTTCTGAGGCACACTGTAATTTCACAGGTGTCCACCCAAAAAGACAACTAGTGCCTGCAAACCCAACCCGATTCATGATCAGCTGGAAGTAACAGTGCAATTCTGTACATGGCTATTCAGGAGCAAGCTCTACTGGATGTAATCTGGGCTTAATCTCTTCTGGACTGTACAGGATTGCAGCCTGATTCGCTTCAAATCCCTAATGTCACTCCCCTCCAATCTTTACAGACATCCTTTCAATGAGTGATTGACAAAACAATCCTATGTACATTGACTAGGAAGTAAGTCTTGATGAATTAACTGATCCACAGTCTCTATTACTTGGGAGTAAGTCCCATTGAACTCAGTGGGAATTACTTCTGACTCAGTGTTCACAGGATTGCAATGTTGCTCTTCATATGTGTGTTTAAAAGTGCACCCTAAGAGTCTCTAAATTGTGGTCTTCCTCCCTACTAAATGTTGCTTTGAACAGGCGGGTTTGTGGGCCACCCAGTGCCTGCATATTATTTGATAAAATAATATACTGTAAATAAAATGGATAACATTTGCTTGTAGGTGAAAGTTTTCCAACCTTCCTTACAAAGAATAGCATTAAGGAATTGCAGGGTTTTATTGGGTTTTGTTGTGTGTTAAGAGCAGAGGGTGGGGAACAGCCTTCCCCTGTTATCTTCCCAAACACATCCTTTTTAATTGCCTTTCAAATATTCGCAACCCAGCCATTGGCACCTGGATGGGTTCCCCCATTTGGTAAGGCACAAGACATGCCTTTACCGCCCTCTTTGATGCCTGTTTGATCAGGTTTGGGACCTTGGATCCCTCGTTTGGGGGACAGGGAATGTTAGCCGCCAGTCTCCATTCCACACAACAGATGACAGGCACTGTCAGAGATGATCACGCTGATCAGATGCTCAGTGCTGCTTCCCTGGTTCCACGGAAATGAGCTGCACCCTGGTGCTCACTGCAGGGATGAGGAAAGCATCTACAAGCAATGCCAAGAAAGCACAACAAAGGGAAAATGCATCAGAAAACTAGTTTAAATGAGTCTTGCATCTTGCCTCCTCACGGGAAACACTAAATGTCATTTACAGCAGGGTCAAAATAACACACCCCATTAGGGCAGTGAACCACTCGGAGAAGCTCATTCTAAGATGCCATTGTTAAAGGTCACCTTTTGCCCTTTTAGACCAGTGTCACCCACTGAACGTAGCAAGATGTGATTATATCTGCCCTTGTAGACCAGACAGGAAAATACCATGAATCACAAAATGCGGCTGCCTTATGTTACTTTGCTTCCTATCCCTAGGGTCCACCTGGCTTGCCCGGATTGAAAGGTGATCCAGGTTCCAAGGGAGAAAAGGTACGTGACAAGTATTACATCGGCCTCAGAATAACTACTTTATGCATCATTCTTAAACAACTGAACTAGACTTTAATGTCACCCTGTCCCTTCTTTTCTATTATTTGCTCAGCAGTGATTCCTTCTGTATGTTTTCTAGGGACATCCTGGCTTGATTGGCTTGATTGGACCTCCAGGAGAGCAGGGAGAAAAAGGAGATAGGGGTCTGCCTGGCCCACAGGGGTCTGCTGGATCAAAAGGAGATGGGGTGAGTAAAACCATGTGCATACCTTTATCACCAGCTTCATGCCCTGTTTGTCCAAAGTCTGCTCAGATGAGTACCTTTCTGCATGGTGTTGCTGAACAGAGTACCCCTTAGGCCTGTTCAGCATCAGATGACTCTGCTGGATCCGGGCTGGCCTTTGTGCAAGCAGGAGAGTGCTCTCGATCCATGGCATGGACTGAAATACAACAGAGGCTCTGGCTGCAGGGAAGGAGAAGGGAGATGGTTTTCACTTATTCCCACTTTCCCCTCCAGCCTCCCACCCTGTCCCCAAGGGGTTCCCATAAGCCTCCAGAGCAGATTTTAAGAGGTATGGAAGACTATACAAGACACTTACAGGATCTTCCTCTGCTGGGAAGATCCTGTAAGCAGAGTTCCATTCATATGAACACTGGATCCAGCCCTCTGACTTTTGAGGGCAGATGAAAAACAAAGCTATAATCTTAGCTCTCTGTGGCAACTCTTAAATGAGGCATTCTGTAAATGTGAGCTGCTATATTTTACTAGTTAACTCATAAAAACAAGTTTTCTTTTGGATTGTACAAAAGAAAAGAAAAAAGAAAAAGTTACCAAAACAATTAAGGAAGAATACAGCAACAGAGAAAGATGAGATGTGTTCACCAAGTGCAGACTCAAGACACTGAAGACTAGTCATGCATACAAGATATTCACAAATGTACATTCTATTAAGTTAAATTAAATTAAACCAGGTACTATCAGAGAGCCCATATCACTCTGCCTGAGCCTGCTTTTATTTCAAGAAAAGATGACTAACAACATTCTAGTTAATTGGGAGCCTGCGTTAATTCTGCCTGCCGAAATTTGCTTGGGGCATGATCCTCTTCATGTTTAGGCAGAAATACAGCTGTCTGGGGATGCCGGGAGTTGCAAAACTGACATCTGTCTAAATATACATAGGCTTAAAGGCTGTTGTCTTGTTCATCAGCTTTGCATACATACCAAATCTTATTAATTTTTCAATATTTGCCCTTATATTTCCAATTATTTGTCACAATCATTCTAGCAACCATCCTCAAATTCCTACTGGCTTTTCTTTTGTATATTCCAGCATGGTCCTTGATATTGTTTAACAGACCTTGGGGTTAAATGAAATGTCATTCCCTGCAATTGCTTTGATAATTACAGGAGTCTTGTTTTCCAAAATGTCCTACTCATGCAGAAATACAGTCCATGCTCTTAGTTCAGTATCTTCAGCAATCCTATTTTCTTTAAAACTTCGTTAAAAGCATCTTTGGAGCAAATTTTAACTTAACCAAGAGTGGCTGGAATAACCAACATGTCACATATTATTTTTCAAGGGAATTCCTGGTCCTGCTGGCCCAGTTGGTCCTCCTGGGCCACCTGGTTTACCTGTAAGTAGCTATTCTCAGCATCTCCTATTTTACATTTTGACATTAGTACCTTTGCATACATACTGTCATCTAACTTGACCTATGTGCCTCCCCATTTTAGGGCCCTCAAGGTCCCAAAGGCTCTAAAGGTTCAACAGTAAGTAACCTTAGTTCTCAAACCATTCTCTTCCCATTGCTGACTCTTCCTTTATCCATGTGTGAAAGTTAAAAAAAATGCTAATGCTAATGCAAAGCTTCCTTGTACTTCTTTATAGGGTCCTGGTGGTCAAAAGGGTGATTCTGGTTTACCTGGACCTCCTGGGCCTCCTGTAAGTAAAGCTGTTTGATATATAACATGTGCAAACCCTTTAAACAAAATGGTAGATGTGCCAATGACTTTAGTGCAATCTAGCAGTTGCCCAACACTTTGAAGTAGCAATTCCTGTAAAGAACCAATATTAAGCTCCCATGCAGAAGATGTGTAAAATAATGCACTGGTAACAACAGACAAACAAAATAACTATCCTTATACTGTGATAGTATGGGAATACAGAAGACAAATGCAATAGTGATAATGGGCTGCCCGGGAAATCTTAGATTTCATTGCTTTAAAAGTTAATTGGAAGACTTTATGAATAAAACCCACACTTTGAAAGCACTTGAGCAACACTTGCTGAAATGTGTAGGAAAATTAGGAATGAAGCAAATTTGCCTAATACCTACAGGTCACAATACTTTTTTTTTCTTTTTTGTGAACAAGTTGGATTGCCTGGCTATAGTATTTTAATTAATTTAGCATGCAGAACATACAGTGCTCAATATGAAGTGAACAGTAGGTATTTGTGCAAGTTTTGCTGCAAAATTAAGATGTGTTCAAAGGCAACTATTAAGTGGATGGAAGGAGAGAAGCTTCCACTGTGAACCAAGTAAGTTTTCTGGTGCTAGGAAAGCTCAACTCTCTTTTGGGATGGGCTTTTATGAGACCCCAGAGTTCCTTCCTCGGGCTGAATTTGGAAAAGTACACCAACACTTCTACTCTCATGTTTTCAGGACTGGACTTTGGGGGTCGCCTTTTTACATTAAATGGCTCAGACCCTGATTAGTCTGGAGATCACATTTCCTCTTATTACTTCTCATGGTTGTGTAAGATCACTGCTTTATATGCCTTTCATGGGTCATCTGTGTAACAGTTTTAAAAATCAAAGACCAATAGAGAGGATTATCACTACTGCTTGCTCTCCTGCTTTTGAACTATCATTTTCCTGGTGGTCACCTGAACCTGAGCTCCCTCTCAAGAATAAAGTAAGGCATTCCCTTTATGACAAGAATTTATAAGTCTATTAAATATATGCAACTTTGTTCATACAGAAATGTTTTAAAATGACTTGTCAAATAGTTTTTATAAAGCGTTTCTATCCCCTTCCCTTCAATTCAGGTGAATAGTTTAGGACCTCTCAGAGTCTTCACCCAAGATTACCTTATTTATTTATTTATTTATTCATTTGTGTATGTATACAAATTGTATGCTGTCCATTACTTGTGTCTCTGGATGGCTTATAACATAAATCAGCTTATATTTGCATGTCTTTTTTAAGAAGTGAAAGAAAAGGAAAGGTGATTGGTTTTGTTTTCCTCAGGGTCCTCCAGGTGAGGTTATTCAGCCTTTGCCAATCCAGTCTCCTAAAAAAACCAGAAGATCGTCAGATGCCATGTTGTCCGATGCTGTTGATGGCATCTTTGATTACACTGATGGCATGGAAGAGATATTCGGTTCACTTAACTCTCTGAAGCAGGACATTGAGCATATGAAATATCCAATGGGGACTCAGAACAACCCAGCCCGAACCTGCAAAGATCTACAGCTCTGTCACCCAGACTTCCCAGATGGTATGCTAACGTTACATGACAACAGCAAATGTGCTGAAGTTGTGATTTGCTAAGTTATGATGTCAGGTCATTTATTCTAGTTATATGGGTAATATAATCTCCAAAAAGAACTAAATAAAATACTTGTTAAATCCTTTCATGCAGGTAAAAAAAGGGAGGGGGGAAGAAAATTAAAGCTTAAAAATAGCATAATACTCCAGCAAAAGCTGGGGGGAAATTTGGGACCAGAAAAATTGCTAACTTGTTAAGAAATCCTTTAAGCACTTACCATTCTGAAATATATTCCAAAGAATGAACAATAATTTGTGCGTACTTTGCAACAGAAGTACTTCAAGGCATTATGAATATTAATCTAGGTTTTTTCATAGATGATCAAAGAAAGGGGCTGCAGATGTTCAGGGATTATGGCTGAACGCAGTGGTAATGGAGGGGGAAGCTTGCCATTCACCATCACGGCTGTGGAGAAGGGCTGCCAGATTGCCCTGGTAGTTAGGAAACTCATGGGAGGGCGGAACTGTGTGCGGACACAGTTGTGGTGCCCTTGCATCGTGGGCATTGAAGACCAGCACAGTGAGGATGGGGTGCTCCTCACCCTAAGCTGTTGCGAATAAGTCCTCTCTAAACCTGCCGAATGGTAACTCAGCTTCAAAAGTAGTCCCTCCTGTGAAAGCCAATCGTTGATGAAACAACCCTTGCCCACCTTTACCTGACTAATCAGCGAAGTAGAAGAGCATGTGGTGGAAGAGACACCTCAGGATTATGGAAAGCATTATAGAGAACCAAATTTACTGGGCTGATCCCACCTTCTAGAAGGCAGGCAGAGCGGCTGGCCGCATGCACTTTTATTTGGACAACCAACTCAGTTCTGGCCTATCTCAGATCACGTGTTCTGGCACTAATGCTGTCTCCTTGAAATACCCATGATGCCTTGGGTCACCATGTGGTTTTGGTGCTAAGTAACTATATCCTGCTCTCCTGATAATGAGTAGTTGTGGCTTAAATAGTCACTAATAATCAGTAGCAGAAGGCAAGAACAGAATCTCTTTGGGTAGACCTGTTCATCCTTCTGACTGTGAGATTGTGAGGAAGCCAAGTGGGTCTGTAATACTACCACTGTCCAGAGTGGCCTTTTTTCTTGGGCTTTTTAGTTTGCACCTGTGTGGTGATGCCACAAAGAGTAGCACCTTCAAGGCAGACCTGAAAGCCTGGGCAGGTCTACAGGAGAAGACGAAGGTGCCAAACTTTTGCATGCCCTGGAAGAAAATGATAACTCTTCACTCTGATCTTGCAGGATCAGTGCTCTTGTCCTCACACTGATTGTGTGTGTTGCCTCTTCTTCAGTCCCCTCCCTATTTATTTTTCCCAGATCCTTCCATTCTTTTCCTTCTGCCTTCCATGTCCGCAATGGTATTTCTATCCCTGATCATGCCACCCGTAACGTTATTGTTCCTCCAGTCCAGGCAACTGTTTTTCTGGTCAAGGGGGACGGAATGAACAGACTAGATTTGCTGTGAAACTTCCTCACCCAGCCTCGTCATTCAGTAGCCTACTGCCGCTTTGAGTCTGTTGTACTGATTGACTGCTTGAGTATGCCCTAAAGTGAAAGAATGCCTTCTGTGGCCCTCTGGAGAAAATTGAAATTGGTCTTAATTGGTTCTCAAAATTTCACAGGGATCATTCCATCCTTCTTCAGGAACCAGTAATATTTCTACACATGTAGGGAAATATTTAGGAACTCCTGGAGTTGAAATCCCTGCCTTCTCTCTTTTTATAGTTTGTGTTCCCTATACTTTTGGGGGACTGCTAATGACTGCCCCTAGTATTTATTTATGTATTTATTTAAAACATTTCTATGCCGCCCCCATTGCAACAAAGCCTCGGGGCGGCTCATAACATCCATAAACATAAAAATACAATCAATAATTTAAAAACTGGTACCATCTCAGCTATATATTAAAATCTATAAATACAATAATAATAGATTAACAGTTAAAGTAACTTTTAAATAAAAAGGTCTTCACCTGGTGCCAGGAAAGCAAATAATGACGGCGCCAGGCAGACCTCTCTGGGGAGCGCATTCCATAGGTGGGGCGCCACCGCAGAAAAGGCCCTCCTCCGGGTACTCACCCTCCTAATATCCTTCACGGAGGGTTCCCGGAGAAGGGTATCCACTGCTCATCGTAGGGGGCGGGCGGGCATATATGGACACAGACGTTCCTTTAAATAACCAAGTCCCAAGCCGTTAAGGGCTTTATAGGTCATAACCAACATAATAGCATCACGTACATGTTGAACAACATGGGGGACAGGATGCTACCCTGCAGAGCCCCATAACTCAGTTGCCAAAGGTCCAAGGAATGGCCATCCAGTGTTAATGTCTGAACTTGGCAAGACCAGAACCACTGTAACCCAGTAGCAGCCCACAGTGTCAGTCCAAGAGCATACAATGGTTGATGGAATCAAAAGCCCTTAAGAGATCAAGTAAAATTAACAGGGTCACACTCATCATTTCTCTCTCCTGATAAAGGGCAATGAAGGCTGTTTCAGGCTGGGTCTGGTTTCAGGTCCAAACCCAGGTCTAGATAATCAATATCCCCTAAGAGTACCTTCAAGTACCTTCCTTAAGAAAGGAATATTTGCAACTTTGTGGTAGTTGTCAAATACCATTGAGTCTGGAGTGTCTTCAGACTAATGTCCCCTTAAGGACAGCAGCAACCAGCCCTTCACATTGAAGTCCAGACAGCTAGAGATCTACTGTCTGTTCATCTCTGGCCTACAGAGGTAGCTTTCCAGTACAGATGTGGTGCATCCCTGAGGAAAAGATGCTTTCTCCCATCTCCCCATTCCTGCCAAGCATCTCATTCCCGTGCTGTATTACAATGTACTTCTTCAAAAGAATCTTTTCAAAATTTTCTGAAACACGATTGTTCCGTTCTCATTCGTTCCAGGAGAGTATTGGATTGATCCTAACCAGGGCTGTTCTGGGGACTCTTTCAAAGTGTACTGTAATTTCACGACAGGCGGGGAAACTTGCATCTACCCAGATAAGAAGTCTGAAGGCGTAAGTACCAATCGTTACTGCATTCACTGTTGACGGGTCCTGCTGCGTCGCTTCAAGATTGTGACTGTAACAGGAAAACATTGTCATGTCTTTGTTCATGCGCCTTTTCTTGTAAGATAATTACCCCATTACATTTACATAAACTTGAACAAGGCAGTGGAGCAATACAGCATTAATGAAGATCTGAGTACCTCCCCTTTGGACTCAAATGCTCGTTCAGTGCAGATGTGAGCTTGCTGCACCTGCTTGCTAGTGACATTTTTTATTCCCGAGTCACAGCTGTGCAACCATTTTTAATGAGGGCATAAAGCTTCAACAGAGACCTGGAAAATGAAATAATTGCATGCCCCTTCCACACCCTTAGTTCTTTTTCTGTGAGAGCATTTCAGTGTGTCTATGTGACTTGCTGTGCTTCTTCCAGAAAGCATCCGTACATACTAAAATATGTATTCTATACTTACATTCTCTTGAAATATGCATTTCTTTTTTTCAAAATAGATATCTTGAACTCATGTTTATAGATTTCAATTAAGAACACATGAAGTACTAGTTCCCCTTTACACAGCACTGGGCAGGCCTCATCTGGAGTACTGTGCCCATTTTTAAGAAAGATGCAGGCAAGCTTTTCAGAGGAGGGCAGCAAGGATGATCCAGGAACTGGAAACAAAGCCCTGTGAGGAAAGAGTGAAAGAACTGGGCATGTTTAGCCTTGAGAAGAGAAGACTGAGGGGACATATGGTAGCACTTTTCAGGTACTTGAAAGGTTGTCCCAAAGTAGGAGGCCACAATCTCTTCTCGATCATCTCTGAATGCAGGACAGAATGATGGGCTCAAGTTTTAGGAAGCCAGATTCCAGCTGAACATCAGCAAGAATTTCCTGACTGTTAGAGCAGGATGACAGTGGGAGGTTGCAGGTTCTCCCACACTAGAGGCATTCAAGATGCAACTGGGAGGCCATCTGAGAGGGATGGTTTAACTCAGAGCCCTGCCCTGAGCAGGGAGTTACACCTAATGATACTCTGGCCCCTCCCAAATCTACAATTATATGATTCTTTAACAGTGTCAGTACAGTCAAGGAATGTGAAAGAAAGCTGGTAACTATGCTCTGATCCGCATATTACTCTGAGAGTTGAGGTTTTTGTACTGGAATTAATGGGGATCAAATTTCTCAAGTTCAAATTCTTCAAGCATCCATACAAATTATAGCTTGGATTAAGATCTGTGAGCATAAATTAAATATGCATTCAAATGCAGATCAGTCTAGCTTACAATCTAGCTTAACCTTCCTCAATCTGGCTTCCTTCAGAAGTGTTGGACTACAGAACCCCCAGTGAATAGAACCTGATGGACCTTTGGCCTGATATAGCAGGACTTATCTTGTGCTTATTTGCATTATTATCTAATATTAAATATGCAAATCAAATGTCATAACACCTCAAAAGTAAGTGTCAGATGTCCAGAGAATTTCTAGAACGCATTTGTCATCAGAATTCATATAAGGGATGTCTGAGGTACCTATCATAAGCTGTATGAGAAGCTCCAAGCAGTTAATTTAGGATTCACAGGCAGACTCCCTTCCAGACACTTGGCCAAGCAGAGACACAGTGCAGCTCTAATGTATGTATCTCTGCAAGTTTTTAATGGCTCATCCCTCTATCTTGCAGAAAGATATTATTGGCTCAGTTAGATAAACAAAGCCGTAGCCTTCGAAGGGAATGAAAGACCATCTGTACCAACCCTCTGCCAAAATGCAGAGCATCCACAATCCCTTTCTCACAGATCTGCCTGAACAACCCAATTAATGAATTTGGTTATTTAATGTATAATCTGAGAATTGGATATACATTTCTCTCTGCACAACTCTAAATATGATTAGAACTAGGCAGTAAGCCCAGGCTTTTCTCTTCTTTTTTTAAGGAGATTAATTTAGCAGTGTTTATGTAAAACTCTGTTAATTCCCACTCATTCCTTGCCGACATAATTAGCCCTCATCATTTCTTTTCCTCTCTCACAGGTAAGGATCTCATCGTGGCCAAAGGAAAATCCAGGAACCTGGTTTAGTGAATTTAAGAGAGGCAAGCTGGTAAATTGCCATTTCTTTTCTTTAAATTCATATCTAGCATGGTTCATGTTCAAGCACCCAAATCCATCAAAGCTGATCAATATGCCGAAACAAAGTTCCCGTGTGCAGGTTTGCTTTGCACCTGAAATGACATTCAGAATCCAGCAATAGCAACACTTGTCAGTTTGACTTCATCAGTTAGGATCTCGGCATAGGCAAGCCGTGCTCCCTAGCAAACATCTGCAAACAGTTTCCTTGTGGTTCTGGTGAACTCAAGGCCAAGGCAAAAGCGGACAGCAAGATCTCGCCACTGCCTGCACAGCTTCTGCTTCCTCTGGCAAATTTTGCTGCTGAGGTTATGCAGTTGCAACTCATCTGTGGCACGATCCATCCCAAGATGGATCAAGTTGCAGAACATCTGTCTCAGGCTTTGCTGAGCTTCCCACCTTTGATAGAAACCTGCTGAGAAGGTCTTTCAGCATGTGCATGGAGAGTAAGGTTCAAGAAGGAGATTCCCAGGAAAATAAGAGTGGGGTGATTTCTTACCCATATTGGACCTCTTTAAGAGTTTGCCCTAGGTACTGCTATACATTTTTTCATGCCCTGGTCAGTGTATTCTGGTTTCCAGGAGAATGCGTTCATCAGGCCTTAGCCTTTAGTGTTGAGTGGGCAGACTGGAGGAGTTAGCAGCCCCACAAGCATCTGTCTGCTTTTGTGTATCTGTGTTTGATTGTGGTAGAGGGAAGCATGCAACGTCATGTGGAAATATCACCACTGGTGCAGGTTAATATCTAAACCAGCACACAGAATTATGTGCAACTGGAGTTGTGTCCCTGGAAGAACGTCATATTTGCAAGGTTGCAGCTCGCCTTTTGGGATGTTTTTCAGCTCCTGACAATACAATGCAGCCCACATGCATAATCATGTAGATACAGAAAATCTCTTTACTGATCCATAGCTTGACTGCATCCTTAATTAGACAACAAACAGACTTATGTCAGTCGCTGTGTAGGAAGGCCCGTTAACGTGTTTTTGTGTCAAATGTAATCTTGCTTTGCACTTTAAAAGGAGAACCAACCACATGTTTCTGTGCCTGTTTGTGGATCCGTGTTTGTTTTTTCAACCTCCTCAGCTCTCCTACGTGGATGCCGAAGGCAATTCCATTAATACAGTCCAAATGACATTCCTGAGACTACTGAGCGCCTCTGCTCGGCAGAACTTCACTTACAACTGCCATCAGTCAGTGGCATGGCACGATGAGACTTCTGACAGCTATGACAAAGCGCTAAGGTTCTTAGGCTCAAACGATGAAGAGATGTCTTATGACAACAATCCTTACATCAAAGCCCTTCATGATGGCTGTGCAGTAAGTATAAGCCCAGGATGCTCTTTCCTAGTTAAGATGGCAGGTTAGCTTAGTAAGCGCTTGAGTTCGGCTTAATGTCAATCTTATGCATGTATCCAAAGTACTTTTTTCTTCCCTTTAATGTATTCTTTTACTTACGTAGTTTCCTTTTCACCTAGACAAGTATTTTTTTAAAGCACACAAATTTGAGAAGAACAAACAAATGCTAGCCGTAGCTTAAGGCAAAAGAAAGGCAGAAAGTATCAGATAGTGTAGTGTTCTAAATGCACTGACAAGGGAAGGCACTGGAGAAAACATCCTGAGATGTGAGATCATAATTAGAAAGCTTTTGTGTTCCATAGCGTGCTATAGAAAAGATGAATAGCCATCATACTGCAAATGAAAGGTCCCCCTCCTTCATGTTAATATAATTTCCCTCTGAAGAAGATAATGGAAGGGAAAGCAATGCCAAAGCTTTTTTTTTTCTTTTTAAAAAAATCTTGTGTCTCAACTTCATATCCGATGAGCTGCTCTTTGAAGTGGCACTGAAATTTGATAAGGATGAAAAGGTATTAAAGAAGGCATGTCAGAACTTTCACCAGTGTTGAAACATTACTCATGTAACCATAAGAATCCCCAGTGTGTGCCATGGCACTTTTGGATGTCTGTCATGTGACTGCCTGCTTCCATGCGGCTCACTTGGACAGACTTTCCATTGAAAAGACCCTCTACGTTGTCCCAATAAACCGGCACCTTCACCAATCCCAGTTGACCTTTCAGCATTATGCTCCTTTCATTCAGGACCTTTCAGCCCTCCCTCTCCCTGCCCTAGTTTGCCAACTCACTGAAGGGGATGAGTTTTAGTTGCATCAGCTTCCAGGACTGATGGAAACTCAAAGACACTCTGAGGCACAGCTACTGAGGAATCGAGGAATCAGGTCATGCCCTTCCTCAATCGTTGATACACTGGTGCCCCCATAACATGAGTTGGACCATCACTACTCAGAATGGGCCATGGTAAATACAGATAATGATATCAGTACCAATTATTATCCAAAGTTTTATTTATTTATATATTTATTTATTCATTTCCTTTCTATCCACCCATAGCCAAAGCTTTCTAAAAATATTATTATTCTGAAACTGGACCCAATTAAAAAGCAAGCCACTCTTCGATTGTGTTACAATGCGTGAGAAGTCAGTCAGTAGCTTTCCCATTAGCTTATTAAGTTCACTTCAAGATCTTCTGAAATTCATAGCTGCCTTTGAGTTACCATGTTGCTGCTGTACCATTATGCTAGTTGATAAGTGTGTTTGTGCTTGGTGTTGGTTTTTATCAAGAATAATCTACACGTTAGATTACCGGAATCATTACTACATTCCACAATCTATTTAATTCTAGGCAATCTAAAGGCAATCTAAATGTTTACTGTGACAACCAGTGTCTTAATTTAATTTGGTTATGTATGTGTATTTTTTTTATTTTACAGTCAAGAAAAGGCTATGCAAAGACTGTTCTCGAAATCAATACTCCCAGAATTGACCAAGTGCCTATTTTTGATGTGATGATCAATGACTTTGGTGATCAGAATCAGAAGTTTGGATTTGAAGTTGGTCCGGTCTGTTTCCTTGGTTAAGTTTAGTGCAAAGAGAAGTTCATCAACAGAAAAGAAGCACCTTGGTGCCATCACCAACCCACTTGATGCTACATGCAAGTTTTGAATAAGGATGGAGTCAAAAATATGTCTCACCATGTATTTATGTCTTGTCTAGAGAACACCCACTGCCCCTGTAGGACCAGAATCACATGACTTAAACTTATTTGGCAAACTACAAAGGATCTTGTGGCAGAGACAGGCAGCATAGGGTTAATTATGAATACCCTCCACCACCCCACTCCACTTAACCCTTCCTTGATTCTTTGGTGCTGTAAAATTGAATGTCATGGTGCTCCTTCTATTACAACATAAGAGGTGCTAAGGAGGTATGTTAAATAAAGGATAATTATTCAATGTACAGTACAGTGCTGTCTTTTTCTGTGTCCATTTCCAAACTTGCATGTATCCTGATTTGCAGCCGGCTCTACGTTATAACAATTTCAAAATTATGTTGTCAATACTGTGTATGTATTATGAAAAATAAAGTTGTAATTTCCAGTGAATCCAATTCCATATTTTTCCTGATTAATAATATTATTAATAATAAAATCCCTTTGTATATATTGATGTTCAAGAGCTCTGTTATTTTGAAGTCACCAGCAAAACCTCAGGTGGCAAAACTGGAAGCAGTTTAGTAGCATGCTTCTCTGCTGTTAAGACATTGTGATAAGGAACTCCAAGATGGAACTGTGCCGGTTGAGGTGCTTTTCCATGGTGCTATACCTCACACTTCTTATCTTTCCTGTTCTGATGCCAGGATATTTCAAAAGCTCTCTCTCTCTCTGTCTCTCGCTCTCCCCCGCTCTCCCCCTTTCCCCCACACACCCGTGTGTGTGTTTTCTATGCATACCCCACCCCCCTAAAAGAAGCAAGTTTAATGTTTGGAGATGGAGAGCATATGCAAGTGAATGCATATGCGGTCATGTCTACAAGGCATGTCAGTTGGACCCTTCAGCAGGACAGGGGCTACCGCAGCATGAGGTCTTCCTTGAACACTCCGGCATTGCTGGAGGTCTGGATCATAAGGAAGGAGTCCATGCTGTGGATCATTCCTGCACCAGTGCAGTTTTCCATCCTGCAAAGCGAACCAACACCAATGTGCGCAGGAGCTGCACCACTGATCTTTCCACAAGGCTGGATCTTTGGTTCATAGCAGAGCTCAGCTGAGGAGTGTGAGCTGCTCTTTGGCAGCCATTGGTCACATCACATGGGGCCCATGACTGACTTGCCATCCCCTTTTGGCAACTCGTCTGAACTTGGTCACATGGCTTTCAAGCTAGATTCTCAAGTGTGACACACCCACCCACCAAATTTAAGCTAGGCCTATTTAAATTATGGATGATAAATATATTCCCTTTCCTGCAAGAAAAAAAAAACATTCCATATAATTCCCATCTCATCATCATGATTCGTTTTTCTTAATCTCCTGTGACTTCAAGGCGAAGCTATGGGTCTGTAGTCCTGCTCGAGAGACATTTTGAACACAACCAAAAAAAGCTATGCCATTTGCTGCTGTAGCCCTTAAGGAGAAGATAATCTGTGTTGCTGCCACTGAAGCAGCTGCAAAATTCTCAGGTTTTGAACCATACCACCTGGTACTTGTGCCTTTAGCCGAAGCTTCAAGTGTGGACATTGGTGCAAACTTAAAAGCTTCAACAGCTGATTTCTTCAAATCAAACGGCTATTAAAGGCACTAGCAGACATGGTCAAACTGCTAGCTGAGTGTCTTCTAGCCAGGTAATAATCCTTAGCAGGTGGCACAGATGGAACAGTCCATGCTGTTCAGGTTAGTCATGTGAGGGCCATGCAGGGAAGGCCCATGTGTATCCCAAGTTCTGGATTTCTATTCCAACCATCTATTTGCTACCCCTCTAAAGGGGATGTAGAAGTGACAACTTGGGTCTACTCATGGATTCCCCTTGTTGTAGTGTGGCAGATAAGTCTAGGCCATGTGATTCTACCTAGTTGCCAAGCAACCAATAAGGAAATGGCTATCTATGCAGCTTTCTTTCTGACCCAAGCAGGAACAATCTATTTTTTCTGAATGGCATTTTTTTTTTGTTCATCCTGGCCTCAAGACATTCCCCCCACCCTCCAGATAGTCAGACATCATAATGCAACTCCTCTTTGTACTTATTTTTCATAATATATGTAAGACTTGAAAAGTAAATGTTTGTTACTATTTCTTATATAAATTTGTTTAAATTAATTGATATCAGATTCCACTAGCTCCGTTCCACCTGTTTTTTTTAATCATGCAAACATTTTATATGTAAAACAGATTTTAAAGTCATCAGTTTGCTGTTCAGAATTCCTTTTCTAAAACCAAAGTTTGTAACTGTCACCTCAAAGAGGAAAATATACATTTTATTAATAAAATCAAGTCTTGTCTACCTGGACTGATCACTCTGTTTCTTAAACATAGGAAAAAATGTTATCCCCGACCATGATTCTGGTTCCTAATAATTCATTATTTGTGTCAAAGAATACATATAAGAAGTAATCTTACATACAATTGCAAAGAAAATAGTTTTTAAAAAGGAATAATATTTTTACATATTCTTAACTTCAAAAACCATCTTTGGTTCTATATTTTATTCCATGACATTTGTTTCCACTCAGCCCTCTTTAATTTGCTCAAATTGGCCAATATTATTTCTCTTTTTTTTAACCACATGCAGCTTGCAAGTCATTTATACATGCAGTGAACTGTACTCCTGCCAGACTACATTCTAAATTCATACAATTTTCTTGATGCGAGTCACATCCACTTAGGAAATATACCTCTAAATTCATACAACTTTCTTGAACTTAGGAAATATACCTCAAATGAAGTAACTCTCAAGCTGTGGTTTTCCCTTCTTTCACGTTACAATCATTGAACTTACCAGTTTGTGGGAGAAAGTACAAAGCAATTAGTCTTCTCTTCTCATTGACTCCTGTGACTCGGAGGTCAACCAATGCTCTGATGCCTACAAACTTACCATTCATTTCAGCAGAGGGAGCAGTTCCCTGGGTACAACTCCCTCGATTCGTTTCAAAATTCTAGAACAGGGGATAGGCAATCTGAGGCCTTTCAGATGTGGATGGACTACAACTCCCATCTTCATTCACCATTGGCTGTGCTGGCTAGGGCTGACCGGTGTTGTGGCCCAACAACATCCAGACAGCCACACATTGTCCAAGCATGCCAAAGGCACTAAAGATCACCCGTATGTGAGTTCACCATGTTCCCTACACACACACGTGTGAAGCATCGAGTGAGCTGAGTTAGAATATTGTCTTCCATGTGGATGACGCAGCATGGAGGGGAAAGCAGGTCCATGATGGCCTCACCCCCTTGCCTGACCCATGGCATGGTGGTGGTATAATTACTGCATTATTTTTCTATACCACCTGTAGCCAAAGCTCTCTGAGTGTTCACATTTTAAGTCACCCTTCCAGGTTTCAACCAGACCCAATCCTGCTTAGCATGCAAAATTAGGCAGGATCAGGCACTTTAGGAACATCTATATAGAGGCAATTGTAGTACCTTACTAGAGTCCCACCCACCAAACTCCCCATGGTCAGAAATTTGATCATGGAGGCATTTCTGTGCCACCAACTAAGATAAATAGCAGGGACTGTGGGAGTCATGAGAGCAGCCTTGCTCTTCCTATTAACAGGATTACAATTGCACTGAGCAGAACATCAGACTAGGACAATAGGCATTTATGAATCAAAGCCTGAGTGTTGTGGCCCTTCTCTTCATGAAATGCAGGAAAATGGATCATACTTATGAATCACACTACACAGGAGAAAGTTCACTTGCACAAAGTGTTACTCATGCCCAGTTCCATGACAGTTTTCATCCTAGTATATGGACCTGGGCTTTGAGGCATCAGAATATACATTTTTTGCATTGAATAATGAGGCATTTGTCATACAATAGGCCTAAAAGAGCATCAAAACATAGAAATGGGGTAGCTGGTTAGCAGATCCTGAGATACATGTGTGAATACAGCCTGAATTGGTGAACACAGTCCTTGTCCCAGCAAAAAACAAATTTTGACTCAGTGCAAAAAATGTCACAAGCCAATGTAGAACTCTCAAAGGGAAGAGTGTGGGCAGGGGCAGGGAGGCAGAGTTGTCCAAAAGTTATGCTAATGCAAGAGCCAATTGCCAAGCCAAGCTGATGGGAGTTTGTACATCACTGAAGATTGCCTGCCTAATACTGCAGAATGTATTTACTGAAACTACGGCAGTGTGAGAGCTTTTCTCTATTCAGGCCTGAATAAATCAGTAAAACAATGTTCTAGGCAAGGGTATAAATCCACTGATTTAAAAGTGTAGCAACTACTGATCCGGATAAGGGATGAGATTTTAGAACCTAAGGGCACAATTTAGAGGGAAAAAGCTATGCTGGCTGGTGCAGGCTGAGAGGTTTAGGCCCTTTGCTGTCTAAACTTGCATAGAATTGTACATTAACACTTTGGCAATCATAAATATACTGGGTATATTCTAACAGAACTTTCCTTTCTTCCAGAAACAGGGAATGAGTGTTGAAAAAAAGACTTGTATTCCCCTACCACCGCCCATAAGCAGAAACGTGATTCTTACTGAGAAATTCTGGGTTTATTATATCCCATGTCAAAATGAATTGATTTTGAAAGAATCAGAACATAAACCAGAACCTTTTGACAATGAATGGAATTAAGATTTTCATGATGAGCGGTGGTGGGGGTAGAAACATTTTCAATCACATAGCAGAAGAAAAATCAATAATGTCATTACTATTGTACTTCATCTACTTTAACACATTTTCCTAGCCAAGAGCCTCAGGTCCACACCAATGTGCATCTAACATTCTTGTAAAATTAATTCTTCAAAAAAGATGGGTAAATCTATATATTTCTAGTCCAGATCTTGCTCAGAAACTCTTATTTGTATCTCCATTCCGTTCTTCTACCCTCAAACTATATGTTTAAATACCCATATCAATGTGTTTTTACATCTCCATTTTCTCCCAAATCTGTCAAAATGCAGATTTAAATCTATATCCTGATATTTAGATTTAGATATGGGATCCTTATATATGATCACTCAGAAATATACCCTATTGAATTCTGTGGGATTTACTCATAAATGGGTGTAAAATTGGAACAGTCCTACACCCACTTACCTGGAAATAAGCTCCATAGAACTCAGTGAGACTTATTTCTTAGTGGATTAAGATTGCATTGGTAAGAGCTGCCAAGAACTATGCTAGAATCCTCAGAGAAAAGTAACCTCTGAAGAACTCACTCTTGCAAAATGTCCTAAGCATCTTTAGTGTGTACTGTATATAGTCTCTCGCGGGCATAGAACAACCCTTTCCACTAAAACAAATGAAGAAATGTCATGGATTTAACTGATTAGCCTTCCTATCAAAGGGATTGTCTATCAGTAGATACTAATCACCATGACTTCACATTTCCTCTCATGTCACGGACGATCTGCCTCTTCCTTCCAGTTGCTGGGGAACATGAGCAGAATGGTGGTACTGCAGTTGCTTCTGGACACCACATAGACATTTAGTTGGCCGGTCTGGGAAGAGAATACTGGATTCCATAATTCTTTAGAATGACCCAGAGCATTTCTTTTTAGATTTTTATGGAAAATATTGGAGTACGCTGGAGCTCCGTATTCATATGCCACCTTACAACAAGGTTGATCTCACACAAAGTGGCTATGAACAGGTTAAAAACAACAATAATGAGTATGTGCCCGTCTTCAGTGAACCCACCCTCTTCCATAGCCTTCATAACCACAAGACTCTAAAGGTAAACAGAGAGAGTCTTTATCTGTAAGTCTTTGCCACTAGTTACCATGCTGTGGCCCGGCCAGCTTAGCGGTTCCTGTTCAGGGCAAAGACACACACCTCCCTTCCCCTCTTCCTGGCTTTGCATCCACACAATGTCCAGCCCTCACCCTTCTGCTGGCCCTCCTCCTTGCAGCAAGACCTGTTCATTCCTGTGGGGGAGATTCCCAAGCCTCTCTGTGCTGGAGGCTTCTTCCCTGCTTCCACATTAAGGAGGCCTGGGTGTACCTGCAGGCCTTCAGTCTCTTTCTGCTGGGTCTTTCCAGACTCCTTGCCAAAGGAAGCCAGGGCAGGTGGCTGCAGGTGGCACCCTCTGCCTTCCTCTGTCAATGTCCTCTCTTCCTTCCACCCCGTCATCCCCACCTTCCTGCCTCCTGCTACATCCCAGATCTTAGTTGTCAGCTCTCGATGTACCCCAGCCTTGCTGCTGAGGTTTCACTCTCCCCCAGCTGGGCTAGTCTGCCCTTATGGACTTGAATCTCCTTCAGGCAGGCCTCCTTTCACCTCACCCTCATGCCTAGCTGCTTGGGTGTTTCCAGCCAGAGCCTGGAGATGACTTGACATGCTGAGTCCTGGTCACCTGTTCCATTAAGTAATACATTTTGCAATTTATTTATTTAGGTAAAGCTTTTATATCCTGCCCTTCACAATGTCTCAGTAATGCAATAAAATAAATAAAAAAGATACAGCATCCAAATTATAGTAGATAAAATCCAATCTTAAAAGCACTACTAACTTTTAAAATAATGGGAAAATAAAAAGGGGTGTTTTTTTTTTTCAAAAAATGAAACCACAATAAGAGACATGCCACTTTCAAATTGGAACGCCATACCTGCAGAGTACTGAGTCAGTGTAACGGCATATATTAAAGACATATCATTGTAATGATATAATTACATATCTTCATCAGCGTAATGACACATCATTACGTTACAAGATTGGCTCTGATTCAAAAGCTCTAGGATGTATACAAAAAATCCTGTACTCAGGGATTTCTTGTTCTCTTTTGTGTTGATGTTGCATCTCCCTTCTAGAATTGAAGAAGACCCTGCAGATGTGGAGGGATTGTAAACACTGTTAGGAATGCGTTTGTAATACTCAAATTTACATTTATTGCTCTGCAGTTGCAAATCCCAGCTGAGACCAATATTCTATGGATGAAACAATACCACCATTTGGGGCCTGGTTACAGTTCATTAAATTTAGATAGCCGTGAACATTGAGATGGATTAGAATTTTAAAAAAAAAACCTTTACAAATTTAAACTACAAACTGCAGAATGTCAAATACGGAACACACTATAAAAACACAAGAGGCTCAAGATGATTTTTTATGTGCAACATACAAGTGATTATGACTACAACCAGCAGTAAAAGATGGGTGGAAGGCAGGGCTACTGTGTAAGCTAACCAGAGAAGCAATAAAATCTCTACTCACAAGAGTGCGGTTCAGCCAAAATTAAATACTCCTGGGTCTCGATGATCTCAATGAGTGAAGCCCTTGCTGGGTTGGTGTAATTGCCCCATAAATCAATCAAATCAAGGGGCAACAGTACTATCCTGATAGAGCTCCAGCTTACTCCCCTGAAGCCCCTCTTCAGCTGCCCAGCTGACTTGCAGAGCAGCATGAGAGAAAGCGAGATTACCTATGTCGGTTCTCCACACACAATTGAGTGTGTTCAAAAACCCCCAAGTCTGCAGGCTTACCATCAACAAGGGCAAAACCCGGGAGCCTGAACCCTAATTGTTTCATTTACCTTTACTTCAGCCTGTGCCCATGGACATCAGGGCAGTGGGGCCAATGGCTTCCTGAGCATTTGGGGCTCCACTCCTCCTTGTATCACGGTCTATGACTGACACTGGCTACTGTTGTGTGTGGTTTTCAAATTTCGGCTAATATTTCACAAAATGTTACTATTTCATACACTAACTTACTCAACTGCTCTTTTAATGTCCTGATTGTCAGGCATTATATTCCCTGGTGAATGCTAGAAAGTTGCTTTCCTTGTACTCATCTGGCATTTTCTCCACAGCACCCAGCAGAGAAAGGATAATCACACCCAGCTTCTTCGTGATTTTAAAACAAAAACATCTGTGCTGAGAAGCTGTAGTCAGATAACAAGAAAATGTGAAATTAATCACTTGCCTAAGTATACTGTAAACACTGGGCTTGATAGAACATTTATCATCATTTTCCCTTCTGCTTACTTAAGGGGAGAGTGGCCTTAATTACTTTCCCAGTTGTTTCTCCCCAACCCTTTTTTAAATCTATAAACAATAGTATTCATCAATTCTCAAAGACTAGTGTTCAGTGTTGCCAATTAAATGTGGCAAGTAGAAATTACCAAGTCCTCTCTCTCCTGGTGCAACTGAGCACAACCCTTGCTCTGGATGCTGCCGTGGTCCAAACAATGAGGCAAACAACTGAGGTAGAAAGGAACTGATCTAGGTCCTTAAATAACAGTGAATGTAAAGTGATGCTGTGAAGCAAAGGTGCTACTGAATGTCTTGATGGGGAGGTGACCAGGGCAATGCAAGGGAAAGAAGGTAAATTGCCCATACCTTCTGGAAAGAGGGTGCCTGCTCCTTAGAAAGATGAGGCTTCCAAGGGTTGCTTGCTGCAGAAACAATATGGCTTAGAGACACAGGGCACCCGTGCAGACACAAGGAGAATGCATGTTTTTGGGAGAGTATCCACCATGGAATGTTATGGAACTTATGTCTGAGAAAATATATGCAAGGAAGGAAGCCCATGTTCCCTTGGGAAATAGCGGAATTGGTACAAAAGGGACTGCTTTGCCTTGAGTGCAGATCTGACACCCATCCCTACTGCACATGAACTGAAATTTGCATGCTGATCATGAGAGAGAGAGGTTGAGACAGAGACAGAATTGGATGCTGCCACTCTGGTGCATCCCTGTGTAATACTTAACAAGAACTCTGAACATAGTGCGGAGGCATAGCAAAATGGCTTTGGATGCAATGTCCAGCATCTTGAGCTTGGGCTAAGATAGGATCCTGCCTGAAAGCCTGGCGAGTCACTGCCAGTCAGAATTGGCTGTACTGAGTTAGATGGAGCCATTGCCTGACTTAGTATAAAGCTTTCTGTGTTTCTACAGAGGCAAGGCAGGTATGCTGGTTCATTTTTATTCCATGTTATGGGAGGCAAGAATGTATTTAACTGCATCATGAAATGGAAATGTCCAAAGGGAGCAAAAATGGTTTGGCTATAAAAGCTTATCCTTGCAACATATCAATAATTAAGCTGCACAAGGCTTTGTGATCACATCTTTCTACAACTTCAGAAGGCCTTTTTTTTGGTTAGAATGCCTTCTGGATGCCAGTGAAAGTGAAAGCATGGCCCTGCTTTGCTTCCCTATTGCCCAAAAGGGGCTTACAGACAAAGAAAGACTAAACAGGATATTTGCAGGATTCAACATACACTTACTGATATCGTTTCATATATCATGTCATTCATTCATTCATTCATTTATGTAAAGAAGTTTTGCAATACTGACTTTGCTGCAGGAGTTCAAAATCACCCCATGTAAAATCATGGTGCAAATGTGTTACAAGTCTGATCCCGCACCCACAAAGCAGCAAGAGTTAGTACCTAACACAGTATCATTGAACTCATGAAAAGCAAAACAGTGGCTAACATCATCCATGAATTTTTAGTGTCAGCTAGAATGGATCTTTCCATCATTCATTTCAAGAGGATCTTTCATTTTTGCATGTTTGCAAATTTTAAGTGTGGAGCTGCTGATCTGGACCAAGACTGCAGAGGAAGACCTCGCTCTCCCTTAGCAAGTCTTGGTGTGGTTTGGGGTGCTGGTACTTCTAATCTGGATGCAAACGTAGGGTGGGGGGTGATGCCAGTATCCCTCCAGACTCATAGGATTATGAGTATCCTATGCAAAATTGAAGAAGCACCGAGCAAGATTGCCTCCCTTCTCCTCTTGGTCTGCAAAGCACTTAGATGTCATTTTTGGTCATCAAAGGGTGATGCTTCAGAGCAGAAAGGAAGGAATCTGTGGCACCACCAGGAGACTTCATATCTTGGCAGCTCCAGACTCATCCTCTCCCAAAGTATAGCTCAAGGTCCTTCAAGATGGTCACTCTCATATCCTCAGAGGTGCAGCCAGTGGATTTTTTCTGTGCTGGCTGTGAGTGGGGTACAGGGCGATCCACGTGCAGGACCCACCTGCAAGGTTGATGCAACGAATCTGGAAAATCCTAAAGCCACCTGGGCACTGCTTAGCCGCACTCTGTGAGGAGAAAAGACCGTGCACTGAGTAGGCATCAAGCAACTGCCAGGTTGGACACACATGCGCGAGGATCTGCCAGTGTTAAGCAATATTCCACCACTACTGGCTTTCAGTATCAGTTTATCTCTTTTACTGGCTTATCTTTAAATTTATTTTTTATAATAACGTAGCACTTGTACAAATTTATTCATATCTAGGTTGGAATGAGCCTGAGATGTCATTTTTAAAACATGACTCTGGGAGAAAGAGCAATTGACAATTCATGCATCCAGACTCACAGGGTGCGATGCTTATGCATTGGAGCTTGTTAGTACTTAACCAGTGTTGCTGCCTCTTTCTCCTGGTGGGCTCCTTATCTTTAACAGTTACATAGTGGGGACACAGAACACGATCTGCCCGTGTTGGGAAAAGCTGAATCTATGGAATCTGGCAGGCTCCAGTACAAATAGAGATTTTAATTGCAGTTCATTTTTCATGAGAGTTCACCAAAAATGCCTAATTTCTTCATATTTGGGGTGAAACAAATGTTCAATTAAAAAGCGCATGTGGAAGAAACACAAAGTGACAGATGTATCAATCGCTATTATATTACATTATTCATTATATTTATATCCCACTTTTTTCCTTTCAAGGGACTCAAGGCATATTCCTCTTTCTTTTATCTTCACAACAGCTCTAGGAGGTAGGTTGGGCTGAGAGTTTCTGACTGGCCCAAAGTCATCCAGTGAGCTCCATGGCAGAGCGGGGACTAGAACCTGGAGCTCCCAGATCCCCAGATGAACCCCTTAACTGCTACACCACCCTGGATCTAGTTTTACTTGTTAACTTTACCACATCTTAGTTCTCCCATTCATGGATCACTGCCTTGTCATGGCGAAGGGGCTTGCGTAGCTCAATGAAGCTATGAGCTATGCCGTGCAGGGCCACCCAAGACGGACAGGTCATAGCAGAGAGCTCTGACAAAACGTGATCCACTGGAGAAGGAAATGGCAACCCACTCCAGTATCATTGCCATGAAAACCCCATGGACAGTACCAAAAGGCATAAAGATATGACGCCGGAAGATGAGCCTCTCAGGTTGGAAGGTGTCCAATATGCTACTGGGGAAGAGCAGAGGGCTAGTACTAGTAGCGCCAGAAAGAATGAAGCGACTGGGTCAAAACCGAAAGGACACTCAGTTGCCGATGTATCTGGTGGTGAAAGAAGAGTCCGATGCTGCAAAGATCTATACTCCATAGGAACCTGGAATGTAAGATCATGAATCAAGGCAAGCTGGATTAGGTCAAACAAGAGATGACAAGACTGAGCATAGACATCTTAGGAATCAGTGAACTAAAATGGACAAGAATGGGTGAATTTAATTCAGATGACCATCAGGTATATTGCTGCAGGCAAGAATCCCTCAGAAGAAATGGAGTAGCCTTCATAGTCAATACAAGAGTAGGAAAAGCAGTTCTGGGATACAGTCTCCAAAATGATAGAATGATCTCAGTCCGAATCCAAGGCAAACCATTCAACATCACAATAGTTCAAGTCTATGCCCCAACCACTGGTGCTGAAGAGGCTGACGTTGACCAGTTCTATGAAGGCCTAAAACACCTTCTGGAATTAACACCCAAAAATGATGTCCTTATCATCATGGGGGCTTGGAATGCTAAAGTAGGAAGCCAAAAGATAACCAGAATAACAGGCAAGTTTGGCCTTGGAGTACAAAATGAAGCAGGGCACAGGCTGGTAGAATTTTGTCAAGAGAATACGATGGTCATGGCAAACACTCTTTTCCAACAACCCAAGAGACGACTCTATACATGGACATCACCAGACAGTCATCACAGAAATCGGATTGACTATGTGCTCTGCAGCCAAAGATGGAGAAGCTCTATGCAGTCAGTAAAAACTAGACCTGGAGCTGACTGTGGCTCAGATCATGAGCTTCTCATTGCAAAATTTAGGCTTAAATTGAAGAAAGTATGGAAAAGCACTAGGCCACTCAGGTATGACCTAAATCATATCCCTGATGAATATACAGTAGAGGTGACAAATAGATTTAAGGAATTAGATCTGATAGACAGAGTGCCTGAAGAACTATGGGCAAAGATTCACAACATTGTACAAGAGGTAGCAACTAAAACCATCCCAAAGAAAAAGAAATGCAAGAAAGCAAAATGGCTGCCTGAGGAAGCTTTACAAATAGCTGAGGAAAGAAGGGAAGCAAAAGGCAAAGGAGAAAAGGAAAGATACACCCGATTGAATGCAGAATTCGAGAGAATAACTAGAAGAGATAAGAATGCCTTCTTAAATGAATAGTGCAAAGAAATAGAAGAAAACAATAGATTAGGGAGGACCAGTGATCTCTTCAAGAAAATTGGAGATATGAAGGGAACGTTTCATGCAAAGATGGGCATAAAGGACCAAAATGGCAGGGACCTAACAGAGGCAGAAGAGATTAAGAAGAGGTGGCAGATTACATAGAGGAACTATACAAGAAAGAGCTTAATGTCCCTGCTAAGCACAATGGCGTGGTCACTGACCTCGAGCCGGACATCCTGGAATGTGAAGTCAAATGGGCCTTAGGAAGCCTGAGCAACAACAAAGCTAGTGGAGGCGACAGAATTCCAGCTGAGCTATTCAAAATCTTAAAAGACGATGCAGTAAAAGTGCTACACTCAATATGCCAGCAAATTTGGAAAACTCAACAGTGGCCACAGGATTGGAAAAGGTCAGTTTACATTCCAATCCCAAAGAAGGGCAATGCCAAAGAATGTTCAAACTACCGCACCATTGCACCCATTTCACATGCGAGCCAAGTTATGCTCAAAGTTCTACAAGCTAGGCTCCAGCAGTATGTGGACTGAGAACTACCAGAAGTACAGGCAGGATTTCGAAGAGGGAGAGGAACTAGAGATCAAATTGCCAACATATGCTGGATCATGGAGAAAGCAAGGGAGTTCCAGAAAAGCATCTACTTCTGCTTTACTGACTATGCTAAAGCCTTTGATTGTGTGGATCACAACAAACTGTGGCAAGTTCTTAAAGAGATGGGAGTACCAGACCATTTTATTTGTCTCTTGAGAAACCTCTATGCGGGTCAAGAAGCAACAGTGAGAACTGGACACGGAACCACTGCTTGGTTCGAAATTGAGAAAGGAGTTTGGCAAGGCTGTATATTGTTGCTCTGCCTATTTAACTTACATGCAGAGCACATCATGAGAAAGGCGGGGCTCGATGAATCACCAGTTGGAATTAAGATTGCTGGAAGAAATATCAACAACCTCAGATATGCAGATGATACCACTCTCATGGCAGAAAGTGAAGAGGAACTAAGGAGCCTCTTGATGCGGGTGAAGGAGGAGAGTGCAAAGGCTGGCTTGAGACTCAGCATTAAGAAAACGAAGATCATGGCATCCGGTCCTCTCACTTCCTGTTAAATAGATGGGAAAAAATGGAGGTAGTGACAGATTTTATTTTCCTGGGCTACAAGATCACCGCAGATGGGGACTGCAGCCAAGAAATTAAAAGACGCTTGTTCCTGGGGAGGAAAGCTATGGCAAATCTAGACAGCATACTAAAAAGCAGAGACATCACCCTGCCAACAAAAGTACGTATAGTCAAGGCTATGGTTTTCCTAGTTGCAATGTGTGGCTGTGAAAGCTGGACCATAAGAAAGGTTGAGCGCCGAAGAATTGAGGCCTTTGAATTGTGGTGCCGGAGGAGACTCCTGCGAGTCCCTTGGACTGCAAGGAGATCAAACCTGTCAGTCCTAGAGGAGATCAACCCTGACTGCTCTTTAGAAGGCCAGATCCTGAAGATGAAACTCAAATACTTTGGCCACCTAATGAGAAGGAAGGACTCCTTAGAGAAGAGCCTACTGCTAGGAATGATAGATGACTAAAGAAGAAGGGGATGACAGAGAATGAGGTGGCTAGATGGAGACACTGCAGCAGTTGGTCTGAGCCTCAGTGGACTCCAGCGGATGGTGGAGGACAGGATGGCCTGGAGGAATGTTGTCCATGGGGTCATGATGGGTCGGACACGACTTCACGACTAACAACAACAACACAGTTCTCCCCTAACCCATATGTCACCCTTTATGGCTGGGATGGGCAACTTCTGGCCTTCCAGATGTTTTGGCCTACATCTCCCATGATTCCTCATCATTGGTTCTGCTAGCTAGGGTTGCTGGGAGTTGTAGGCCAAACCATTTACCCACCTTGGCTGTATGTTATGTCTCATGTACCTTATATGTCTAATAATCTATCACATGGAATATGTACAAATTTCCTCTACTCAATCAAGAATTTGCCCATCGTCTGGCAGGGAGAGATGAACGAAGTGCCAAGAAACGTGAAGCATGGCACACTTATGCATCCTCTCCCTGCTCCTCTTTTCAACAATGCACAGAAAAGGTTGAGGAGGCACACAAAGATTTTAAATGCAGATGGAGCAGGAGAATTTGGCCTTGATTAATTTTCCCCAGCATTTCAGGGTATTAAGCATTTTCATATGTGAGCACGTGTGTGTGTGTACCCTGTTTTCACGCTCCACATGACCTTTCTGGTGGCAGCAATAGGCAAGGGCTCAGCGAGAAAACTGCAGCGAGCTGGTGTGATTGCTCATTAAATTTAATGAGCAGGTTAGAATTAGCTACTATAAAAAGTAAGATGAAAGCAAAATCACACCTTTGAAAATGGAGCTAGATGTTGATGGAAACGTATGCAAGTCCAATTAGTCATATAATGACCTGTGAATATGCACATTGCTAAAGACAAGGTAGGGATCAAACCAGACTCTCGGGCACATTACTCAAGTGGAACGCGCTTGCAGTTGCATACAAAACTGCATTTAGCTCTAGTGGGATATATAACTTGTGAGAAAGAAAGCCATGAACCTGTTCTATTTCATGGATTCAGAGATGTCCTGATGTTCTTTATGCACACCCCTGATCTTCTGGCACTTGTTCTAGCAAGGAATTGTCCCCAGCTTGACTCTTTTTTGTATCTTGGGGAGAGTTTTGGGGTAAAATTTTAAAACTAGTTAATGTCCCCAAGGCACTCAGTTAGAGATGTGTACTTGAAGCCAACATTCCCTAGCCCGGTGCCTTTTTAATATTTTGGGGTGAAATCTTTAAAAATGAGGGTTGAATGAATTTTGAAGTCTTCTGCCTGATTTAGTATACAGTTCCCTAATATTAGAACCCATTCAGCACAACAGGGCTTATTCCTGGGTAAATATTGAAAAAAAAATTCCAAAAAATATTCCAAATAGACAGGAAAACATTTTCATCCCTTGACACCTAGTTGCACCATCAACCATTGATCTTTTGTGTCTCACACATGTTACACATGTAAAAGACCACCCCAATTTCCACCTGTGGGACATTGATGAGTACAAATGCATTGGTTTTCTCACAGGAATCAGGAAGGAATGTTCTTTATTCACCCCCATTAGCTGAACAATGTCCATTCTATTACTTTTCAAAATGAATGTTCTATGTGGGAACCCAAATAAGCAGCCAGACCTGATGGAGAATATGCCAGATGCTGGGTGCATGAATAATATACTTTCTCCCACATCAGATATGTGTCTGTCTGTGCGCATGTGTGTGACCTCCAAGGAGTTCCTCACTGTGAGTAAAGCAGTTGGGATGTGTGGAAGTATGCAGAAAAGGATGGGGTGTGTGTTTGCAGAAAAGATCTGGAGGGGGAAAGAGTTAAACAGTCCCTTCCCCTGGCAGATACCATCCTATCTCATACCCTACCTAAACCACTGACTTTGGTTTTAAGAACATATTGAGCAGGGAAAGGTTGAATCTCTAGGTTTATCCTGAAGCAACATGGCTACCAAGCAGGGGATTGTGTTGCTATGCTGGAGGGAACGGCATAATTTGTCTAATGCTCATCAGAGGTCTGAAAAGGTGTGGTATCCTCCTCCTCATCCTATTTATACCTTACCTTTTCTCCTCCTGCAAGGAGCCCAAGGTAGCTTATATGGTCCTTCTGTACTGCATTTTATCCTTTCTGTGAGGTAGCTTAGACTGAGAGTGAGTGACTGGGTGGAAGTGGCTGTCTGGATCCTACGACTCAGACCTTCTGGACCCCCAGTCCAGCACTATAAGCACTAATGCCACACTTAATAGGCAGCACAATTACAATGGATGGTATTGGACCAATTTTCATGCCCATCTCCTCTGTGGGGAAGAAGCCAATTTGTGCCGACTCTCAGCTATGTTGCCCCAGGATTAGACTTTGCAGGCTAAATGTAGATATATTTTATGCCCAGATATATTTTATGAATTTTCTTCAGAATTTCTATTTTTGCATTTTTTTCTGAGCAGAACCTCACATGCTCAGAATCAGTCAGACTGGGCCCAATGTTGTAGAAATTGAAATTGGTATTTAATGCTTTCTGGATACATTTCATGGATGTGTAGAACTTATTTTAGCTTCCTCCTGAATTCTGACAGGTATTTCACCTGAGCAGGAGTAGAATTCTTGATGACGAGTTATAGCATAATTACTCACCTTTGAAAGAGGTTGTCCATTGTCTCTCTGCTCAGTCACTTTACTGGTCTTGCCTCCCTCCAGGGAGGAGCTCCTCTGAGAGTAGAATTCCCTCTCTCTCAAACTCTTGCTAGAACCACTTCCAGTTAATTTCCATGTCTAGACAGTTTTCTGGATGTATATTACATTGTACGGTAAAACTTTTATTCAGTAAACTTAATGCCCATATTAATTGATGTTACAGCTCATCACCCATGGAAATGTTTCCAGAATCCTTCCCCTATTATCTCGCGTTGTCAGGTTGAATTTATCCTTTCAACACTGGAGTTGCTAAACAGCATATGAAAGGAAGAGCAAGAGCTCTATTAGCCAGAGGAAAGAGGCAGCGGGGAATCACACTATTACATTTAATGGTCCTGGAACTCTGTATTTCAGGTTGCTTTCCATGAAAGTAATCAATGTCTTTATTGAGAAGATGAGGTAAGTTTTAGTTGGCTAAATACTAATGATATTTTTAGGAGCAATCAATGATTCACACACCTACACACACGCACACACACAGTCCAGAAATCACATTCCACCAACATGACGAGGGGCTGTCAACTAATATAAAAGCAGAAATGACAGAACATTCCCCCCTAAAAAAAACCATGCCACATTTTGTATGTAGCAACTCTGGCCCCAGTGGAAACGCGGGTGACATCTACTGCCAAGATAGTTCATCTTTGGCTTCATGGCTGTGAGCTTAATTTGTGTGGACAAGGAACCTGTGCTGACTTATTCCCTAACCCAAACAAACAAATGAACAGGAAAGGGGTTCATCCTGAGGAGAAGGGCCAGTTCTAGGTTGAGGGGCTACTGGTCAAGGTGTCCACCATAGTGTCCTTGCTGGGCAAGGGTCTCTTGGTGTCTCCCTAGTAACCACATGCCAAGTTTGCCAGGGTCTAAGTCAGGATGAGCCAGAGCTTTCCATTGAAACAAAAATGACAAAATTGAAGCTGCCTTACATTGGACAAATCATGAGAAGGCAAAACTCCATGGAGAAGACAGTCATGTTAGGGAAAGTCAATGGTAAAAGAAGCTCACATGCGTGATGGCCTTGAGTTTGCAGGAGCTGAGCAGGGCTGTCACAGGTAGGGCATTTTGGAGAACTCTCATTCATAGGGTCACCAGAAGCAGGAGATGATTTGATGGCACACAACAACAACAGGATGTGTGGAGCCCACAAAAGGAGGCAGCAGAGGAGATGTGGAAAACAACAGAGTTCCAGCTTCCCACTACTCTTCAGCACTGTCAATAGAAGGTCAGAGAAGATAAGCATTCCATCATCTTCCTTATCTCCAGTGTCTCTGGACCCTGCCCAGAGGTATACATGGAGAGTGAGGTCCAGTGGTTTTTAGGCAGTGGTGTGGTGGAGCCAGGCCTTGTAGGATGTAGTTCTGGCACTTTTGTACTGCTGATGACATCAGCCACCCCACTTGGGAGTGGCAGGTGTTTCTTCTGAGCTTTGTTGTAGTCCCCGCTACATCACTGCTACATCTTGCTTGCTTGACAGGCAGAGAACACGCTGTCTGTCATGGCATCTCCTCCTCCTCACCATCACCTTTGTCTGGGTTAGAGCAAGATGCAGGTGAACAAGCAGGTTGCACTGATGATTTGCAACTGCAGAATATTGTTGTCCATGGGCCCCTGCAAGGTGCACGACCACATCTATCCTTGCTGCTACCTCTGCCTATAATAAGAAGCACTTGAATTTGGGGGGGGAGTTTATGATCCATCAGGTACAGAGGTAAAGATGTTAAGAGCTGGATATAGTTTATTGATATGGACTGACCTGGTGGCCTGCATTTTCCTCCTTTCCCTGGTGGGACTGGGGGCTCCCTTGATGATCATCTCCTCTTCCAAATTTACCCCTGCACCAGGAATAAGGAAGGGGTGGGCAGGTGTAAGTGCCTTGCCCATTGCTGTAATGTGATTCAAAAAACGTTTTTTATATCAGCCATTGCTGTAATGAGGAGAACTTGTTTGGGGAATTGCAATCCATCTTTCCATTCCAGCTCAGGTCACTGTGGAGAGGAAAATAGTTTTCCTTAGTGCGTGTCACTGAAATGAACACTCTATTTCTTTTCCTAACTGCTCAGCAGTAGCTCACATGTAGGATTTCAGCAATCCTTGCCATGATCCAGCAACACAGGCCAGCATTGTTGTCTATAACAGTGTGGAAATAGCCTTTTAAAATTCTCTATCCTATGGGTGGGCAGAAAAATGGGAGAAAGTATTTCACCCAGTTTCTCCAGGGGGAGGAGAAATTCCCTAAGTTTCTCAGAGTGGGGTTCCCCTTTAGCAGTAACTGGAGCACAACTTCTTTCTCTTTTACTAAGAGGTTTGTTTTGCTTTGCTTTTGCTGCTGCCACCATTTTGGTGGTGTTTTCTAGATTACTTACTGTTCCAAAGTGGCTGAGGAATTCTGCATGTGTCTTTCTCTTACACATCTTCCCATTATCCTGCAGCCTCCCTGCTGCCCACATATCTAGATCTGGGGTGGAAAGAAGCTCCATGTGGAAGGAGTTACCACGTGATGTCTTCCTTTGTGCTTGAATAGAAGTACAGGAAGCCATAGACTGCTAGAGAGATGGCTATACAATGAAAGATGGCAAAACTTCAGCTTCTTCATCATTAGTTAACCACAAGAACCCTGAATCCCAAACATCAGAATTTCTCTGAAATCATTTCATTTTGGAAAAGCAATCCCTTTTCTATCAAATGACAATAGTTAAAAATGTGGAAAGCATTTCCAGCAGAGCAATGCTCTTACCTCTGAATTGCAAGCATTGTTAGTTTGTTGGTTTGGTGTGGAGGGAGAAATAAGGCTCAGAGGCAATGACTTCTTCAAGATGACGTGAACGAGCCAAGATTTCTATCAGCAACTTCTGATTGGCATCACACAGTCCATTTGGCTGAGTGAGGCAGCTACCCTCAGGCAGCTGGTTCTGGAAGACATCACCCACTTTTTGTGATTTAATTCATTGTGGTATTTTTATGGCCAAGGAAGGGAAGGATTTTCTACCTCTGGTGTTAAAATAACTTGACCTGCCTTGGGTACCAAAACAACCTGCGACTTGGTGTCAGTGGAGGCTTGCCATTGGCTGGTCTGCCCCAGCTGGCAAAACACCTTGACCTGCAAAAGACAAGGTGGTATCCTCCTGTAGGAGAGCAAATTGTAAATATGAATGTACAATTACAATCGAGATTTGCTTCTCTGGAGGAGGAATTTTGGTGCTACTGTAGTGCTCATAGTACTACTACAAATCAATACCAGAAAGAACACTTGGGCCTAAATAAATCTGTGAATAAATATACATATCTTTTCCACAGTAGCGTGATTTCAGAAAACCCTGGGGTTTCATTCTTCCCTGGGCAGCCTGATTTTCCACGCTTGTGATTCTTCCGCTTTGCTCCCTCGTAGAGGAAACCGCACGTGAGGGAAGAATTAGTGCCATCCTGCTTATTTTGACAGTTGTGTCTGGAATGCAAGCAGTGCCTTGACAGATGCTAATAAAGTCAATCAGCAGAACATATCTTCTTCCCAACCTTAAGGCTGCATGCAATCAAAGAAACTCTGAACATCTGGCTCCTTTCTCCCGATTGCTGCACTTGCTGATTTAGTGCACCCAAACAGGCAACAATTAGTCAGAACAGCTTGTGTCAAAAGACCCATCACGCTAATTCAAATTAAGTCAGGATAAATTGAATCCAATTGGCATCCGTGCATTCTTGTATGCATCAGTTTAAATTGGGTTCTTCCTGCTGCATTACAAAACTTTTTTAGTTAAATGTGAGGCCAATGTGCTCTTCAGTAGGCAAAGCCTCTCTTTAGATGTGTCCAGTCCCATGATGTGTTTATTAGCAACTAAGCCCCATTAATTTTACTGGGGTTTGCTTCAGAGTAAGCAGACCTGAACACGGGATGCTTGATCCTTGCAGAAATGAAATGCTTTTGGCTCCCTGTGTTCCTGTGTGCTTGTGCATCTAGCCTCATAAGGATCCGGATATATTAGGAATGTGGAAATACCTCCACAAGGAGAACATTTAATGCTGAACTCTTCAGATGTTTTAAAGAATGAGCACCCTATACGTATGCATACAGGTACACCGGCACACACTCAACGCATGCTGTAAAATAATGCAAAACTGGGAGCATGTTATTTTTTCAGCTTAAGCACATAATAATCATGAGAAAATGCTGCCTTATGGTGAAGCCCCTCAGGAAAAATGGCTGTCCTCCGGTTTTCAAAAAAGCGATTTCTAAGTTAAGCTGTGAAACACAATCCTGGACCAACTCCAGGTGATTAGTTAACTGACCAGCAGAAGTACAGTAGATGCTTCTTTCATTGCTACAGCATTGCAAATTGAGGGTGGAGGGTTGCAGGGATCTGCCCTGATGTATTTTGTAAAGCTCCATTAACACAAATAGTACTCTATAAATAAATGTCAGATATGTTCTTCCATATTCTATAGTGTTCATTTAATAAGGTGGGTGCTAGCACTCGTTTTATCTAGGGTTGGGATGAATCCGTCCTTCCAGAAACCACATATTTCTTCTTGTGTTTGTTCTACAGAGCAAGCCAGGCCAAGACAGAGCCCTGAAAAACTCACAGACCCATGGTTGCACAGCTGGACGCCTCCCAAAGCTGCCATTTTTGTGGCCGACCGTCCTTCCCAGTCGTAGCACATGGGGAAAAGGGGTACAGCAAGCATGCACAATGGCTACCATTCCCAGCAGCCAAACCTCTTCCCTGTTCACGGCTGGTGGTGGCGATGGTGAGCACGGAAGAAGGACACAATGTGTAGGTTTCGCTTCCTGAGTGCTCCCCAGGAACTTGGTCTCTGGGCTCTGCAAAACAGCCCAGAGTCTTGGAAGCTGAAACCAGAGAATCCAACATATTTTCTGCCCAAAACAGATTCTCTGCACAAGACAGATTCTCTGTTTTAACCATGGGAGCACCTCATTTCAAAGATATTCAGGATGAAACAAAACCATTTGTGTCAAGAATGATATACAGGTGATTGAATACAGTGGTGGAATCTAAGTGCAAAACGTCAGCAAGCAAAATAAAGCCTGCCCCTTTCTTCTCCGTGGCTGTATTGGTTCCTAGAATACACCAGGGGGTGCTCAGGGGCCTCCCAGGGTGCTTGGATGAGTGATGCATCTATTTCTCTCCCCATGCCGAGAACCAAAGACAAGGTCTCTTGCCATGAATTGCGTCAAGTTATTATCTTCAGTACTGAAGAGTCTGTCAGTATGCACATAGGCTCCCACCCCACCTCTGGGAAGAGAAGCTGCTCCAGTAAGGCAAACAGCTTTGTTTCTACAGCTAGGGTAGTTTTTATCTATGGAATGACTGGAGGAGGCTGCTTCAAGGCAAAAGCTGCATCTCTGCTGCACGTCCTAACAAGCTGAAGGCAATGAAGCTTTGACGTGCCTTCAAGAAACTATTCCAGCTTTTGGACACTGGGAAAGTTCACTGCACTACCGGTTGATCCTTAATCTCCTCCTCAATGGAGTCTTGCAATTTGGAAATGACTCTTACTGAAAATCATAGGCAAGGGAAACAAAAGTCCTATCCAGGAGTTATGCTGTGTAAGAAGCAAAGTTCAATTAATATCACTGCTTAAAGCAGTCATGGGCAAACTTGGGAGGTTCAGGGGCCTGCTCTGCCCCCTGCCTCTGTCCTGAAGGGTATGTATATGTGACACTGCACAGTTCTTGGGGTTCCCTGAAATAAAAGAAAAGAAAAGCATGGGTTCTAGTGGCCAATACAAACTATACTCTTCATGTGGGTCGTGCTGCCTTCTCCACACCAGCAGGTCTGGCAGTAGTGAAAACAACCCTGCACTTTTAGCACTATGGCATGCTTGTCCAGAGAACAAGCATTTAGCACACGTGAAATGTGTTTCTTTGAGGGTGCCAGAGGACTAAAGTGCCATTTTTTGCTCAGTATTTCCACCACTGCCAAATTTGCTAGCATGGAGGGCTCTGTGACCCCCTCAAAGGGAGTCATGTGTGACTTGTCTCTTGACAGGGTTGTAATAGCAGCTCCCCTTCTATCCTGGGTGGGAGGGTCTCCATAGGTGTGTTGGAACTGCTTAGTTTATGTTAGCCTGTCTATAGAACAAGTTGCATCCATTGGCCAACAGTAAATAAGGTTCTGACAGTGACAAGAAGCCGCAATCAGTCATACAGAATTAAAAGAGCATTCCTCCCACTGGTGCCAGGCCTGCCAGATGTCTGAAAGTGCTGGCTGTCAATGCTAAGCCCAAAGCAGGTCTCACAAAGAGCCCTTTCTGAGGCCGGGTGAATCAGGTACAGAGGCTGGTCAGAACGTGTGCCAGTGGGTTAGATGGACCCATGATCCAGCTCAGTAACTGTGTTCCTTCAATGACCAAGTATGGGTTGTAATTATGAGTTCTTGTTGAACCATGGGGTTATCATGTTGTCTGGACCCAGCTGCACTAGCAAGTCATGTCTAGTTAACCATGAACAAACCATGAAAAGAATTTATTAGGCTGTGTACTGTGGAAATTCCTTCATGGTTTGCTATATTATTTGGATTCAAATTACACAATGACCCCTGTTTTCAACAACAACCCATGGTTCAACAACTGACCCTCAACCAGTGCTCAGATTTTGCGTCAGGCAATCGTGTTCCATGAACCCAGTTAGAATAAAGGCACTTAATATGTTGAAGTTAACAAATTGGAAGGATTAAGTTAGTACTCATGCAAAATTATTGCACATTGAATTTCTATTCCATAGAAATAGTTTGCTCATCAAATCCCCTAAATGGCAGACTTCAGATTAGAGAAGCTTATGTGTTACTACTGAGATCACTGTGAACGGCATATGTTGTGGATATATTTCAAATCATATCCTTTGCTCAATATTATGGCAACAAAAAGTTTTGTGATGTTCAATAATACTCACAGGGGTTGTCTCCAATTCACTTCCCCATCTGAATTATTAGAGACGAAGGACAGTAAGAAACCAATGCGGAATAACTGATGAGGCTTGCATGTAGAGCTTTCAGTAAATGCCATTTCTGTTTTTCTCCTCTAATGACTATTGATTTTCTTCTTTTTCTGCACTTCATCAAAATTGTAAAATGGATAAACTATAAAATTGTTTAGCCACATAGTAAAGCATGATAAAGTAAACAATTTGTAAAGAAAAAATTAAAATATCAAGGAATCCTCAAATCATAGAATGGTAGAATTGGAAAGGGCCAATAAGCCCCTTGGATCTGCCCCCTGCTTAATGTGAGACTCCAGGGTAAAGCATTCCCAACAGATAGCTGTCCAGATGCACCTTGCTTCCAGTGTGGGTGAGGCCACAATCATCTAAGGCAGTGATGGTAAACCTTTTAGAAACCGAGTGCCCAAACTGCAACCCAAAACCCACTGATTTATTGCAAAGTGCCAACACTCCAATAAAACCTGAAAACTACGGTTTTAGTTTAGAAAAAACAACTCACAGCCAGTCCAAGAATCTATCTATCTATCTATCTATCTATCTATCTATCTATCTATCTATCTATCATCTATCTATCTATCTCTCTATCCTTGGCAGCAAACTGACCGGCCATGCAAAAGCTTGGACAAGTTGCAGCTAATGATTCACGGCTTGTGACAACATCGCCTGGCACTGCTACTCCTTTCTGAGCATGCTCATGGCCCCTATGTGCAAAGTTACCCAATGCTCGGCTGCTGGGACGATGCTGGGAGGACTTGGCTCGCATGCCAACAGAGAGGGAGATTTTGAAAAAGCCATCCTTAAGCTTTTTTTGCACAGCTCATCAATTCTGCCCATTCTAAACACATTCCAACCATCAAAATCATGCTTCTAACCCTAACCCTACCCTGGCGCACTCCCGTAACCCTAACATAGGGCAAAAATTGCATTGAAAGAGGGCAATTTTGAAAAAGCCCTCCTTGGGTAGCTTTTTCTGCACAGCTCATCATTTCTGCCCATTTTAAACCCAATAAAACCTGAAAACTGAGGTTTTAGATTGGAAAAAACACCTCACAACTAGTCCAAGCAGTTATATTGCTTGAACAGTCAGGAAGTTTTTTCTGAGGTTCACTCGGAATCTGGTTCTTTTAATTTAAGCTTTCATTCTATGTTCTGCACTCCGGGATGAGATCCCCACCCTCCTTTGAGTGATAACCTTCCTGATTTTTCAATGTTCTTTTGCCCATTAGCCACCACTTCCTTCTGGCAAGTTTCCTGTTCTTTTCAGGGCTGCTTAACAAATAGAAATGCAACCAATAAAGCTTTTATAGGTTTGGGCAAATCCGTCAAATTCAATTTCTTGGGCACCTAGATGACTTCAGGATAATTTGGATTCTCCTCTCAAATACTGGAAAATGTCTCTGACCTCAGAGCTTGCGATCTGTGCTTGGATCCCCTTCTCGTTAACAGATGGCATAGAAAGAGCTGCATCAGCTGCTACTCTGAGGTTGCAAAAGTGACCTTGGAGAGTTTGTTTAGTGGATGTTCTGGAAAGTGGAGGAAGGAGAAGGCCAGTGCAGCCAAGCTATGATGCATCCTGGTCCCCCCTCAGCCTCCCTTTCACTGCTCTCAGACATGGCTGCTGCACAACCCAAATTTTCCATGCAGGAGAAGTGCAGAGACACCTTCTCCCTCTGTGATTCTTCTGCTCTGTACAGGGTGCCTGTAAACCCCTGAGTTCAAAGAGTTGTGGACCTTCCCCCTGGGACTGCACACTCATTTCCTAATTTTCCCAATGTTAAGTTCAGTTTGTTACACGTTTCAAGAATTTCTTTCCTCTTTCTTTAGTTCATCTTGAACTTTGCCATGTTGTTTTGAATTTTACATAGAAATTCAGAATCATTTGCATGCATGTTTCCCCTAATCCATGCAGTATTGGTATGTCTAATTGCTTAATCTATGCACATTCTCTGCAAGCATTTTAACCAATACAATTCATTTGAATTGCGTTTTACCATTATTTTCTTTAATGTGCACATTAGTGCATTTTTAACTGGGAAACTGGCAAAATTCAGAGACGCGCAGATTTAAAAAGATAACTCCTGTTTCAGTTCACATAGCAGCTTGAAAGTGAGAAATGATGTCTGTTGCATGGAAGTAATGCGTGAAGGTCAGCTTATGTGAAGTCCTGGATGATTTCACATTTGTTCCAATTGTTTGTTATTTGTGGCTTTACTGCAGTGCTCTATCATTAGCACATGATGCACTAGCCACACACATGTGCGTGTTGTCAATGTGTCAGAGGTGGCAGTCCCGAGTGAGAGGGAGAAAGAAGAGCATTCTGTTTATGGCAGAGAAGTTAATGTGGTATTTTTCTTTCTAGGGCTCTTTCTCGAACAGTTCTAACAACTGTGCTTCATTCTGTTTGCTTTAAATAACAACAACAACAACAAAGGCATTGAAACAGAAGCTGCAATGATAGAAATGGGTTAGAGACTCAGCTTTGGCAATTTGGGCTTCAGTGGTATATCCGCTTTTCATGGGAACAAGTTCTGTTGAGCTCACATCTAAAAATGTATCAGTGGAATTGCATTGTTAGTAGTTCACATCCTGCACATTTTATTTAAATCAGTGTTAACAGGCCAGATCTAGCCTGCCTGTGATCTCCTGTTGGTTCCTTGGAGGGCTACACTCCCTTTCCCCCAACCTCTGATTATTTCCCAGCTTACAAGAGAATTTTCCCATTTTAAAAAGGCTGAAATGCCTCTCCAGAGCTTAGTTCATATCACTAACGGCATTAAGCTAAACTGTATTGGTATCTGGGGCCTATTTCTTGGAGCACTGGCCTCACCCTTTTGCCTTCAACTCTGCCCCGTACTGGGATGTAGCACTGGAGAGTTGCTCTGAAAGTGAAATCAGGCCTCAGGCTTGAAGAAGGCCTGTGTCTCTGATTTATATACTTTTTCTCAGTTGGCAAAGCTGTTTATAAAAGTATCTTATGTAATTAGGATTGGAACAAGCCCTCTTAGAATCTGCCCCCCCCCCCCCCCCCTTAGCATCTGTGGACTTCCTCTTCTGTTCAGCCCAGTCCTGCAAAGTGAGCTGAGCCAAGACAAAATCCTTATGGATTTTGTGGACCTTTGTGGACTTCCAGTTGCACAACTTGCAACCTTTCCCATCCGGTGCATGGTTCAGACACTCACAGGGTGGCTGCATGTGTTGCAGAAGAAGGGAGCTGGTAGGGATCCTGCAGGGCACCGTTCCAGGCTACCTGAGTGACCAACCTTGCCTGTGTCAGTGCAGCTGTCCAAACCGGGGTGCTAGTGATTACATGGGATGCCATTCCTAGTGACCCCACTGACCAACCTTCTCCTGCAGGAGAGAAGCACTGCTAGTGGTCATGTGGCGTGCCATTCCTTGCAAGGAAGGTCTTCATGACCCTCTTGTTCCACATCTGATGCAGCAAGCTAAATGGAGGCTGAAGGACATGAAAGGGGAACTGCTAGCAGTCATGTAGGGTACCATTCTTAGCAACCACCCTTCTTCTGTGCCTGATATTTTGAATTAAGAAACCCCAACAACACACGAATGGTTTGCTCAACAGGCCATGATCCAACGAAAACCCACACTCAACTTGTGAGTGTGGATTGCCATGTTGTCTGAACCCAGTCACACTCTGACCCCATCTGCCCCTCATGAGATGGGTCCTTTCCACACTGATTTGGGGAGTGGGTGGGGACCACATTCTGGGGTCTCCCTACAAGACCCAGGAATTTACATGTGTCACCAATGTTGCACTAAAAGCTACCCATGAATGACTTCATGTTTGCAGACATCACTTACCAGATAACCTTCGCAGCTTATAGGAAGGCCACGTGTGATGCTTCCTTTTATTTTCTTTAAAGGACTGGACTCCTGGAGGTTGGTTGCAATGCATATGACTAATCTGTTAATGCGTTTTTTCTCTGTAGTATTTCATAGTTGGTGAGGGCATATTTGTAACTACTTAAAGGTTACAGTTTGTACCCATTTCATATTCAAGCAGAAAGATTTTTAAAAAGATTTATCCCTTCCTAAATGAAACTGGATTGTGTGAAACGGCCAATCCTATGGATGATCACTTTTTATATCAGGCAATTAACAGGCAGTGAGGTTAAAAGCTGAGAGAATAAGCCTATTGCCTATTAGCTGCCCCTGGTTAAATAAGCTGCATTGAGGAAAGGGGACAGCCAAAGGGGAGCAAAATCTTCTTCTAGCTACACCAACTTTGTAATAACTCTCCCAGGGCACTCTATGATCATGAACGTTCTGCTTTCTAGCCCTGTCTGCTGCATGCCTGTTTCACCTTTTTGCCACTCCCTTACTCCAGTTTGCCCCGATCTCATGGTCAGCTTTAGCAGTTTCTAACCTGAACTAGCTGGCCCAGAGGGCAAGGGCAACAGAATCAACAGATTTGGTATGTAGGCAGGAAAGATCATGTCATTGTAACTTTTTACTTCTGTAACCTATTAGAAAGTGCTAACTGTGTTACATGTAACCCTTTAATGATCAGTGTATAAAAGGGCCAACAGAGGATGGCTCAGGTGCATCATCTGGAACAATTCATTGGCAGCCAGTTATTCCTGAGAATAAATGTTTTAAAAGAAACCTTCCCCTGTTGTGTGTTTTGGGCATACACATACCAACAGAGGATGGCTCAGGTGCATCATCTGGAACAATTCATTGGCAGCCAGTTATTCCTGAGAATAAATGTTTTAAAAGAAACCTTCCCCTGTTGTGTGTTTTGGGCATACACATACCAGGAGATGGGCCATTTGGTCAACAAGTTTATTCCTATCCCAGGGCAGTTTTGCAAAGGTTACATGTCCATGCTGGGCCAATCTGTGGAGAGATTGGAAATCTGGACCCAATTCCATACCCACATGCTCTAAAACCTCCTCCCATTGATCCACTGTGAGGGTCACATGACCCTCTTGATTCAATCCAGAAGGATTGGGAATAGTAGAGCTCTAAAAGTACTTCCTATTGGCTCAGGCTGGTGTGATGAGCTCACAGAAGGGTCACATGATCCCTGGCAAGTGATCATGAAGGTCATGTGACTCCTGTCAGGTGACGTCCGTATCTAGGGTAGGACTGCCAGAAGTTGAACTTCTGGCTAAGGTGGGATTTACAGCATGAAAAAGACATGGCAATTTTGTGACTTTTTAATGGGGGCAAAATTTAGCATTGTAATTACATTAAGGGAGACTTTACACACATTTTCACAAACATTTTCATCTATACCACACTCCTCTCAGACATGTCAATTCTTCTTTTCAGCAATTTTGAGAGCTCGGTTTTATTTGAAAACATTTGCCAACCAAATGTTCTGCCCACATACTGTGTCCTCACTAAACATACAGTAATTAAATTAATTTGAGTCAGTAGAAACAATTGCCCAAGAGTCAAATTAACATTTTAAATAGGTGTGAATGATGCACAGAGTTATTGCCCACTTTTGGTTCTTAGGGACCATGTGGTTCTTAGAAACAACAGCAGAGCAGCTGAATCCAACCCTTCCCGTGTCCCATTCATCATCACCATCATCATCATCACCATCATCATCATCGATGTACAGCCTGTAGCTGAAGCTGTCTGACCAGTTTACAACAAAACAAACTCTTTCTGTTTATGCCACCGAAATAGCTCCTTTCTGAGAAACAGATACTGAGCTAGTGACAGAGCAATCCTATGGCCCTGGACAGCTTCTTGGGGGTCATAGGACTGTTCAAATTCTCCGTTACAATGTCCAAAAAGGCCTCAACCATGGAGCTAGGGATCTGCACTCAAATTCCCCTCCCTGCTCCAACAGCCAATGGAAAGAAGAGCAAGATTTCGGGTTATTGGAATGGAATGGCAAATGATGTGATGATGTATGAATGGAGAAATTGAAGAAAAAGTGTTTTAGCACCGGGTTCTGGAATGAAAAATTAATTCAGTGTTTTGAGCAAATTTGTTGCACTAGCTTGTGTAGGTGTAAAAGTTGAATGCTGTAGATAGCATGTTAATTCTATTAATTGTCTCTAAAATGTACTTATATGCAATCAACTCTTTTTTTGCAGAAAAAGAGGCACCAGAACATTAGAATTGCCTTATCAGTTTTGCTTGCTTCTTACATTTGTGTAGTGCCTTCTTCCCAAATGGTGGGTGCTAAACTGAGCAGTGCAAGTGAAAAAGAGTGTGATGGAAAACACCGAGCAGCAAGGAGAGTGCACACTTCCATACAATTTTGAAAAATTCTCCTGACTATTTCAGAGTTACTCCCCCACAAGAGACTGGAATAGGAATGGGGAAAGCCCATGGGCCACATGCAGCTCCAATGGGTCCTTTCGTGGCCACTACCACCACTCCACCAACATCACAACTTTTACTGCATTGATAGTAAGAAGGGGGATTTATTTTCTTTTAAACAGAACACATGCAGAGCAAAATCACCCTCCTGGGAGTGCTTTTGTAAGCATTAGCTCTTAGGTGTAATTCTGAGAAGTATCTTCTTTTTTACATCCTTGATTACACATCCAGGGATACATATATCCCTTTAGATACCAACCTTGTGTCCTTTTTCACAAAATATGGTGCATTAAATGTGCATGCAGTGCTCACCCTTTAGTTAACACTAAGAGCAAGTGCATGTCCTACACAGGTTTCTATGCCTGAGCACAAAATATCAAGTGAAAAATAGTGAAGCATGTCTCAGGAATGTTCATGGCCAATGAATGACTCCTTTGCTGAGACTCTCAAAACGAGGATTATGTGACAGACCCATTTAACTGTGGGAGCTCTTAAAAGCTTGAGCAGTAAAGTTGTTCACTTGGTGGGGATACTAATAGGCTGAGAATCCTTCGTGTTCAATTTGAGCACCTTCTGTCTCTCTCATTAGTGCCTGACAAGAACCTTTGCCACACAGTGATTCAGCAGAAACTGATTGCACTGGCAGAAGTAATCGGTTCCTTCCACTTGTGGGCTAGTTTGCCAAGCATGCAATGAAGGTGGGTGGCTCCAGGATCAGGAGGGCAGTGATATTTGAAGGAACTGTCTATGGTGCTGAACCCATGCATTCAGCACCCATGAGTTCAGCACCATGGATAGCTCCTTCAAAGATCGACTACCCTGCTGCTATTGCAGTCACCTGTCTGTGTACATGGTATGATCAGGTCCCTAATTTGAATTGTGTATAATATCCATGAACTAGAGAATAATCACACATAGTACTTCAGTCACATCGTGAAAAGCAGAGGATATTAGAAGCTCTTGTCTTCTGTTTATTACCACTTCAGGTGGCCACTTACACATCTCTGAAATGCACCACTACCAAAATAAAAAGTAAAAAAGTGGCACTGATTTGCATAACATTTGTACATTTGTACATCAGTTTGTATAACATTTGTATGCTTTTGATCATTTTTACACAGAAGTGCATAGAAGCAGTTGTAATTTGGATGCATAGACTATTGTTGTAAGCCGCCCTGAGGCTTTGGCAAATGGGGCGGCATAAACATGTTTTAATAAAAAAATAAAATAAATATAGCATGGAAGGTGGTGATCAGGGGGCTCATGTGCATTGCTGAGCCTGTTGTTCAGGCCCTGTTAACAGACAACTTCAAGGTCAACTTGAAGGTCCACTTCAAGGTGTTTCTGTATCTCTAAACCAGATGCGGACTGAATAAGCTTTCAAACAGAGGACTGTCCCAAAGACACATGGCCACCTGGAATGGGGCCCCACCTTCTAATGCTGGTTCATTGATGCCGAAGTGAAACTATGGACAGTATGCACAAAGCATTGCCCCACTTCCAGGTTTTCACAGATGTGCAAGCGATGCACAGAGTGTGAAATGACATAAGGGCAAGCACAGTATGCAGGTTGCAAGTGAGAAGCAAGGGCCCCTGCATCATCTCTCCCATAGCTTACTGAGACATTGTGGGAGCAAGAAGGTTTGTAAGGAGGGGAGCTGCCCATTATAGAATATTTGTTATGGAAATATGCTATCACTGTGTAAGCACCTGAGACAATCACATGAACTGGATCTCAGAAAAGGGGCAACTGCGCCTCACACTCTGCATAAATAGCATCCATTTCTTCCCTGCTCCCATAGGGGCATATAGAGCAAGTTGACTAGGAATACGGTGGAAGCACTGTCTTCTGGAGGGAAGGTAACTTCTACCCAAGAGCTTAGGATAGGAATGGATGAATGCCCATGACAGTTTCTCATCTGTTCATTCATAAATCCACTTCAATCAGTTTCTGCATTATCATGTGATTATTATTATGTTTGTAATCAGAGTAGACACTCATATTTGAGCACAGATTTGAACTATTTTGTACAATATACACATAAATAAATGTATTTTATAAATGTATTCAATTTCTAACATTGCAATCCTTGGTATGTCTACCTGGAAGTCCACTGAGTTCACTGGAACTTACTGTCCAGTAAATCTGTGTAGGATTGGGTGTACATGCATTTTATCTGGAACACATGCATTTGGTACTTCTGAAGGCTGAAGACTGCATTGTAAAATACAGAGAAACATGGACTCCAAAGGGTGATTATACTTCAGTCCACACACAATAGTGCAGGAAGTGCAGATGAGATCAGCTAGCAGTGGATTTACAACTGGACATCAGACAGTCCCAGGCTATGATCCAGTTGATTCCTTGGGGTTCAGTTGGGATGCTCACCCCAGCTGTTTATAAGTTGCTGCCTTGACATTGTACCCAAAAGATCCAGTCATTGGCCTGCCTAGAACATTATACGCCAACTGTCTCAGCATGTTCTAAAGAATTTCAGGTGCACTCTGTCATTGTATTGAGCAAGACAGAAGGGAATGAGGGACTGGAGTCCATATCCCAGTCATCATGGAGCTTGGCATCTCTGTGGAGAATTCTCTACCCCTCCAGGGATAAGATGTGCAAGTTTTATTATTTAATTGGTTACATTCAGCTTTTATTACTATTTTAGATGCAGTGTGCTGTGTGTCTTAGTTATGGTCTTGTTCTTGGTTTCCTTCCTTGTAAGCCACCCAGAAACTTTTTTTTTAAAAGAAATGGACGGCATAGGAAAAGTTTTAAATAAATAAATAAAGTTTTTACCAGTTCTCAGCAGGAGCTGCTCTCAGGGTAACAATGTGTGGGTTGCATGCTAAGAGCTTGTGCGGGTTATGGCTGATGACCCTGGATCACGTGTGGTCCAATCCTCAGTCTTCACTGCCGATTGAAAATAAAGGGGCAGTGCATTAAAGGGTTCCCGTCTTAGGGAACAGTGAAGCATTTAGACATTATCTCCCATTTCTCTCCAAATAAAGCTCGCATAAATGTTGCATCCTGGAAAAAACAAAGAATATTTCCAGAGATGTCTGTCTCAGGTCTTTAAAGTACACTTAAAAAAAGATTTAAAGAACTGTTCTATCTAGGGAAGGTGAAGATTTGCTTTGTGCCAAGTCCTTTTGAGTCAAAGCTTCACCATGTATGACAGGTAGAATTTTCCATCTTATTATCCTCCACATTATAGACTTCATCAGAGAGAAAGAGATTTGACCTCCGCCTCAAATATGACAACCTTCAGCTTGATGGGATAAGACATTATATAATCTTCCTCTGTGTGAAGATGTGCGCACACACACACACTCTCTCTCTCTCTCTCATTTAAATGCCTTTTGTCCTCCCATCAAACAAGAAGAATAACACAGTCCTGGTAAAATTAGATACAGATCTCTTCTTCTTGTGGTTTTCAATTCTTTCAGGGTTTTCTACCCCTCAAATGGCTAGCATGTTTTGCTAACCTTTTAAAACTGCTGTTCTTCCTTCTGCATACCAGGACAGTGTATTGAAATAGGTAAAATAATGCAAAATATATATTAGTGTCACGATTTGATTAAGCCAGCTCAAAGGTCATGACAGTCTGCAGGCTTTTGAGATTGCTGATCTCTTCCTCAGGTAAAGTGTTTCTCAAAGCAGGTTTGGGAGTGAGGGTGAGAATTGGAAATAGGGAGGTTGAGTTGATATTTCTGCATCATGGATTGAATATTAAGACAAAATGGAGGTAATAGGTTTGCAGACATTCTCACTGGGATCTAGCAGATAATGCGGCAGTTTCAGGTTCACTAGTTCTGCTTCTAGCACTGCAGGAGAGGAGCAAGCAGTGCTTAATCTCCAGTTTTGAAGCTAAAATCTAGCTATTACTCAGAATTGTCTTGGAGAGCTGCATCAATAGCACCATACCTGTTGAAGAGATCTAAAGATGTTTGAAAGTTGCATATTTATTTAACCCATTAGATGGCCTAACATGGATATTGGGATTTTTCTGGTGACCAGTATTGCTACCTTTGCTTTTTAAAATAATGCACAAGACAGTGAAAAACAATGGAAAACACAATATAATGCAAACCACTCCCCAAAAAGCCTGTCTCATCAGCAAGCATTGTTTGGGTTGCTCTAAGGTTTCTTTATGCTAGTGCGGTACCATTTGAGTTAGTGGTAGTGTTGGGTTTGATACTGCCCTAAAACCAGGAGGAGAGGAGGAGGAGGTATCGAAAGCACCAGAACAGACCTCCCCCCACCCCCAAAAAAATCCTCAAGTAACAATAACAGTAATACCTTGATGGTTTACAAAAGCTGAGCAGGGCTGTCAAGGACAGGGTGTTTGGAGAGCATTCATTCATAGGGTCACAATAAGAAAGGGATGACTTGATAGTACATAACAACAATACCTTGATGATAGACAAGAATGCAAATGTAATGGAAGGCGCTTATGAGCTCTCCTTGGCTCCTCACCTTCCCTAATCCCTTCATACTTTATGCTCATATAAAGTGTTGGTGTTGAAATGAGGAAGCATGGATGTAACATTGCAGCAATTCACTCTCTGCAGACTTTGGAGTCTACAGCATGGCTGTATCATGACATATGTATGCACGGGAAATGCAACAGAGATTGTTTGACCTGGTTCTGGAGCATACAAATCCAGATAGAACATGATTAGTAAAGGCTTGTGACAGTGCTTGGGGTAAAATACAGTGAACCTAGAGGAGGTTCTCCTGAATGGAGGACAGTCCTCTGTTTAAAAGTAAAGAACTGTCAGGGCGAAGAGCTGGGCCTTGAAGCTGTCCATCAGCAGTGCACACACATCAGCTGGTTACAGTCTCCATAACAATGTGAGATACTAACAAGATGCTAAATAGTAATAATTTCTAAATGTGCATATGCAAATAGAATATGCAAATTTTGCACAAATTGCGACTCACCTATGGCCACCCTGAATGAACCCTTCCCCATACTTTAGGCCCTTTGTGTGTATATAAGGAAGCAGAGGGAATTGTTTTACTTGAGGCCTGAATTAGAACAATGTACTTTGAGTCCTGTCCCTGGGTCTCAGACCTCTGATATTACTGAGCTGCATGGGAAGGAGATACTTTGCAGCAGTTTTAACCCTGCTGAGAGTCAGGTTAAGAGCCCAGAGTCCTTCATGAACACTTTGAACTCGGGGCTCAGTTATTCTAATGAGTGGAACGGCCATATTCTTGATTGAAGCCCAGCTCTTCATGTATTTAGGCAAGCTACACATTCCTGGAGATCCCATCATTTTCTTTTTGAAAACAATATAGCTGGTGTGCGATGTGAGACTGAAATGATACGTCTGATATTTCACTTCTGTAGGCATGCTGTCTTATGAGAGGGTTTTGTTTTGAAGATGGCCTAGCTATATTTTACACTAACATGTGGCACTGGGGAAGGGGGTTCATTTTGCTTGGTAGGAAGGGTCACTCGCAAACACCATGCACTCTGATCAAAAATACAAGCTTTCCAGCACTGTATTTCATTTGAAATAAATCTATCATTGGGAGAGGAGAGGAGAGGATTCATCAAGAGATGCAGTCACTCACAGACCTGCCACATAATGCCGATATTAGAGTTCTGTTGCCCTTTACAATTTCCGTTGAAGAATTTCACAGAATTTCTGCTTCTTCTTTGATTGATCTATGGAAATCTTTAAACATTATTTTATATTAAAATAAAATTAACTTATTTACATTACATCATTTTTATGACAGTAAACTTTATTTTAATATCAAAAGAAAGCTGAATTAAGGGATAAGGAAAAAGGCTGAAGCTAGTGAATCCTGTACATAACGCAGTCTAAATTCTGCACACAGGAAAGGTTGAACATGTATTATCTGTATTCCCGAAGTCACTTTCAAATACATGTGATTTCAACATCCTTCTCTTCATATCTATGTAGTATGTTTATCCCCAAAGAAGGTGGTATCTATCTTTCTAGTAGCATTTTTCCAGCCTAACCTTGTAGTATCTTTCTAACACGTAGTTCACCAGTCTAGAGGTAATATCGCATCTGTTGAAGAAATTATTCCCACTGCACTTATTACTTTCCAAGTATGTAGCCCTCTAGCAGACATATGTCAAAAATGCACAGCTACTCACAGGAGTATATCTACTCATCTTGAAAGTACCACAGGAATTCTTGCAGATGGATTTATCATAACCATTTGTTAGTGATACATTTGTATAACAACTGCCTCTTCACACTATAGAAACCCTGGAGAACAATACTGCAGTGAAGACTAGAGAATGAATTTTAATTAAGAGATGCTTATTAAGGATTGATGTTCCTAACAGGTTGGCTTTTTGAACATTTGCTATTGATATGTGATGTACTTAGGGAAAGGAATTAACTATTAACCATGCGAATCATCTTATGGAGGTCAATATTTCAGGATTTCCATCAATGGCCTAGGCTTCTGGGGTAATGAACTATCTGCATTAGAATTTTCTCACTTTTAGACTGTTGAGAAGTAAATGGAAGCTGCTTGAAGGATTTTGTGCATAGGTTCATTTCTGCTGCCATCTTCAACATGCATTATCAATCTCCTAAAAGTATGGGGATCAGCCAGCTATCTGTATTTTTCCCAGTGATGATTAAATGACACCTCCAAAGCTGCCAAACTGTGATTTATTAACAGACTTATGACAAAGGATTCCTAATTATCCAAGTTGAGTTAATTAATAAAGATGTGCTGCACTGTAAATCTTTGTCTCTATTCTACCGCTAAAGAAAAAAATAGTTTCTTAATTTATTATATATGGATTGAATTTTAGTTAAGCTACTATCTGTGTCAAGATGATATCACAGAAAGCAGCACATCCAAACAGGGAGAAGAGGAGAGGTGATAGAACGAACAGTACTCAATGATCGGGCTCACGTGACATGACAAGTCCCTTGGCTTATGAGCTAGGGTGCTTCTTGTGTCATGTTGTTGTAAGTAAGTATGATGGTGGGCTTTGGCAAGTGTGCCCATGGATGCAAGTCACTCCATTTCTTCTGGATCAGGTTCAGAAGAAAGAACTCATCGGGTTTGAGCAGCAGGGGGCTGTTCAAGGTCTTGGGAACCAACAGGAGGGCATGGAAGAGGATGGGATTAGAGCTAGCCAGGACATGGAGGAGGTGCTGCCAGACCATGGGAATGGGAATGAGATGCAGCCAGTGGGAGGGGCTGCTGAAGGGGGAGAAAGTGCAGACAGGGATCACCTGGTCCTGCCCAAGATGGGTCCCATGGCTAGGTAGCAGCAGAAGTGAGAAATGCAATTGCACACAAACATATGGAACAGAGATGTGTGTGCTTTCACATCACTCTTTCCCAAGGGGTGGAACACAAATACACCCATAATGGGAGTTTTTGGGAGTGATCACTAGTCTAGGGTCAGCTAACCATTTAGTATTTGCTCAGAGACATAACTGGGTTATTTATATGTGGAAACAGTAAAGAGAGTTTTGTCAAGATATGGCCTGTGTCTGGTGATTGCTGGGAGGGAGAAGGCCCAGTTTGTGACACATGTCAATCCACCATGGCTTAGTTGGGGTGGTGTATAAACCTAACAAGCCATAGGTTGTTGTAGAATTTAGTGGCCACCTCTGAACTTGCTGTGTCTGAACCTAAAGAGCATGACAAGCCCAGTCTGGCTATCTGTAGAATGTGAACCCGCACAGTATCCTGTATTTTTTCCTGACGCCAAGAGAATCTCGCTGGAGGAAAAACGCAAATAGAATGTTCCTATGGGGAAAATGAATGCATTTTCCGTATACATATCTATGAATGGATTATGAAATATTCACTTGATATAGCATCCCTCTAATTCCTCAATCAATAGGACTCAGTTTTTTGCTTCAATGGAACTTCAGCCTTGAAGGAGTCACACATAGCCCTAAGATGTATGCATTACATCCAGAATAGGCAGACTTCAGCCCTGTGGGCTAGTTTCCCCTCCCCAAGATTAGAGCCTGGTGCAATGGAGATATACTCTGAATTAAAGAATCATGAATCCAGGAACCTGGTTTGAATACTGAGAAGAGTTCACAGACTTTCCACAGAAAAATCCACTCCTGGTTATCTCAAGCATTCTTAATTTCAGCACAACAGTTTAGGACCAGAGGATTGGGGAGTCATTTGCCCCACTTACAAAGAACCTAGGAAAATGGTTGGAAACATAGGCTGGCTGACTGGCTGGCTGTCTGGCTGGCATTTTTCACATCTGTATACTTCCCATAGCCCACGGGCAGTATACTGAATAAAAACACATTGCCGTTAAAAGTACCAGCAAAGTTCCATGAATGTGGAATGGTGAGGTGCAATAAAACCCACATCTAGAAAAGGTTGCATCCATTCATGTTTTCCCTGCTTAAGTGTCTCTTTTTACATAATGGCTGCTCTCTCCAAATGGCAATGACTTTTACCGAATTCCCAACCCTCACTCCCACCTAAAATGCTACCTACTCTCACAGCTTCTCGTTACTTTGCTTTTAAAAAATTGTTCATAAATAAATAATATAATCCTTGCATGTTTGCATTGCCTTTAGAAACTCAGTAACTGAAAATGACATGGCCTTGTTCGTGGATTTCTGATCATTATTTTATCAAAGTGTTTCCCCTCTTCATCTTCTTAAATTTAGCTTCTCCCTTGATGGAGCACTGCAATTGTTTAAAAATGTATATGTAAATTAGTAAGAGAGAGATGCTCAGGAAGAGTGGATGTTCGTCACTTTAAATTCTATGGCTTGTATGAAAATACAGTGAAATAGTTTAAGACACATGGGGTGAGGTGGAGAGAGAGAGCACCATTCAGTAGAAACTACAAACTACACAGACAGTAAAGCAGGTTAAATAAAGTAGTGATAAGGCCAGTTTCTTTCAGATCTCAGCATTCCTGGTTAGAAGGTGTACACCCAGAAGGTAAAGTAGACAAAGAAGACCAGTTGGAATGTGGTCAGAATGAGACCTTGTCAAGGTTAACAAAGGTGATTTGTCAAATAACTGCTGAGAACCAAACTACCTTGGTGTTGGGGGGAACCCAAGGTAGAACAGGGAAAGTATGATGAGAGGGTGGTAAATTAATTAATCCAGTGAGCCATCATCAAGTCAAATGAATGGGCCAATTAAATAAAATCCTGCACTGCTGCCCTCTGGTGCACAAGCAGTGCAAACCTCCCTGAGGGTGGAGTTAAGCCTTTTGGGAAAGGAAGAGAGGGGTTCAGTTTGGAATCAAGTCTTCACATGGGCCAGTGCAGGTCCCACAAACCAGAGAGCACCTTTCACTGATTGACACTACCCAATGCAATTTGAATCAGAAGAGCTGTGCTCTTAAATGCAGATCAGAATCTCATGAAAACCCAGAAACTTGGCATAGCCTACTACTGTTTTCATGACACACTGGCCCCACACCAGCACCTCAGATAATGGCCTGGAGTGGTGCTTTGTAAGAAACGCTGTGGGAAGTTTAAAATGGCAATGCCAAGCACTGACTGGACTTCTGCTGCTCCTGCCTGATGCTGCAGAGATGCCTGCAAGGGCCCTTACATAGCATGAGACCTCTCAGAAGGAGCTTATTTGATGGAGGACTGTGCCCTGCCAGTATCACCCTTTGTTATATTTTGAATAAACAGATTTCAGAGCCCACATGGCTCATCTATCTGACCAGAGGAAGGGACAGAGAAATGGACTGAGTGGGCCCACAGCTTCTCCCCTTCCCCTCCTCCCTGCCCCATGTTCTTCTCCCTACTTATCCTCCTTTGCGGTCATGACAATGATCTTGGAAAAGAAGTCACTGTGGAGTTATGAGTGGGAATTTCCCCCTCCATGGCTATAGCACTACCTGCAGTTTCACAGGAGAAATCCCCTGTACCCTATGCCCCCTCAAACCGTGCCTAAGGCCCATGAAATCATTCTCACAAAGAAGATACGTGTGTGAAGTGTGCCACTGAAGTGGAAAGCAGAGGAAGAGGGTTAAATGTTCAATTGTAGTTCAGTGATGTAGGGAAAAATCCATTCTTGTGGCCATAGCATGGAGCAACATTAAAAGAATGTGATACGGCCAGCTGGTCTGCGTAAGTGCCACAGATCCTGGGCAGAACAGCTGCTGTTCTGATTGGAGAGCTCACTAAAAGCAGCCAGTTTTTATGCATCCATCCAGAAAAGAGTGGCCATCAGAACTGAATGGGCCAGGAATTGCCAAATGTTCAGGCTGCAAACCTTGACCAGTGCCAGATCATAAATCCCTTATAGCAATTCCAACAGGTCAAGTTCAAAATGGTTTGTTCCACCTGACAACGTTTAGCATCCTCTGGACAGGCATGCTCCCATCTCCTGCATAGGTAGCTGGGTTTTTGATGGTGCTGCAGGAGAAAATTCCACCATTTCATGCACTCACCATTAATCAATCATGATGAAAGAAAGCAAATACATGATGAAAGAGAGATCTTCTTTTCTGAGCCCCTAGCTGTACATGGGAGCACAATGCTATGCAGTTCTTTGGTTTGCAGACAAACTGTTGGATGCGTGAACAGGTTGCAGAACCTATCTCTTTAGAATGGAAGTTGGGTTGACCTTGAGAATGCTGGAGTGAATTAATCTCTCTTTGATTTTCTGGATCAAGCCAGACTTGTTGCAATAAACAGACTAGTTTTATATGCAGTAAAAATTGACTGACTGATTGAATGAGAAGACAGGGCTGTCTAAAATCTGTGCTACTTAAAGGGGAGGAGAGATAAAAGGCTCTGCAAGGCATATTTGAGCATTAGAAGGAAAACCCCATTTCTTATGTTAGGTGAAAGCTGCCAGAAAATTCAACAATCTGGCACCACTTTGTTTAAATTTTGATGGCATTTGGCACCTTAGGGGGAAGTCATCTGCTTTAATGTGATCATGGCAGAACTGCTTCTCAAAGCTGGGCTCTTTTTGAAGCATCTTTCCTCTGTGTCCACTCATTTGAATGACATATTGGCATTTAATTATCTTCAAAAGTGAAAATAGCTCATTCTGTCTCATTCATCAGCCACCTGTGGTGGATGATAAGGACTGAGTGCTCCAAAAGAAATATCTCTGAACCCAAAAAAGATCAACAGGTATTTTTCCCCCTGGAAAAGCTACCAGAAGGTAGAATGAAAAGTAATCAGTCCTGGCTTTCCATGTTAGCAGTTACATCTAGATATTTGAAGTTGATATACCAGCTGGTTTAAAGGGTTCAGAGAAAAATCTGTTGGGTTTGCAATTTTATTTGCAATTATCCAGTTTGCACCCCCTCACAGAACAAATGCAGACCTGAATGTAAATTGTAATTCAAAAATCCATTCATTGCTATGTTGGCAATTTGCTTTGCAAAACAAACAAAAATATAAGAACATTTGATGCGCACAAAAGAACATGCACATCTGAAAAATGAGCAAAAACACAGCTTGGTCCAGGTATGACAATATAACACCCATAGGAGCAATGCATCCTTAGGCATCTTACTAGGTATCCACCAAAATTTCCTACTACTTTCGCACACACACACACTTTTAATTTTTAGTTTTTGGTGACTACCATCTTTGTCTGGAGACCAAGACCAAGACCATCCAGGCTATGTACTGGCAGTCCCCCAGCTTAGGAGTGATTTCCAATCTTGAGAAAATGGAAAATCATTTTTAAGTCAAACTTGTATGCAAATTGGATCACATATAATCAGCCATCCACATTCAATGGGGTTAGGGGTGCAGGACCCCTGTGGAAGTCAGAAAAATATTAATTTTGCCATCTTTCTCTCCCCTGCCACTTATCCCCTTCTACCCTCTCTATGGTGATAATGATTTCCTGCAGTTCCTTTTTTAATTAATAGGCTTTATGGCAGTTCGTTCTTAAGTATGGTTGTTCATAAAATGCTTGTTCATTACTCAAGGACTGCCTGTATTCCTGATGACTATGTCTGAGCATGGAAGCTGGACACTGAAGGAAGCTGACAGGAAGAAAATGGATGCATTTCAAACATGGTGCTGGGGTCAAGCTTTGCCAATACCCTGGACTGGCAGAAAGATGAACAAGTGGGTCCTAGATCAAATGAAGTAAAAGCTTTACCTAGAAGCAAACATAACAAAACTGGGGTGGTCTTATTTTGGGCACGTCATGAGATGACAAGACCCACTGCAGAAGACAATCATGCTAGGGGAAGTCAAAGTCAGAAGAAGAGGAAGGCCAACTATGAGATTGGTTGATTCCATAAAGAAAGGCACATCCTTGTGTTGTCAAGCCATAAGTGTTTCCATAAGTCAGTGAGAACTTGTGTTGCCTCATCCTTGTGTTGTCAAGCCAAGGGTTGCCATAAGTCAGTGAGAACTTGTGGCATGTAACAACAACAGCAACATTTTCTTACTGGTAGCTGAGACTGGTGTGAAACAGTTTCTATTTGTGTTGAAAACGAGGTTCAAAGGAATTGTCTAGCATGCTGAAGCTCAAACTCCACATCTATCTTGTACTCGATTACATCTTTCGGGCAACTGCTTGTCTTTTGCCACTTTCCATGGCAGCCATCTTGTGGTGGTGTCCATGACATTTTTTCAAATTGCAGTATCTGCCAATGACTCTTGCATTGGTCAATGGATACATGTACACAAAATGCCTATATTGAAAATGAACAGAAAAATATGCCTCTCTCTCTCTCTCTCAGCAGTGGGAGGCCTACTACCAGGGAAAAATGAGAATCTGAATGAGGGTGAATTTGACTGATCCATGAATCCCTGTGGAGGTTGGCCACAGTTACCCACATTCTGGTACCCTTCCATTTAAACCAAGCCAATGTGTTATACATGGGGCAGACTTTAAAAGTGATTTGGAATGGCATTTAATCCACAATATGGTATCTTGAACACATTATGCCTGGGCTTTGTCAGCTTCCCTGGCTCCCAGTCCATTCCTAGGCCCACTTTTAACCATTAAAGCCTTACAAAGTTTAGCAAGTCTGTCTTCTTCCTGCTGACTGGTTCTGGCAAATGGGGTTTCTGGCATGCTGTAGGAGAACTTATTCCCAGAGTCTGCTTGACACTCACTGCCTTTACATTTTTAGTGCCAAGGGAAGACCTTTCCAAGGCACAATCCTAGGCATGAACAGACAGGAAATACCTTATTACTCTCTGTATTTCTCAACTAGTTGTGCAAGTTAGTGTTGTGGAATCTTTTTTCCTGTCTGAACATTCACAGTGCTGTTCCTCTTAAAGTGAAGTGGTCTGCATTTTTAAATGCAAGACAGGAAGACCTACAACTCCTACCCTTCCCTGGTCAGCAAAGGTGGCTGAGGAAAGCTGGACGTTGTAGGATTTTTCTGGATAGGGAATGCTGGCAGTAGCAACACTTTGTAATCTGTGGCACAATGGGATTTGTCTAATCCCACATAGGACTGTGTTGTTAGTCACCAATTTTTAAATAGTTTATGTCTTATAGTGAGACGCCCTTGGATTAAAACCTGTTTTAATTGTGCTTTCATTTTAATTATATCATTTTACACTGTATTTACACTATAATAGGTACAGTTATTTGATGTATAACTGTATATAAATGTATATACAGTTATTTGATATAACTGAAGTTATGTGGTGGTTTATACTTACAGTAAATAAATAAGTCCATGGATAATAGATATGCCCATAGCTGGATTCTTGCACTGTGAAGTAAGACATAATTCTGTTAGGAATCACATCATAATTGTGACATCCGATAATGCTTGAAAGGTGACAGATTGTATCTGAAGTCACAATGATGTCTAAAGCTGACACCATCTGCAGGGACTGTCAATAATATTGTTACAGATTTATCAAATTTCCTAGCCATTTTTGTTGATATTCATGCATGGTTACAGGCAGTCCTATTGTAGATATGTTACAATGCCAAATATTTCCAAAGAGTCTTATCTCTAATCCCATTTGACCATGATACATGTCTCCAAAACATCAACATTTTTATATGTTTTCTCAACAGCCACTTACTTGTTCCAATACATAATCTGGTTTGACTGCCATCATGGGACCTACCTGTTTCCCTGTCCCACTCCCCAGAGCTTACTGGGGGTTTAGGAAGGAAACTAGTAGAGGGAATCTGCTGGTATCTCTATTCTGTGATGGAAGGGGCATCCTTGCTTTAGCTCTGATCAAATTCAGTAAAGGTTCCTTTTCTTTATAATGACACTTCATAGAATAGTAGAGTTGGAAGGGGCCATGAAGGCCATCAAGTCAAACCCCCTGTTGCTGCAGGATACCACCTTACACCATCCCCCTTAGATGGCTGCCCAGTTTCTTACTGAATGCCTCTAGTGTGGGAGAGCCCACCACCTCTCTAGGCAGCCGGTTCCACTGTCCTATTGCTCTGACAGTGCGGAAGCTTTTGCTGATGTCCAGCCTGGATCTGGGTTGTCGCAACTGGAACTGATCATTCCATGTCCTACACTCTGGCATCAGCAAGTAGAGATCTTGACCTTCCTCTTTGTGACAGCCTTTCAGGTACTCTAGAGGGATATCATATCCCCCCTCAGTCTTCTCAAGACTGAACGTGCCCAGTAGTTCTCTCAGTCTCTCCTCATAGGGTATCGTTTCCAAACCCTGGTTCATTTTCTTGCCCTCCTCTGGACCCTTTCTTATTTATTTATTTATTATTTAAAACTTTTGTATGCCGTCACCACATGCCTTGGCATCTCGGGACATCTAATTTACCTGCATCTTTCTTAAATCTTGGTGCCTAGAACTGGACACAGTATTCCAGGTGACATCTGACTAGTGAGGAGTATAGAGGAACTACTACTTCTCATGATTTGGAAGTAATACTTCTGTTAATGCATTCCAAAATAGCATTTGCCCTTTTGGCAGCTGCATCGCATTGTTGGCTCATGTTTAGCCTATTGTCTAAAATTACTCCAAGATCTTTTTCTTTTTCATTTGCTACCCCAGTTGGGAGTGGAAGCAACACAAGGAGAGTTACCCTGGTTAGGTTGTCAGATGGAGGAGTTTTGCCTGTTCTGGTTCTTCACCAATGGGAAACCATGAGTCAGACTTGCCAGTGCCTCTCCCTGGTGCCTAGGCAATGTAGCTTTGCTATGCATGGGTGCTCCCCAGTCATGCTCCATGAAGCTGTACTAGCCAACTGGCTTTGCCTACCCAAGATCTTTGATAATGGCAGAAGGTGTGGAGCAGGTGCACCTGCTCCAGTTAAGGTGTGAGGTGATTCATCCACTCAGCAGCCTAGTTGGAAAACTGCTTTACAGGTGGGCTTTTCCCAGTCAAGGAAGATTCATGTGCAGTAACGGCAGGACATGATCCAAAATGACAGTGGCTTGCCTCAGGCATCAGACAGCATTAACAGGTATGGCCATTCCTCCATTTGGTCCATGGAGTAGTTCCCAAGCCATCCTTGAGTTGTCCCAGCTCTGTGAGAAGACTCTTAAAACCTCCCATATCTTCCCATATTGAGTTGGAGCTTTTCAAACCACCATGGAAGGTTTTGCTCAAATTTATATTTGATATCTGCTCTGCTCAGACAAATGTCCTCACATATTATGTCTTTGAACCTTGAAATACCATATTGGATCCAAAGAGAAATGTGTCTGCCTAAAGAAAACTTGTCACTATATATAAAGAGACAACAGTGAGATACAGGAACTGTGATTCCCCCATGTTCTATTTTTGCCACATCTTTTTCACACTGCCATTACATGCAGGGTAGGTATTTTATAGAAAATCAGTGATCACGGCAATTTACTCACATTTATTGATATTGTTCTCATAATGCCCTTTGATGAATATGTCTCAAGGCAGTTTCCAGGGATCATAAAACACAACAAGGAAGCAAGAATTAATGAAATAGCTGACAACACCAAAAGCTGAAGGAATACAAGGCCATCTTGGTATGCAGGGAGATAATGTAAGAGAACAAAGTCAAATGGAGAATCTGTACACAGAACTGATGCCAGACCTGAGTGGTCAAGAAGGCAGTTTTGTGGTGTCATAAAAACTGCTGTGTTTCACTAACACAACTTTAGAATCCACACTGGCTTTCCCATGAAGTAATTAGCTGCAAGAGCCGACCTCTGTAATGGGAGCGGGTGGGGAGGAGGTACAGTCAAGATACAGCAGAAAGCTTATCTGCAGGGATACATCTAAAAGATTACGGATCAACTGTGCCTATGGAATTCCAGTGACTGATGCATTCTGGTAGTTCTGTCAGTGCTGTGTGCAGCGCCCAAAATGCCGAGGAGCACCATGAAAATGAACAAGGGAAGAAATCAGAGCGAGGAAAAGGAAGCAGTGGGGTTTGCCAGCATTTTCTTCAACTTTGAAACAGCATCGCCCACTTTAGCAAAGCAGGACAACAGGGCATGGACATTTCACTAAATAACAGGTGGAAACAACCACTGCAGCAGGCTCCTAACCTTAGCACTCCTAATGTTCAGTTTTTCTTTTCCAGTGAGAGATCTGCATTCCATGGCTACCGAACACACTCCGTTCTCATGGCCTCTCTGCAGGGTAGTTTGTGGGAGATGGTGGACTTTCCCTGACAAACGGTGAGGCGGTTGACTTAGCTAAGACCTTTTGGAGGGACTGGGGAGAAACTGCCATGGAACACTTCTTGACAGAATTGCAATACAGGAAGTATCATAGCAAGGTGATTGACAGACCTGCTCTTTCAAGATTTCACTCTTTTAAGTGATCTTGGAAAGTTGTCAACTAAAAGTTCAAAAGCTGGATCAGGAGTGTGCTCCCCCCCCTCTCCCCCCACCCTCTCTCTCACACACACACACACAACTGTTTATGTAAGCTGCCCAGTTTTATCAGCCTCCATATTTTGGGCAGCATACTGCAAAATGATTTATTGGTCTACAATGCTAGAAAAGATCTTATCTTAATCCTTCTGGTTTTGATTGAATTTTCTTACAATTTGTTTCCTTTCCCATTTGTAAACATAAATCTGTTTCGCTTCCTCCTCTGTCACTCACTTATTTTCATCCGACAGAAAATATACCTCACGATCGATGCTGCTCAGTTACTGGCTATTTTCTCCTTCTTCAAAATCACAAACAAAACAGCAAAATAAATTTTAAAAAAAGTAAACCCTCACCATTTCAGGTTCCTGCAATGGCGTCTTAGCCATTTGCCTTTTCTTTCTCTTTCTCTTTCTCTTTTTTTAAGCTGCAAACCCTTTAAACCTTTGCCATACTCAATCTCCAGGAATAGATTGCTGCCTTTCTCCATCATAATGGCAATATTAACAAGGAATTCTGTGGGTCTGTGAATGATTGTCTTACTACCATGAAATTGCTTCATTGTTTAGTGGAGTCTTATTTTTAAAAAAATATACTTGGACAGCTATTACAATGCTGTATGGGCTTCCAAAGATTACCAGCAGAACAGAAAAATGCTCATCTGTGGTGGAAAATAAAGCACTCAACATGGCAACTTCAGCAGGTGCTCAGATGAGAACCAGTGTGGTGCGGGGGTTAGCATCCCCTCCCTGGCACCCACTAGATATTTTGGGCTGCGACTCCCATCCAACACACCTGGAGGGCACACCTGGAGGGCAGAGTCAGGCCCTGCTTCAGCTCCTGGCTCTGCTACAAATCTTACTGGGTAACTTTGGGCAAGCCAGCCTCTCTCAATCTACTGCATAGGGTTGCCATGACAATAAAACGGGATGGTTGGGGAATCGTGTCCCCTTCCCTGAACTTTTCTGAGGGTAAACATATTAAAATGTGAATAAATGTAGCACAGTACCACCAATCTGTATTTCTGAAAACCTCCAAGGGAATCCAGACTATTCTTGAACTTAGTACTGTGTTATGAGGAAACAATAATAGAATGGATTGCATCTTAGACTGCATTTTATAGCACAGTGATGTTTCTTTGTTTGTTAGAGGGAGGCAGTATAATTCCGATCACCTCAATAACTAATGTCCTCCAGGCAGATTACTGCTAGCTAAAAAACTAAAATATATTTTTGAGACAGAGTTAAGGTGCAATCCAACCTAGACGCCTGTACCTTCCAATCGATAGGAATCCCAGGTAAGGTGGAAAGATACAGGACGGGGATGTCCAAACACTCCCCCTGACTTGCACAACACTTTGATGGCCCATGTTGGCCAACTAATTGTGGTGCTTCTGAACATGGCAAGAGGAGGCTGAGGAACTGCCAGGATACTTCGTCTTGTGGTGGCACCTGTCTCTTCCCCTTGCTCCCCCTGGAACACCACCAAGAGGCCATCTGTGAAGCTGCTGTTGTGAGCCTTCACTGGCATAGTTCTTTCCATACAGGATGCAAAGGTAAAGGAGCTCCAGGTCCATCTTCAGAGCACGTTTCCAAGTTTGGAACAGGGACTCTGAAAAATATTACAGCCATCTAGGCAGAAGTTGGCAGCCATGGATCTGTGCAGTTAAAAATATAAATCATGATACACATTTAAAAAATAGAAGACAGCATAATGCAAGGAACAGTATAGGAAATAGTAAACAGTCTCAATGACCTACAACTCTCAATGCCTAGGAGAAAAATAAGGCATTTGCTTGGTGCCAAGAAGGTAAGATGCCATGCAAACCCCTTTGGGGAGTTTTTTCTATACATGGGGTGCCACCACTGAGAAGGTCCTCTTTTTTGTAAATCTCCAAATGTCCTTTGCAGGAACTGAATTGAGCCACAAGAGAGAGAGAGGTGAGGCCTTTGACCTTGGTGATGAATAGGGTGACAGATTCTGCAGCTAGATCACCCTCACATCCAAATTAGCCTTTGAAGATGTCCTACAGTCCAAGCTGGCATATGCAGAAGATTAGATACCATATTTACTATAAATAAATAAATAAATAGGTCCCCGAGTAGCATTCAGATGATGCAGGACCTGTAAGACTCTAAATATAGTTAGAGTACATCTCCCATCATATCTGACTACTGGCCCTGCTCTCGTAGTGCAAGCTGAGGTCCACCAGCTTCTGCAGGGCTGTAGGTTCTTCTGATGTAAGATACATGAGCATAACTGCATGCAGGTTAAGAGTCTTATTCCCGAGTGGTTTGAACCATTTAGCCTTTGGCAGCTATCATGAATTGCCAGGGAGCCTCCAACACCATTGCACCGTGAACATAAGTGGAATTCCATGGACCCTCCACACAGCCCTTAACCCATGGAAGTGGTGTGCACAGGGCCATTCCCACTCCTTCCACCACACCACTCCTGTGAGCTCCTCCAGCCTTGGCACAGGTGGCAAACCCCTAAAGGGCAAGCCAGCAGTCCATGTGCAGGTTTCCCTGCAGGACAGATAGCTCTGATCTCCCAGGGCTCCCAGTGGCATGGCTGGCCCAAGCAAGAGCAGCTGACTCCTCCAGGTGTTCACTAAACTTGTGGGAGTCAACATGGTGGAGCTGGATGGCAGTGGGGTGGAGACTTCTCCTCCTCCTTCTCCCTCTATTGCCTTCTTCCCCTCCTTCTCCCTCTATTGCATGCATAACCCACCCAAGGCAGCTTGCAAGTTTCTCCTCCTCTCCATTCTATCCTCACAACAGCACCCTTTGAGTCAGGTTCACCTGAGAGGCAGTGACCAGCTCCAAATCACCCAGTGGCTGAGCAGATACAAGAACCTGGATCTCCTGAGTCCCCAGTCCTGTGCCTTTAGCCCCTATACCACTCTACCCTCCCTTAACCCTCACTTGGATGCCTGGTGCCTAAACAGGACTCAAGTTTCTGCCTTGACACAAACTGCTAGGAACACTTAGCAAGTCATGAGTTGCCAGAGACAAACGCCACCCTTAATAGGTTTGGACAGAAGCCAAGCCAGAATGATGAACACAGTGTATTTGAATAACACTGAGGAGTGATTGTTTTGTTCTTATCTACCAAAACAACAAAATACTCAATAACCACCACCCTCAGCAAGCAATACTGAGCATCAACACCATCCAATATTTACTAAGTCAAGCTGCAATTACCTGGGAGTAAGTCACAATGACATCAATGGGCTTGCTTTGGAGCAGATATGTATAGGATTGCACTGAAAATTTTCCTTCAGTATTGAAGCTGTTGGTGGACTTTGACATCACTGTTATGGGCAATTTTAAAATTCCTTTTCATTTTAAAGCACTTATGCCCAGTCTTTCCTTCTGAAAGCTCAAGGTGACCAAGGATAGAAATCACGAGTCCGAGACAAGACATCCCTGCAGTTTAAAACAAATCCCTGCTAAATATTAAAAGTTAAAGCCAGCAGCAAATGATTAAGTAGATTAGCACTTAAATACATTAAAGTACAATCAAAAAGTACATGAAGTACAATTAAAACCAGAGGTAACTTTTTAAGCATAATAGCACTTAAAATATTTTAAAGATTCAAAAGACAGAAACAGATTTGAACAGCCCATTAAAAATCATAATTCAATGACACCTTTAGAAAGAACCTTTTCCACAAGCCCCTGAAAGTTGCAGAAGTAAGAGAACATCTCCCCAAAGGGTGTTCTAGAGTTAAGGTGCAGCCACTGAAAAGACTACTCATGAGTTGTGGAAGGGTGAGAATTTTATTTCAGGTTGGTTTTTATATGGATATGCCAATATATACAAATAACTCCTAATCTGAATGTGGGAGAAAATAAAACTGACAGATACATCCTTCCAAGCTGAGAGAGTTGAGTGTTTTGCTCTTCAAAATCTGGGTGCGGATCCCTTTGTGTCCAACCATGTCAGTGCTTGATTAGGGTGCTACTTTTTGTGGCAGGCTGTTTGGGTTGCACCCAAGATCTGCCTCGTGCTGTCATGAGCTAGCCATTCCCTCCCAAATGAGACAGGCACTTCAGCAATTATTAGAGGAGTCTTTATTCCATACAGGAACACACACCTGAGGTGGAATGTTAACCCTTTGCTCTGCTCTCCCTCACCCAAAGCTTTGCTTATGAACCCTTCGGGATGGTCTCTGGATGGGGGCACACCTACGTTCTTCCCATTGAGCCCCTAATTGGTCTAGCCAGCAGGTACATCAACGGGCCCTTGCGTCCACATCAGGTTTCAATTTCTTCTCCTGAGAACCCCTTCGCAGCCTGTTCTCTGTCAGCTTCTTTCCCACAATCGGGAGGGAGCGGGGGCTATGTGGTTGTCCTTGAAGTGCTTTGATCCAGAGCTGGCTCGGGCTGCCTCACTGGGAGAGTTTGGGCAACCAGGCCTCGCTAGTCTCAACAACTCCAACATCAGAATGAGAACTCTGAGCCACAGCTGGTTCAGCGATCCACTTCCACTCCTCCGAGTCTAAGCCACTATTCCCACCAAAGCCCTCCATCTCCTGTGCACACCTGGGAATCTCATCTAAGCACACGTGCATGACACCTGCCAGAGGAGGAGACTTTCCATAAGAGGATGGATGTACTGATGAGTGATCCCAGTGCTGGAGTTTCCTAGGTGGAGCCTTTCCCCTCATCTCACTCAGAGGATCTCCTAATTCTCTGTGAAGGAGCACAATTTCTCTTTTCCAATGGGGGATTGGATCCAGGGCCTGCCTTTTATGAAAGGAAGGCATGCCTTTTGAGATGCCCCCCTCTCCCACACCACAGCTCACCCACTTTGTTAGGGTCCCTAGCTCTCTGTGTCACATCCTCTATATCAGCATTCCCCAACCTGGTGGCCTTCAGAAGCATTTGGACCACAACACCCAGAATTCCCATCCAGCAGGGCCATTGACTGGGAATTCTGGGTGTTGCTGTTCAAATGTGTCTGGAAGCACAAGTTGGGGAAGGCTGCTTTGTATGATATAAGAAGCTCTTTCATCCTCACAACAAAATACAGCTGCTTTAGAAAAGCATCCAAAAGTGAAGTCATCGGGATCTGTACCGGAGGTCACTTATGGGACTTCCCGATTGACAAAGTGCTGCTTTTGCTAGGTAACAGCAGCAATCCTCCTTCCTGAGATCCGTCAAGATAAATGCAAGGTTCTGCACTCACGTCTTCCTGTAGACAGCACACTTAATGAGGCCCCATTGGACTCAGGGCTTGCTGGTCATTCGGACCCAAATCCCTCACGATCAATGCTTTCTCTTCCAGGGTTTGCCTGGAGCACTTCTGGTAAAGCCGGAGACACACGAGTCCTCTGCAAGACTGAAACATTTTCTTTTGAACATCAAAGGTTATCGCCCAAAGAAGTGCTTTTTAGCATATGAAGAAAATGAAGAAAGGTGGAAGACCTTGCTCTAGCTGAAGAAGATAGTTATACCTCCTGGGAGAGTGCTTTCCTTAAAACCCTTTTAAGGAAATCTTTGCATCCATTAATTTATATCATTGATGCTCTCAGGATCAAAGAATGAATATGGATAAATGCTAGCCTTTGTGGCTGCCATACCATGATGTTAGTTTTCCTTTAATTTTCAGTCCCGTATACCCTGAATCACAGAAAGATTTGTTTTTTATATCACTTCAGGGCAATTATTTGACAACTATACTACAAAGAAAGTGGACAGAATTCTTTAAACATCCCCTTCATGGTATGTCAAACAACTTTGCCACTCCAAATGGATACAATGATATTTAAAACAGTAACACAATTCCGAGTCTGCTTCTTGAAATTCCATATTCTGTTCAAAGTCCCACATTCAATATTTATTATACACTTGTCATTAAATTGGAAAGAAAGCTTAGGTTAGTGCTGACAACCCCAAAGGTTTTATCCAAATATTTGATACTAGTGGTTTTTATGGCAATACTAGTATTGATGGAATAAAATTTCTCCACAGCACAGCAATCTGCTGGGAGCCATGGTGAGAAGCAGGATGGATATCCTTATCCAAATCCCTGGTTTTTTTGCTGCTGCTTCCTCCGAGGGAACCTTCTTCGGTGAAGTACTGCGGCTGAAGTTCCCCTGCTTTTCTGGGGAGGCAACAAATTTAAAATGGCTTAAAATAAACTTCAGACTTCAAAATATGGCTTACCCTTTAAACAAACTATAAACTGAATTTGCCTCTCTTATGGCAAAGTAGAGATGGAGCAAGGACTGACTAAGACCATGTTGTCCAAAATGCCCTCCACGGACCCCTTCAGCGTGAGGCATAGGCCCTGCTGGAGAGCAAGGTAAGAGAGCCCTTCCTGCAGCACAGAAAAAGCGGTGGCACTGCAAGAGGGGCTGGCAGGTGGGTGAGCAGCAGCAGATGGATGACACAGTTGCAGGGGGCAGCCTGGCCACCTTATCTGAGGAACTGAATTCACCCCGGATCCACCACTTGACCCATATGGCCTGCCGCCCCTGCTCTCTGCAAAGCTTTCCAAAAGTCACCCTGTGCCATTCAGACGCCAGCTCCTGCTTTCTTCTCCCACCCCTCACAGTCCCCTCATCACGGCTAGGCTGGCCTGTATTCCAAGAAGTAAGCTCTGCCACTTTCACACTTATAACAACATCAGCATCACTTAGCCAGACCTGCCTGTTGTGCATGGCTCACTAATATGCAGTATTGACTCAGCACTGTGCAAAGGAGCCTTTCTCGCTGAGTTTGCCACTTGATTTTCATCTCATTTGTGAGTTCTTTCAATTGAGTGTTGTCTGTTGTCTGTTTAACCCTCCACTGCCCCATCCACAATTTTTCTCATGCCCCAGAGAAAGTGGCACGTCATGTTGTATTACCAGCTGCCACATTTTGGCTTTGATATTTTGTGATTCGCAAAGCTCAAAAGGATTCACCATGAAGCCGAAAAGAGTTTCTTCTCATTTTGAATCCATGGAGAAGAGATCCATTTATGCTCTGCAGTATTAACCTGAACTATTTTGTAGAAGTGTTTGAAGGTATGTCTCTGTTGCCATATGGAGTGAATGTGTGTGCATAGACATGCATGATTGCATGACTGCATAGAGAAATAGGCTCATGCATTGAAAAGAAGTTTCACTGAAGTGACTTGACGAGAGGATGTGAACTAAAAAAAATGTCCTACCGCTCTTGCAAAAGTGAATGGAGGAAAGAGACGCTTCATCCAGTGTTCACCCAGATAAGAATTGTCTAGGAACGTTACTTTCTCGTCCTAAGATTGGTTGCTGGCTTTATCACCTTGTACTGGAGATACAACGGACTAAAAGTGCATGTTAGAGTAACATCTAACACATCATCAAAAATGCTTAGGCCAACTGAGATCAACAGATTTAAAAACAGCCAGTTTCATGCTGAATTCTGGTTGACAAGTATTCCAAATGGTTTTGACTATTGCAGCTTCCAACCGAAGAAACAGACTTCAATTCCTCTGTAAAAGTCCTTAGGATCTTTACTAATGTTTTTCTACAGCTCTCATAAAGCTAGAGCTCCCAAAGTCCTTTTGAACAAGTGCATATTAAAACTATTGAGTCATTTTCAAATTGCTTGAAGTTTGCAGTGTAAATCATGCCTAGCTTCAGTACTTGGCATTCTGGGGCAGCCACCAGTGTTCACACACCTGGCTGGGTCCCACAGGTGCCAACACCTTGCCCTGCCTGCATTTCCACCATTGTCAATTGGGTCACTTCTGAAAATGGGTTTACTGAGCTGCACCACTGCTTTTCAAATGGGGTTGTACGGCTATTTGTCTGCCATTGCTGCCAGGAACTCATCATTTTAAATTTTCCCACAATGCAATGCCCCAGAGTATCTGATGTCACATTTGAAATGGGCCCTTCAAATCAGATTCATCAAGAATGCCTGGATTTGACCAGAAGGATATCTCTGTGCCATCACTTCAGCTTCAACATGAGTAGAAATGACAAAATGGTTGGATTCACATAACATGGCAAACCCTATTGGCATCTTACACAGAATGGTTTGTGTGTCATCCAAACCATATTGTGGTATTTTAGCATGGTGCATTTGGTTTTTTGAAACCATTATAAGAAACAATGGTTTGCTCTATGGTTTCCTTGCTTCACCACAGTTTCTCTGGTCATCTGAACCCATTATCATGGTTTCTCTGGTCCTGGTGTGCAGCTACCACAGAATACTCTAAAAACAGCATGGCTAAACAAACTTTAGCCATCCAGCACATGGATGAATGTCATGCACAGGGGATGATGGGATATATGCCAACAGCAGGAGGACTGAGCAAGGATGGTTAAAACTATGTTAGCATAGAATCCACTTGATTTTCTGTCAGGCGCATCTAGGCAAAAAAAACTGTGTACTGCACATGGAAACCATGCAGGATTGCTTGTTGTTACATGTGAACCCAACCAATGTCCTGTAACCAACAATAAGGAATGCTACCCATTGTTGTCGGGCATTTCAACTCTGTGTTACCAGTCCCTGCAGGAATGCAATTTCCAGTGGAAGGCTTTTAGCAGCAAACGAATCTTCAGCCAAATCTGGTTTATAATTACAAAGAGTTATCAGTTCTACCCTTGCAGTCATCCAAAGAATATTAACTATTAATATCAATTATTAATTTAATATTTCATTTAACAGGCCATATCATGCTTCTAGATCCAGTGCACATTCTCTGTACTAATATGCTTTAGTGCCCATGTTTTCATGCCCCTTTTATGCCCTTTTGGTAAGCAAATTTAATACTTTGTGTGCCAGTCATTGTACTTCCTTGTACTAAGGGCTCCTGAGTATTGTGCAGTGACTTTACTTACACGTCTCCTTCTAATCATTAAAGCACAAACCAGTAGCTCATCTTAATTTCTTCCTAGCACTCTCTCCTCCAGTTCTCTATTCCTTTAGCCTCTCTAATAAGATTTCAGTTCTTTACATAGGATCATTATTCTTCAGCCTCTCCCTTTCATCTCTAGAGATTTCAACCAGTTCATTCACTCCTTTTATTTCGTCCATCTTCTGCTATGATGAACCCGAGTCACTTGCCTCGTAATCGTGTACCTTGCTATCATGCCATCATTAATCCTTAATCTCTCTCTCTTTGTAAAAGAGGATTTCTAATCACAGCTCCAACTTTATTCTCTCTCTCTTCTCTGTTAAGGCAAAACTCCCTGAAATGGGTTTCTTTGTTCGCACCTATCTTAATAAAACAAAGAAAGAGATATATGGGATAAAAAGTCTGGAAGAGTTGGCATAGATACACACCAACTCTATTTCTGCTGTATTTCTATGGAGCCATATTTATTCATTTATTTATTTAAAACATTTCTATCCCGTCCCACATGAGAAAAACGTCCCAGGAAGGCTTACAAAATTTTTAAGAGTTAATGACAACAACAAATAATAACAAAAATTATATCAATTAATAATCACCCATGAACAGCAAAAACATAGTCTCAGCAAAGGTCCAAATCAAAATCAAGATCAGAAACAAAAGCAAAAGCAAAAACAAAAAGCCAGATGCTTTGCACCCACAGATGCACTGCCATTCACGTTCCCCTCCTTCCTTAGACTGCGGTTCACCTTCCTTCTGGTGGACTTTGTTTTGCCCCATTAGACCTTGGATGAGAATCACACACATGAAAACATTTGTAGCTTGTTCACTGGCAGTGATAGATGGCGCATGCAGATTTTAGGAGTGCGCAGGAAAATGAGTACCCCTGTTTCTTTGCTCAGGACAAGGATTTTGATGCAAGCACAGCCTCTTTGTTGTACAAGCACTGTTGCCACTGCGCTTCCCATGTCATTCCCCAAGGCTCAGTAACATTCCCTGAGGCTTAGCAAGGAGGCAGCCAAGGTTAGTGTTTTCCTACCATGGATAAAATGGGGTGGCCACTCCTGATGGGAAATGGACATGATGCAATTCTATTTTCCTTGGGGAAGAAGGCTGGGGGCCAAACTCCATAGCCATATTCCAAACTTCAGAATTTAAAGCAAAGCAGAAGTATGCAGACTGCATTTCTTCTTACACGTAGGAATGGATTGGGAAACTGAACCTGGGATGAAACTCTTTGCTCATGCTGTGCTCAAAAATCACAGCACTAAGGGGGTCTAACCCTCCTGCCTTTCTCTGGATCCATACAGATTAAGCAGAATAGAAAAATTGACTGGCTGGAAACATTTGATGCCAAAGGAAATTTCATGTATCCTTTCTGCCCTTAGTCTTTCCTTTATTGTTCAGTTTGATATTTCGTCTTCATCTTCCTCCTTCTCTCCCCCACCCATTCCCAAGGCCATTAACCATCTGCTAGGATAAGGAAGCATTAGAAGTTACTCTTCTGATGTAGCCTGTAAGTCTCTGTTTGAAAAATCACCTTTTAAGTATTAGCAAACCATTAGCATTGAATATATGTCATACTCCTCCAATGAATACAAAAACATGAATAAACAAACGTGGAAATGTGGGTATTTTGAATAAAGTGTATAATCCATGGGGAAAAGAGAGCTACATTTGAAAATATGCATAAATATGCAGAATTTCACATACGTCTCCAAAATAATTCTCATATCAAACCAGTTTAGAAGTAATTATATTCAGGGTGGCCCTGGTTCTTATCCTGATAAGATAAGATAAGATAGATTAGATTAGATAAAATAAACTGTTGACATCTTGTTCCATCAAATCACCCTTTCCATCACTAAGGGACCCTGCCTGTGCTAGAAAGTTGTTTATTTAGTTCACAGTTTTCCTAAAACTTAAACATACAGGCTTGACTCAACATCAATAATTACACATTGAGATACTACTCATTTAATCACTGGTAATGTGTTCCTTGATTAACTAATATTGCCAAATATTGGGTAATGAATGCATACATCATTAACAAGATGGAAAGGCTGTACTTGAAGTTTATTGGGAAGCAACTCGGCAGGTTGCAAAACAGCATCTTCAGCAATCAACCTTGACCTGAAGTTTGAGCACTTATTAGTTGTCATGGCAATAGGAGTGCTATGATGATAGGAAAGAGAAATTAGCTAGATTCCATTTAAAATTACTCTGAAAGAGGCTATGTTGGGAGATTTATATACCAGACAAAGATGGATAGTGCTTGCTTTTGTTATAGCTCAGTGTTTTGGGAAAAAAATCAGTCTGCATGATGAATGTGAGTTTCTTATTATCTAATATAGTTTTATCAGACTATGTGTTTGCCAGAAGAGTCACACAATGGATGGAACAAATTCTTTTTTCAAAAAGACACTGCCCCAGCCCTCCAAAATGAACCCCCTCTGAGCAGTACAATACATATCTGGTACATTAAATCTGTATCTTTCCCAGCTTATAATAAAGTGGGGCGAGGAGAGAAAAACATGAGGAAAGTATGATATCAATTAATGCTATCAGTGCAATCATATTATGTCTCCACTCAGAAGTGAGCCCCACTGGATACCTGGGGACTGACTCAAAGGAGCATGTAGGGCTGCAGCCTGAAATGCACATGACATCAGCTTGCGAGCTGGGGCTGAAAATTCCTGGGTCATAACAGGTGTGAAGGGAAAATTTTACTCTTGTATCCCCTGGTGGTACTTGCATTGCGATGAAATCCTCCGTTGGCACCAGTGCTGAGGGCCAATGGCTCTGCTACCATAAGAAAATTAGACAAGCCAGTTAGGCTAAAGGGTTCTGTTTCAGCATTGGCCAACCAGATGCCCATGGGAAATCTAGAGGGAGGACATGAGTGGAAAAAGCCACACATGCTCTCAAGCACTGGCATGCAGAAGCATATTGTCTGTGGTATTCCAGGCAGCCACCAAGAGTAGTCGCCATTGATGTCTTCCCTAAATTCATTTGTTGTTTAGTTGCAAAGTTGTGCCTGACCCATCACGACCCCATTCCTCCAAGCTCTCCTGTCCTCCACCATCCCTCAGATTCCACCTAAGCCCACATCCACTGCCCCAGGCCATCTAGCCATCTAACCACCTCATCCTTTGCTGTCCCTTCTCCTTTTGCCATCAATTGTTCCCAGCATCAGGGGCTTCTCCAGTGAGTTGTTCCTTCTCATTAGGTGGCCAAAGTATTTGAGTTTCATCTTCAGTATCTGGCCTTCTAAGTATTCGGGGCTGATTTTCTTAAAGAGTGACTGATTTGATCTCTTTGCAGTTCAAGGGACTCCCAGGAGTCTTCTCCAGCACCACAATTCAAAGGCCTCAATTCTTTTGCACTCAGCCTTCCTTCTGGTCCAACTTTCACAGCCATACATTACGACTGGGAAAACCATAGCTTAGCTCCATTTTAAAGATGCCCAAGTTGGTGGTCATCATTTTGCCACTGTACAATGCACTGCATGAAGTGCTTCCCTTTGTCTCTCCCAAACTTCCCACCATTCGGCTTAATGGGATGACCACTGATTCATCCCTCTATCCACCTTCTTCATGCCATGCATAATTTTATGCACTTCTATCATGTCCTTTATGCACCTTTTTTTCCAAGCTAGACAGCCTCAAATATTGAAATCTTTCTTCATAGGGAGTTGCCCCTTGACCATTTTGGTTGCACCTTTTGCAGCTCTCCTTTTAAAGATACGGAACTGCACTGTGTTGCAAGAACTGAACAACAGATTTGTGTAGGTGCGTCATTATATTGGACACGTGGGTTTTCATTCCTTTTCTAACTATGCCCAATATGAAATTTGTGTTTTTCACAGTAACAGTACAACAGTTTGGTATTTTCATCAAGCTGTCCACCATGAGCCCAAGATTTCTTTTCTGCTCAGTCACAGACAGTTCGTATGCTATCTGCACATATGCAAAAGTAGCAGAGCTTGTCTCAGTGCCTCTGGGTGACCTTCCCACCTGCATGATCTACATCTGGGGAAAGATGTGATACAATTGCAGATCGCAGTGATGACAAACTGGTGTCAACTGAATAATATAAACTAGCTGTGGAGGGACACCCCTAAACATTTTGCAAAAATAACATCTGGCAACCTGACAGGTATACAAAGAGGCACAGAGATTTGCAGATTTTCTGCCTCCTGAAATACAAGTCAAGACCATCTCTTGCAGTAAAAATAAAGGTGCAAGAAGCACACTGCAAAATATTTGAGAGAGTTAGCAATTGTTTATGGTCCAAGTGTAATTGGAGGGACACTAATTCTGAGGTGCAATAGATAATACAGCACAGTTCATCTTTTATTTGCACCAAAGAGACAAAACCAATATGGACAGTTTTATGGAACACCATAATAACTGATACACAGCATTCATGCATTCCACCTAGCCGGCATCAAATCATATTTTGCTTGGATTATGTTTTCGTTGTGTTATTGGCAATACCAATAGCTGCTCGAATGGGAAGTAAGTCAATTAGCGGTGGGCCAATATAATTTTGGCACGGAGGGGAAAGCTAGGCAGAGGTGAACTTTCAAGGACTTGAAGAAACTAGTGATGGGCAAACTTACCTTAAGTGAATTCATTATTTCCTTGGAATTTATTCATGTCGGCTCAAAGAAGAATTCTCCTGTACTATGAAATCTTGATCTGTGTTTATGAATTTTTGTGTCTTGGCATCTTGGAAGCTATTTGTAAATTAATGGCAATATCATCACCATATTTTGTAGCCCATTCCTTGTTGTTGTTGTACCCTTGCTACAAAATATCTACTTGCCATTTGTCACCAATCATGCAGGAGAAGAAGGATATCACAGAATGGTGGCAAGGAAAGAAACATCACCAAATCATCAAGAAAAGTTGGTTAATTCAACCAACTCTGTGCATGCAAGCAGCTGGCATAGTTTAGATGAAGACTATTCATGTGCCAAAGCTGACAATCAATTCCAAAATTAATAAGGAGTTTGTAAAACATTGGAACGGGGACATTACAAACATAAGCATTATCTGTGGAAAGGTTTTGAGCAGTGAGCCAACTGTTAAATTCTGTGGCATCACTAGAAGAGACCTAGACCATTGGATGACTTTGTAAAGCTCTCTGGGCTGTTATAAGCCACAGAGAGAACTCCAGCTCTCTCATGTGATATAGACATGAAATGGGGAAGGGGAAGGGGAAATGTATATCAGAAAAAGCATTTGAGACACTAGGGTAAATCCAGTGTTGCATGGGAACAGCCAACACTAATGGCTTTCTTAACTCTCAAACATTTGTTGTTAGTTGTGGAGTTGCATCTGACCCATTGGAACCCCATGAACAACATTCCTCCAGGCCTTCCTGTCCTCCATCATCCCTCAGAGTCCACTTAAGCTCACACCGACTGCTTCAGTGACTCCATCTAGCCACCTCCTCCTCTGCCGTCCCCTTCTTCTTTTGCCGTCAATTGTTCTCAGCATTAGGGTCTTCTCCAGTAAGCCCTTCTCATTAGGTGGCCAAACTATTTGACACTTACTTAGAATAATAATAATCAACGGCTTCAATAATGCACAGTTTAAGCTAGGATAAGAATATTGTGAATCTCTACATGTTATTGAACTACCTCACCAATCATAATTGGCCATGTGGGCTAGGGATGATAGGAACTGGAGTCTATCAATATTTATAGGGCCATAGCTTTCCCACTCTGGGTTTAATGAACCAGTGTGGTGTAGTGGTTAAGAGCAGGGACTCAGGTGATCTAGGTTCTAGTTCCCACTCAGCCATGGCACGAACCAGTCACTGGGCCATTCATTTCCTCAAAGCCCAACCTACTTGATAGGGTTGTTGTTGTTGTTGCTGTGAGGATAACATGTGAAGCATCCTGGATCCTAAGGGCAGGCATAAACATTACTTTAGATTTAGAATTGCCACTAGAAAACCACATCAGAAAGTAACATCCAAATCTTGTGGCATGCCACCATTTACACATGTGGAACAACTGGATGCAGCACCTTGCTTGACAGAAAGGCAGGTGGATTTCATGGGTGAACATTCTTGGGTATCTGTTACCTGGGAGTAAATTTCACAGAGCACAGTCCCTTTTGTACCTGTGAGCAAGGATCTAAGTAATCCATTCTGTGTTTCATTGATTGTCAGGCATCCTTCATTCTGTCATCTGCTTATTGACAGATTTGGAGTATCCACACAAGAATTTTCTTCATTTGTGAATGAGTTTTATTGTAAATTTACATTTGCATGAATGCACACATACTTATGCACACTTGTGTAACTCTCCCTCTGGAAAACAAAACAAAAACCACCACACAAGTCTGAGGAATCTGTTTAACTTGGAACAGACCTGTCTGCTGCAGGATCTACAGCCCGGATTCCTAGAAATCTGAACTGATTCGACTCTGTTCTGGATTCCTCAGATGTCCTATTTGTGAGTGATTAAACATGCATATAATTGTGCAGTACTACACTTAGGTGTATCTCTCCTACTTCATACATTTGCACCGGGCAATTCATAATTTAGACTGAAGTCAACTTTGCACCCCTCATCACCCTTGACTTTCTTGTCTTAATCCTCAAAAACTCTTTGATTTCTCACCCAAGCCAGTCCTGTGACATCTCACTGTAACATTCATCTCGGCTTGTTGTTGTTCCCTGCTTCAAGCAGAGCGGAATACATCTTCTGAACATCAATACTGTGCAGCATTTAGGACTCAATTGATATTCTAGTGTTTCTTTTCCTTCGTTGGAGATTTGCATTGAAATATTGCCGTTTAATGATGGCATTGTGCTCATTTGGAACAGCACTACAATGCAGAACTTACTAGTTCTTTTTCTTTCCTTCAGTTTTGAAACAGGGCGTCTCTCACCCTATGCTCATTTACATCGCCTTAACACAAGTTCATTTTTTAACTTCACATTTTTGTTGTTGTTGCAGTGATAAGTTATTAATGCAAGCAAACTCATTTCTCTTCTGCGGCAGAGAAGCATGCTAATATGGAGACATACTTCATTTGGCTTCAAAGATAATAACTAACTCTCTTGCATAACACATTCACTTTGTTATCATTATTATTTTTAGCCATGAAATTTCATCTAACCAGAGATTCTTTGTTGTAGGAGCTCTTCTGGATGTCCAGGGCTGGAGCATAGGGGTGCTGGTGAGAAAGATGAATTGTTGAGTCTCACTTTTTCTCCTCTGGCTAAAAAATTGATTGGTTATTCTATTAGTGTGAATCCACAAATCTATCACTTGACATCTTCGGTTTGCTTATTTGCTGTCTTAGGTATACATCCTACACACATTGTCTTGCATCTGGCAAGGTTGTAAGGTTTATTTTTGGATTCCACAGCGGAAGGGATGAGTCTAAACCAGCAACAGAAGGCTTAATTAGCAAGACTCTTAGAGTTACCTCTCACTGCCTGACTAAGCTAGGACAAATGAACCCCCCTGATTTCTCACAGAAGCTTGTTGCTATTTTTTAAAGCAAATTATTGCTGTGCAAAAGAAGGGTCCGTAATAGCATATTATCTTGAGAAATGTGCTGTACTCTTGTCAGATGAGAGTAATGAGTTTAACAAATACATTTGCAACCTCTGTGGAACATTGAAAAGGCACAACTGCATTTGGGAATATAAAGAGAAACCCAGACCCTCTGACAGGGGTGGGGAGGGCATAGGATCCCCAGATCTGAGGTTGGAGTGCTCCAACCTTAGAGGTGGGAATTGGAGCTCCAACCCATACCTGGTCGCAGCCAGTTTGGAAAGAACAGTACTGGCTGCACCAGAATTGTTTGAATAGTTCACCCATGCAGGACCCTCCAATTATGGCTCTAAATTTCTCTTTGGCAAAATTCAGTGAGAACTCCAAGGCATTCACAAATGCAGTGCTGAGAAAAAGAAAGTGAGAGAGAGAAGAGTCCCTAAAAAGAGAAAACAGGGATTTGCATTTGGATGTGCCAGTTCATGTGTATAGATGCCACCTGAAAAGCCATTAATATAATTTAAATTGAAAATGCAATATATCTCACCTCAGTAGGTAAAACTGCTCACTGAGGTGAATATATCTCACCTCAGTAGGTAAAACTGCTCACTGATGTGTGTTCCTGCTCTTTCCACTGTCCAGCTCTAACTGTTGCTGGGTAAGTTCACGGTCACTGCTCCATTTTCTCTTATGATTTGTTCTCTTTTGAACAGACTTGAATGCACTGCTCTTCAGACTGAAGATGTCTTCAGACATATGACTGTTCTCTGACAACCCTTGAGATGGAGAGCAACTTCCATAAAGTAGAATTCATGGTCACCCTGGGCAGCTTTAGTTTGAGGGCTCCTCAGGTTTGCCCATGTACTGATGGCATTCTCTACCTCTCCTGATTTCCAGGACTGAGAGTCCCTTTGGTAAAGTGACTTCTGGTAGTGGTGGTAGCCAGTGTCAATGTTCTGAGCATTATTGCATGACTGGAGGCTGCCATTTTCATTTGCCACAACATTTTAGAGGTATGGGATTGTGCAGAATTTAAATGGCAGTTAGACCCAGCTTTCTGGTGTTCCTCTGAGCACTGGACCAGCAGGGGGTGAACAAAAGTTGGGTCTAGGGGAGACATGAGTAGAGGAACCCATGTGATTAGCCAGCAAAGGCTGAATGGTAGTACCTCCAATTGCAATATCAGATAGAATCTAGGTTTGGTCCTACTGCTATGGCAGCTTCAGAGTTTCCACTGATAGTAAAAGTACATGCTAAGGCTGATCAGATACAGTGACATGCATAAGAACTTATACAGATGAATGAATATAATACATGGAGTCCTAAGCCAAATGAATAGAGAACTAGAATGCCCTCCCTTGACTGGTCAATGGGTTAGTGCATTAGTATCCATTTTGGAAATGTTCGTGGCTTAGTCTATATCTCGTTCAGTAAAATCTTGTTTTCCATGTCTATTGGGCACTACAACATCTTTTCATCAAGGCTTTGGTTAAGGTGCTTTGGTTGCTTTGGTATGGTTAAGTTGGTTAGTTGTTGGAGGTATTCTGTAACAATGTTTGTATAATCCATATGCACTGGCAATGCCCATTACTTGCCTCCTTTTGGGAAGAGGTTATAATATGGATAAATTTCATGCTGGGACATTATTAAAATATTAAAGAGTGCTATACAATTTATTCTTAATTATTCACCCATCTCTGGCAACTTAATACACCAGTTAATGTAATATGTGGATGTAAGTAATCCAACATTAAAAGACTGATAATACTAGACTAGAAGGACACATGAACAGCTCCAATAATAAATTGGATTGAGGACTTAATGACACTTTCAAATTTTGAATAGGTGCTATTTAGAGGGAGTAAGTAGAAAGTCATTTTCTTACATACATGTAATGTATATAGGCATAAATTTCATATGTAATTCTGTTCATTGGTATATTTAAACTTTATTTGATGAAAACCATAAGGGATTTTTTTTTTCATTTTTCCTTTCATTTTACCCCTCTCTCCTTTGTTCTTCTTTGTGGTTTTTGTTTTCATTATAATTTTCAGAAACTCTTTTTCTCACATACAAAAGAGAATAACAAATGAGCAGTAGGACCTTGCCAGGCCCTTGGAACTCTGGCAACTGCCCAAGAATAAGAGGTTTTGGTGTTAATGCTGCTGGTTTTCCAAAGGGACTTCCACTGAAAGTGAGAGATGGAAGACAACAGCTCCAGTCAACAGATGACCTGGATGAAGTATTGCTATTTACCAGTTCTAAATTAACTAGGCAGGGTACATAGACCCAAATAAAACATCAGGATTACAATTTTAAAAATAAGAAGAAAGTGTCAAAGAACAATAGAGAAGGAAATTAAGCTTGCCAAAGCTGGAATCAAGAGGAGAGTTTTTAATCAGTACTTACATCCCTTTGGATACAAATTTGCAGGGGGAGGCAATGGATTGAGTGGACAGGATTGTGGCTCTGGCTAGTAGCAGTGTCACAGAGGCCTCCCCTCACTTCTGTAGCCCCCAAGGAATGGACTAGAGTTGGGTGACCATTTTGCTTCGGGCTACTACATTAGGGCCCTCCATATGCTGGGAATTGCTGTGTCTACGCAACTTGATCAGCATTAATCAGTGGGAAATTCAGTTCAGATCATTTTTATAAGAGTACACTAAAACTACCCAAGTTCTTCAAATATAAGGGAGAAAGTGGTTGAGACAGAAACAATTCCAGTGCAGGAAACAGCCAAAATGAAAGGTTTGTCCATTCCCAGAATGGAGAGCTGAAACGGTATAAAAATAGACATAAAATGTAAAGGAACAAACCAAAGTTTGAAAAGAAACCCACCTCAAATCCCTGTACCCTTTTATCATTACTTCTTCCTCCTTGGACCATTCATCCTATCTGCTGGTAAGCAAAACACCAACTCCAGGGACGCTTGGGATAACAGTGACAGAAAGCAAAAGCTTAGTTTTTTTTCTCACTTATTTCTCTCCCCCATCCCTGCTCATTCAATTTAGCTTATTCTTTGTGGACAAAGGCTCTGTGAATAAAATTTAAACCCTCTCAAATTTTATTAGAAATTTAACCCTCTCAGCTATTCTGAAAATAGCTTAGGAAAACTAAGTAAATGTTAGTATTAATATGTTTGGGAAACGGTGGGTAAATACTGTATTATATTCTGGGATCATTTCAATGGTGTGCTTACTTTGAATATTAAAATAACTAACCACCAGAACAATATCAATACAAATATCTTTCCAATTTCTTTTCTACAGTGTTCAGCATATTAAGTAGGTATGGAGCTTCTCCAAAGAGAATGTAAAATCAGAGTGGTTGTTTCTGAGCATACTGCTCATCACAGGGAGATCACACGGCGCAGCACCTTAGTGGCATCTAAATAATTTGTCCAGGCCCACAGAATTCAGGGAGATCTTTCTTGTATATATATTTGTTTTCCAGTTGCAGCTTCAGAAACTGCTATAATTGGAGACACATGGCAGAATCCAATGGGTGATTCTCTTCCACCCTCTGCAGATTCTCTTCTACCCTGCCAATTCCCTTGAGTGAGTGCTCTCCACTACTTGTTTAATGTCAGCATTCCCAAAGCAACCTAAAACAAGTACAAATGCTGGTTTCACAAAAAGAAAATGGACAATGCAACTTGTTTTTACTCATTTGGGCACTTCTCCAAGTGAATACTTCATTTCCTTTGTGGAAATGGTGGGTCCTGCTTATGAAAATGGATCAGAGGGATTCACCACTGGCAGAAAGGAATTGGCAGGAGATAATAGAATTGACTGGAGTGTAAAGGCTCCACGGGGTTTTGGTCACAGTTTCAACAGGTCTATCTGGTATTTCCACTGCTATCCTATTTCTTACTAAATCTATACACAAGGAAGCTGATGGAGGCCAACAGAGATCTCAGCCAAAGGCAGGAAGTAGCAAATGGTGAGGCAATTTCTATCAGAGAACTGACCAATGAGCAAAGGGGAAGTGTTGTATCCTTCTGCCATCCAATTTCCATGACCAGAAATAGCCCTTACACAAGGGTAAGAATACGTAGGGAAGAGTTTGGGGGGAAAGTGTAGGCAAAGTTTCAATGTCCCCTTCTGCCCAGATCTTGGTCATATGGAATCTATGCCTTGATCTCCCTACCTTACCTGTCCAGAATGTGCAGTTTTGCCTAGGGGTGTGTGAGGAATCTTTTTTGGGATGGGAATCCATCAATTCCTGGAGAGCATTGTGCAAATACACACAATGTGTGCTTGCCTGGAAGGTGAATTCATGGCTGCTTCCAAGTGGACCAGAGCCTGGGGACCTGAACCCAAGGTATCCAGTGGATCCCCATCCCCAAAATGGATACTTCTCACATCCCTTGTATATCAGACTCCTTCTTTACGGATCTTCCAAAAAGTTTTGAAGCCCACCTGTTTTCACAGGTCCTCTTTGTGTGTCTGGTCTATTGTTTGGTAGGTTTTGCATTTATTGATTGCATCGGTAATCTACTTTAAAGGATTTCAACTGGATCCACTTTGTATGGTTTTTATCTTGGGTGCCACCTTGAGAGGCTCCCACCCTTATGGGCAGTCTAGAAATGATTTTAGATAAGTGATTGATAGCATTTTAGCCTTTTTATCTTACCGGCCACCAAGACATACTCCCAATATATAGCAGCACATTTACTCCAACAAAAACATTTGATCTTTTATTACTGATTCAATGAATGCTGCCCAGTCCCCTGTGGATAACATAGCACATTATTGGGTGAACCTAGGATATGGTGCCTAATTAAAGGACCGTTGCTCTCAGTTCATTTTGCTGTCAATTTCAGAATGTAATTGGAACCATTGCAATGTTGACATTATTAAACATGGGCAATTTTGCCTTTTCCTTTCCTTTAAAAATCAAAGTGAAGTAAAAGCTACATTAATGTTTCATAGATGTTGTTAATGTCCTTAAGAGTCCACAAAGGAAAGGGTAGATTTTCCTTTATGTATGCCATTCCAGCCACCAACATAGGCAGTGTGGTGTAGAAGTAGCTGGACTGGAGACCTGGGAGATCCAGGTTCTTGTCCCCACTCATCCATGGCGCTCACTGGGTGACTTTGGGCCAGGCACAGACTCTCAGCTCAACCTACCTCACAGGGCTGTTGTTGTGCAGATAAGCTTGACAGGAGGAGGAAGATGTAAGCCACCTTAAGTTCCTTGGAAGGAAAAAAGGTGAGATATAAATATAATCCATAACTAAATTCACATTGAAAAATTAGATTTAGAATTAACATGTCATTGAATGTACATATTTAGGAAGCTAAGAGAAACTTCTGAACCAGATTCAGTGCTAAGCATTTGTATTCAGAAATAACTGATTCTTAGATGAAGATTAATTTCATTTTTATACTCCCCAACAGTCAAAGTTTTTGTGTAGTTCACAGAATTTATACCAACACAATGCAATTAAAAACAGCATAACAGTTCCAATACCTAAAATGTAAAGCAATTTAAGCAGATCGAATTTAAGCAAATCAAATCACTAACTTTGTCACTGCCTTACAGATTTTTCCTTTAGTTGCTTATATTTGTTTAAAGAAATCCATCAATTATTTTGATACCTTAATATGGCTAACTGGTGTGGGGGGGCAGATAAAAATAAAAATCAATCAATCAATCAAACAATATTGTCAGCTTCGCAATAGGAACCTGCTTTGAGGCATAAACAAAAAACAAACCAGCAAGAGATCTTTAGTGGAGGTGCAGGCAAAATCAAGCTGTCTCTGGTCAGATCATTTTAAAACCTATTTCACAGTGGCAAAGGGCATTTTCTGCAGGCTTAATGGTATATTATACAGGAATAAATAATTTAAGGAGAAATTTGGTATTCCATTCTGTAACCCGAAAGTAAAGTTTGAAATGCAACTAATTTAGACATTAGAGAGATGACTAATTCATAAAATAACACTGAAGTGGAACACGATGGGAATGTATTACTCAGAGAGTGTCTATCTGATGAAATTCTTTTAAAAGCCAGGGCCCAGACCCTGCATGGAGCTCTTTCTCTCTCTTTCATATGCCAAGCCCTCATTCTAGCTTAAAGAGGCTCATTGGTTTAGAATGAAGACATTATATGTAGCTTAGTTCCTTTCTCTCCCTTACCTATTTCTCATTCCATGGTGCTATAATTTAGTCAGGGCCTGTTCTTGTGTGAATTAACTTAGCTTCGATTACCTCCCAATTCTATGTCTAAATAACTCACACAGGGACAAAGACGTCTGTAATAGGAGGAAACTTTAACTGACCTACAGTCCCCTCTCTAATTAAAAGACATTAATTTTCAGATCTATGGCAGAGCTGGGCTATTGTTAGGCCAGAATCTGAGACTATAATAAGAAGATTTGGGTCTACTGATTTACATTTTTACCTGTCTAGTTTAGCAAAACCTGGCTAGACATATGGCCTAGTGTGAATGTTACCTAGAACAGAAGGCAGAAAAGCCTTCTCAGAATCTCATTCCCAGGGACTAGAGCCAGGGTCAGCTTGTTCCAAGAATCACAAACTTGTCAAACTGGAGCCCATCTGCTTGATTTCACTGCCTGTAATAGAGATTAAAACTACCTATATGTTGCAATCTTTCTATATATATGGCTGAGGTGTCAAGACTTGGTCAATGGAAGAGCCACATATGGTTAATGTCAGATGTTTGAGAGCCACAAGGCATGAACAAATCCTTATTTATTATTATTTAAGTATTATGACTTATATGGAATGGTGTTCTTGCTTGTGTATGATTTTTTAAATATGCATGATAAGATACATAGACACCTGGAACACTAATGTGGGATTCCCTTCCCAAGGAAAAGGATGTTTAGAAACAAGAACTAGTCAAAGCAAATGTCATATAAATAGAAATAGTGGGTTACTGTTGTCACAGACAGAATCCTGGCAATTACAGTTTAGTGAGAAGTGCTGAGAATCCTTTGCTAGAATTCTAACTTGAAGGCCATGTCCTATCAGGGACCTTTGAAGGAGCTGCAGAAGAGGCAAGCAAGCAGTGAGATAGCCATCTTCAGGGGCTGTCACATAATCAACACAAATTCTCTTTGGAGCTGCCACTGGTCCCCAATCTCTCCAAATTCAGGAATGGGTAAGATACGTCTTTCAAAGCTGGCTCTTTAAAGTCAGCTTGCCCCATGGCACTCCTGCTGACAAGAGCAAAGCCGCTTATATGGTTCTATTTCTGTCACAGCTCCAGGAGGCAAATCCAGTGGTGCTATTGGAGGTGGTAGCAGCAGTGGCGGCTATTCTGCCAGTAGTGGCATCATCTTGGCATCTCCAGTGGTGACCACCTTGGCTACATTCCTACCCCTGGTGAAGAAGCCAAAGATGGACCAGATGGCAGACTTGATCTGCTCCGTCCTGGGCTCCTCCACCAGAGATAGGACCACATCCATTTCCTGAACCTCAGGAAGAGAGCGGGATGGGATGGCAGCCTCACTGAGCTCACCAAAATCATGCCCATGCCATCACTGGGACCTGCACTGGGGGAGGCAGGGGGGCTCCAAGCCCTCTGCAAGCTGCAAAATAAATCCAAAGAGTTGCATGTGGCTTGCGAGTCTCAGTTTGGCCACCCCTGATTAGATCATTTATACCAAACTTTAAAGAGTTAATCATAATATATCTTCTACCCTCCTTCCCCCAACCTGTTGGCCTCCAGATGTGTTGGACTAGAACTCCCATCATCCATACCCAGGATGGCCATATGCCACAGCAATACGTTGCAAAGCCATAGAAGGTCAGCGAGTGCTGGGCCCATGCTACTCATGCCACCTCTGGTGGCCCATGCCCCACTCCACTTGCTCATATAGCCAGTGTACACACCGCCTTGCAAGTAATACCTGAGAGGAGCTACTGTGCTAAGTAGAACAGACTCGGTGGCCCAGAATGATCCAGACTGAAGCGCTTCTCAGTCCCCTGAATTTCAGCAAGATGATTTACTGCATTCATAAGCTTCACCCACTGAAATCAAGGGAAATAAGAAGTGTTTCATCCTGGCTGCATCATAATCAATGGCTTAAGTCTGCCTACCTCTGAATTAAATTGTGCCTCTTGTCATTGTGTTGTAATCCCAAAAATATGTATGTGTACAGGTCTTTAGGAGCACCAGGGTTGTCTAAATATTTCTCAGTATTTACCCTGCTCTAAACTCAGCTTTACTTCTATGTATTCTTCGAAGCCTAAAATTATATTTTGTCTAGTTTTCATGTAGTGTTTATATATGGGCGTATGGGGTAAGCATAAAGCAGCACATCCTATCTGTCTTTCACGTAGAAGTGTGCATGCACACACTTGCAATGATAATTGACAGCTTTCCAGCATATGGAAATGCTGGCCTCTGGGGACTCTTCAAAAACAAGTTCCGTCAGAGTTGTCTGATGTGCATCAAGAGCCCAGTTCAGCTGAGCAGCGACTGGGCAGAACTATTGATACTGGCCTACTCTTATCCTTGGTTTTCTTCAATTGTCCAATGCACCCCCCCCCCCCCGTTCTTAGTTGCACCATCTCCATTTACTGTTGAACAATTGCATTTAAACTTCTCCATAAGTTTCTTCTTAAGTATTAAAGTTTCTCCCTATGGGTTGGACTATTCTTATACCCAATGACTTCAAAGAAAATGTCAAAAATGGATCCTATCATATGAGTGGGATACACACAATATGTGTCAGGGCAAGAGCTGAATATACTCGTAGGATAGAACTGCTTAAGGTAAGCTGGCTTTGACTTTGTCTGTTTTAAGGTGATTTCAAAGCATAAACCTACAATACTGAGTACTGAGATGGAGGAAGGCCAGACTTTGCTGTTATCTAATCCCATTATCTGCATCATTCAGAAAAACTAATCTAATCCAGTTTGCATTTAAATACTGTAGACTGTGTGCTTCTTTAACCGTTCAGGTACAAATAAAGGCAAAACTATTCATTGTGCTTTTCACTGCAATCTTGCACCCTGTTAGGGTGCTTGTGCTGAGTGGGATCTCAACAGCTCGGGCAGGCATGGAAGAACTGCCCCGGAGCTGACTTTATTACATTCTCTGAAACAAATGGTGTGTATGTGTGAAGGACGTTTTTCACATGGGAATACAAGTGGCATTCTGAGGATAACGTGCAGGTGCTCTTCAGACCAACATTGTCCCCGGATTATCAGGTGCCCTGCTGAATTGTGTGTTTGCATAATTCTGCGTGGTGTGCCAGCCATGTCCCTGTCTGAGTCGTACTGATTTAGTTGCACTTTTCCATTTTCTGGTTGCATCACATTTTGGCTGCTTGGAGGGGTTGTCAGTTACTGTCAAAAAGGAGATAGTGCAATGTGATCTCCTGTAGACACCAGGCAAAAAGAGGAGGAAGCCACCGTGAGTCAAAATGGTTCCTGGACATGACTGAACAGGGAAAGTGAACCAGTGATTTAGCCCTGCCATGTTCACCATGGTGGGTTAGCAGTTTGAGCAATCTAGGTCAGTCTGTTAATTCCTTCCCGCAATGCCATTTATATCGGTTTATCTATTAGGAATAGGTGAGAGATTAATTGGGGTTGCAATTTAATGCTAATTTACAAAATTCTCAGTTTCAGAATAAAAATATTAAGTTGTTGTTTACAGTATTCCAAATTTTGCACTCCAATTTGCAAATAGAAAGGGGGTGTATATATATTTGACAAATTCATAGAATAGGGGAAATGTGCACACAAATGCATGACTTCGGAAAAACTCACCTACAAAAAGGGTGCATCATGTGTGGGGTAACCCTTAAAGAGCATCATGTGGATGATTCAGCTGGTGAAAGATTCAACAGCAAGGTTGCTGAGCAGTGCATGGCACTGGAACATGTACAAAAATCCATGTAATTAGGTGAAATTTGTTCCTAATGGTCATCCTATTTTTGTATGGACTTTTTAAACATTCCGGACAGATGTGCAATAGGCTGCAACACGCTTCCAGTATTAAGAATGAGAAACTGGGGAAACATCATCCATGCTTCCCCCATAGGTTTGTGGGATATAAATGGGACAGGCAAATGTGTTGCATGTATAAATACAAGACAGCAGTCTTGAGTAAACCAATTTGCCCAGCTACAGAAGCACTACCAGGCATTTGGCGTTGAGAAATGACTTCATGCATTCTCGGTTTGCCAATCAGAAACATATCATTAAGAAAGCAGAAAGAAATAGTGGTGCAGTTAAGCTTAAATATCATGCACTTTGCATTAAAGGTCTAAAATAAGGCACACATGGATCGACCCTTCTTAAGTATTTGTGGATATGGATCCCATCAAGAAGGCCTCTGAATGGCTGCCAGAATGATACAGTTTCTGTCTTCAGGTTTTGTGCCATCTGAATTGAAACAAGTTTTGCTATTGCAGGTAGGATGTATCAGCCATGTTAGCTTCCGCATGAGCAAGAAATCCATGCCCTCAAGGTGAGATTGGGGTGGGAGGATACAAATCCAAATTGCAAACTGTGCTTATATCTAGTAATATGAGACGAGGATTGCAGGCTTTTGTTGTCCAGGAACCTGCACTGACTCAACAAGAGCCCTGTAGGGCCAACTGCCTTCTTTGCACTGTCTAGAAAGACCACCCTGCCCTATCCCAGCTTCCACAGTACTGCTCAGCACCCCATCTGTCTTTCCTCAGCACCTCTTGCCCATGCTTTCTTCACTGAGGAAGAGATGAGAGCTGTGGAGGTGGTGCTTCAGGGCTTAAGGTTTGGGGCTGCAACAGGCAGGTTCTCATGGGCAAACATGAAATAAGAAAGGATCAAAAGCCAACTAGTGCCCTTTTGTACCCCAAGGCAAGTCTATGCAGCCATCAGCTCCCTCCAACTCAGCCTGTGCTGTCATAGACACAGTGCTCCAGCAGCACAAGCAAACTTCAGGAAACACGAATCCTGCAAAGCAAATGACATTGGTGTAGCATATAAAACTGCTGCTTCCTTGCTGTGCTTGCATCATCTGTACAGATTCCTTCCTCTTTAGCATAACACTGAGTGGAACATTGCAATCAGCAAGCATTTGGGAGAGCATGGATACCTTCTATAACTGGCCGATTTAATTAATGCTGAAGGTATTCATATTGGAGGTCTTTGTGACCAAGCAGCTAAGTGGAACACTGCTTGCTCCTTCCAACATGGCAGATATAACATGAATGTTGGCTAAAGAGGAAATTCTACAACTGTATAACCTGTGCACTCCAGCACCCATCGTTCATAGTGGGCATTAACCATGCTGGCTGGGCCTGAATAGAGTGGAAGTCTTTTGGCATGTGGCACAACACACTTTCCCTACCCCTGGCCTTCACTGTGGCAATGCATTGAGTTTCAAGTTTCTGGCATGGGTGCCCCATTCCAATCACGTATGCCATATCTTTTGGAATTGGTTTCAGGGCTGTATAGCAATCTTTCTCTCTTGATGAAGAGGACATGTTCACAGAAACCAGCAGCTACCTAATGTAATCCAGTGCAGCTTCCGCAGTGAATACGGAAAAGACTACACATGTTAGATAAGAAAAGAAAGAGGGTGTGCGTTTTTTAAAAATGTGTTGTATCTGTCTAGCTTGATGTGGATACAAAGAAATGATCATGACACTCTGTGTTAAAAGAAATCTAGGTAGCAAACATGTCATGCATCTTATATTTACCCTTCTGTGTTTGTCATCTCACTCACATTTTCCATGAACTTCATGACAATAGGATGATTTCCTCATTAGCTGCTGCATTGGCTAGAAAACAATGGCAACCAGGTAAAATGCCCGAACTCTCTCCTTCCCTGCATGGAGCCACTGGAGGAACCACCCTGGCTTTTCTCCTGGAATATTTAACCAGGAGGCCTCTAAGTTCCCCATATTGCTTTCCACCACAGAAGAAGAGGTATTCCAGTGTTGGTAGGATGGTCACCTATGAATCTTTAAATGAGTGGTCACGCATCACCCAAAAAAGAAGACAGAAAAGGACCCCTATTGGCATCCAACTGGTTATGCTGATTAATTTGTGTATAGATGGAATGTTAGAAATACCAATGATACTTTAAATAGAAATGAAGTACAGCTGCTCAGAGAGGACTGTGATCATGGGAGATGGTGACCAGGTGAACTGTGCGCCTTGGTTCATCTCTCATTCAGGGGCTGTTGATGGGCAACATCCAGACCCAGCTCTTCCCTCTGATTTATTTATTTTTTCCTTCATACTCACATATGGTCCAAGAGGAGACAATAGTAACAAGTTTTAAACTCCTCTTGAAAACACACCTGTTTACCCTGGCCTTCCCTGGCCTGTAAGGGGCTCTGGCCATACTCCGTTGTGAGATCTTATTATATTGTACAGTTGTAATTATAATTTAATATGGACTGTTACATTGTCACATGGTATTTCAGTGTGAAGCATTTAGAGGTGCACACCTAGGCATATAACCGAAAGTCTGGGCGGCCCCAGGAGAAGTCAGGGTCTCAGCTTAGACCTCAGAAGTGCGCTCTGAGGGTGGAGCTGGAATTTACAGTGCTCTCCCTCTGCCCTCGCAGCCAGTGTGGCAGACTGACCTCAGACCCAGAGGTTTGTGGGAGATCCGGGGTGTGACAGGATGAAGAGAAAGGCTCTGCCAGGATGCATAGTGCCCCAGCTTGTCCTTGGCATCCTCTGGGACCAAAGATTCCAATGGCTTGGACATCTAAGTGGCTGCATGGAGGCAGAAATGCGGAGGTGACTTTCACATCTGAACTCCTTCCACATTAGCTCACACTGCCCCAAATTTTACTACAGTGAATTTGTATTGAGGTATTTTAATACATAATAAGTAAATGCCGTATTTGAACTGGACAGCCCTTCCAAGGGAGAACACCTTCAAACAGAGGACTATCTTCTGTAAAAGAGGATGTGTGACCACCCTAGGATTGAGCCATAGAAACATGTAGTGATCTAATGTCTTTTGATGAGAGGTAAGGTTTTCTTTATTCCTAGCAAATGGAGCCCTGTGCTTAATTAGAAATTATGACTCTACAATGCAAATATGAAGATTTTATATCTTTACAAATGTATGCATTGATTACAGATCATTGCCCTGGGACTGAAGAGGGCAACGGATGCACCCTGAGCTTCCACTGCTGGTGTTGCTGGACAGGAGATCGGTGGCAGATGAGAAACTGCAACCTTTAACTCCTGGAAGTAAAGGAAGTAAAGGAAGACTACCTAAGCCACCTTCTTCAATGACCAGTGAAGGAGCCACTACAGGGACCCTGCTTCCCCATTTGCTGCCTGAAGGAACCATTGGCTCCAACTGCCTGCTGTTTTAGAATGGCAGAAAGGAAAGGAAACATAGTCTGTTGCCATCAAGAACTGCTAGGTGTTTGGTGTGTGTGTGTGTGTGTGTGTGTGAGAGAGAGAGAGAGAGAGAGAGAGAGAGAGTGTGGGAGAGGTTGGTATTGCAACTACAAACAAATAAGACACAGATTCCTGGACACATCAGAGAAGAGCACCATGCAAAGAAAAGGCCCTGTTCACTGTTTGTCCAGCATCACAGTGCCAGTGCTACTTTTGATTGTGTACATACGCCAAGCCTAAAAGCTAGAGGTTTCCAAACACAACCTAATATTTTTAGGACTTCTGACTGTGTGCTACACCAGACAGAAAATTCTTCTCACACTCAAAGCATGGATGCTACAGAAAGCAATATCATATCCCCCTGGCAAAAAGAAAGCTGTTCATTCTTCTGCCAGATGTGTTTCTTAGAATGGTATATGGTGGCTGAGAGGCTCTATGTGGGATTTGTGTTTATTTAGGGCAAAGTCACTTCCTCACATCCTGCTAAATGTCACACTGCCACAAGGCTGACAAGCATCAACTGCAGGAGAGCTATGCAGAGACAGAACGGGCTGTGCCAATAGGACAAGGCTTGGATTTCAATGACTGGGGTCACTGCAGAACAGATGTAGCTGTTACCCCAATTGAATCACAGTGCACCTCTTTGCTTTCTGTATGCCAAGAAGCTTTGTTGGGCTGTAATGCCCCTCATGTCCAGACAGCATGGCCAATGGGGATGGGATGCATGGCAGGAGTTAGAGTCCACCAATTTCTGGGGACCTACATTTTGGAAAGGCTGGTGTAAAGCAGGGGTGGGTGACTTGTAGCCCTCCACATTTGACCTGAATCTCCCATCAACCTTAGCCAGCATAACCAATGGTGAAGAATGATGGAAGTTGTAGATAAAAATATGTGGAGAGGTGTCACAACTTGGTCAACACCGATGCAAAGGAGTGGTTAATGTTCACTAAAGCATTAGAGGTATGGGCACTGCTACATCCCTGGGAAGGGCTTGACTGTTATTAAGAGAAGTGGCCAGGGCGACTTCTTTTATATTGTTATTTATTTTATATTGTTGGTTTTATATTGTTATTTTTGTATTTTATTGTATTTTATTCTGTGCTGTGAGCCGCCCCGAGGCTTCGGCAAGGGGCGGCATAGAAATGTTTTAATAAATAAATAAATGAATAAATATTCCACAGTGGGTGCAGATTTTGTTAACTCTCTTCTGTCTGTATTTCATGAATTGTCAGGGATCTGCCATTCACTCATTGACTTTAATCCAAAGCTGCATAACTCCCTGTCTATTTCACCTATCTCTTCCTCATTGATCCACATGTGTGTAACTAGGCAGAAAAGAATAGTAGAGGGTGGATTGCTAGAGTGGCTCCTAGCGTGGCCAATCTTTCCAGGAAATTCCAGTTGCATAGCAGGCCCACGGAAACCATGCCAAGCCATGGTGGTACAGAGAATCCATACACAAACCATTGTTCTTATCATGGTTCCTAATGACCTCAGTTATTATGGTGAAACCATGACTGGTTTGAACAACACAACAAACCAACAATGGCAAAAACCCACCATGGCTTCTTCTGTTGTCAGAATCCAGACTCTGCTTGTCATATTTTTCTGGTTCATAATAAAATGTGCTTTGAAATTCAAGAGCCAGCATCCCCATACTATGACTGTTAATGCCCTATCTCTCCAGATAGTCAGCTTTTTATTACTTGGCCATAAAAGTGTCTCGTAAACAAAATTCCATTTTATCAGCAGAAAGGTGTATTGACATTGGAGACTTCCAAATGCCCTAAAGTACAAAAAAGCAAATTTTAAATAAAGATAAGGAACATTTTCTTTATTCTGCCCCCTCCCTTGCCAGGAAAAAAATCTTTCAAACACCAACAAAGATATCTGCTGCTTGACGAGAACTAGACAGAATAGAATAGAGGACTTTGCTTGTAGAAAGTGAATGTTAATTATAATTGAGGGCTGGAAAAATGGTAATGAGTTTTGAACTTTGACTTGTGTTTTCTTCCCATGATTATATTTTCAGGTCTTATTTGCTAAATTATGATGGCCAGATAAAAATGTAATTACATGCATAATTTATGTGATTTTTTTCTATTGCAGGAGTTAATTTTGCTAGGACGGTACTGGGGGAGATTTATTACACATTTAAAAAGAACTTTGCAGAGCAGTTTCTAACAAATATATTCAGCCATGATTCAGCCAAGGTTAAGCACCTTTAACTTGCATTGATCCCTGTGGGATAGATTTAAACATGCACTTAATTTCCCCATCGAAATCAATGGAACTGAAAACGGCTCCATCTGGCTTGGCACATCCCCTTCTATCGCAGTGTCTTTCTTGTCATTGTATCATTACAGACTTTAAAAAGGGGTAACATTAAAGCCTGATCTCAAAGACATTTTTCTGAGAAAACGCCTGAGATTTATTTTTTTCTCATCCCCTTCCCCAGAAAAAGAGGGCTGTGTTGTAATATTTTCTCCACCATGTTTTTTTTTTTTTTTTGGGCCCTGAAACAAAAGGAGGAGGCCCAAATTACAAAAAAAAGGAACCAAAGGGATGATTAAAATTGGCTGCAGGGAGAGCACCACCATCACAGTGGATATGTATAAAAGCCCACCTGGAGGCCTGTGGGGGAACAGTTCCCCTTGACATGCTGGACAGAGGCATGGAGGGAGCTATGGGGTTGTGGCGGCTAGCCCAGCTGCCCCTGTGGCACCACACCACTGCCCTACTCGCCCTTCGAATGCCCATTTGATATTCATCAGAAGTTCTTTGCACACACAGCATGTGGAACTTTTCCTCGTTTTCCTCACTTCTTTGTGGAACACCTAAGCTCCTCAATTATTAATGGTCACTCCTCTCATTGCACACCCTGTTCTGCAGACACAGAAGGCCTCACTCATCACTCCTTCCTCCTGTCCTTACAATAAACTCATTAATCTTTCAGTGCCATTCTGCTGAGTTTGTGTGAAGCCCCAGCCCCCGGCTTGCAGTCAGTTCACCTACTTTATTTGCCTCTTTGATTCCAAGGCCTTGTTTTCCCACTGCTCTTTGGAGGGATGTGTCATCTCGTGGTTTCACTGAACCCTCTTTTCCCAAAGCTGTCCTTAAATCTCACTTCATCAGTGAACTTTCTAAACTCAGACCATGACCTTGGCTGTGCAGTGTTCCTCATGTTAAACATGCTGGACTGGGCCGGTTTCTCTCTATGTTCCGGTTTCCTGCTGTCCTTAAGATGCCTGCATCCCAAAAGGCTCCTCAGTGGACTAATGTAGATCAATTGTCCTTTTGTGCATTGCTGTCACAGGAAAGGTGTTTATATGCTTTCTTCGGGAGGTTTTCATAACCTGTTCTTTTTTCCCAACAAGCATAAGACTATACTTACATAGTATATAGGGATGCAGGTGGCGCAGTGGTTTAAACTGCTGGGCTGGTTGATCGAAAGGTTGCCGGTTCAAATCTGCACAATGGGGTGAGTTCCCGTTGCTCCGTCCCAGCTCCTGCCAACCTTGCAGTTTGAAAGCATGCAAATGCAAGTAGAGAAAAAGGTGCCACTTCGGTGGGCAGGTAACAGCATTCCGTGCACTTCGGTGTTTAGTCATGCCGGCCACATGACCATGGAGACTGTCTGCGAACAAACGCTGGATCCCTTGGCTAGGAAATGGAGATGAGCACCACCCCCTAGAGTCAGCCATGACTGGACTTAATGTCAAGGGGAAACCTTTACCTTTTTTTAGCTCTATAAGACTATATCCCTTTGTGGTTTCTCCTTCCTCGTTTAAAGAACAGCAGCTGTTCTTTCTCCATGGTACAATGAGAACAACATCTCCATATTTAAGGTCTAGAACAGTATCAATTTAATTCTGCTGGAAGTAAGCATTGCTAAGTATTTATTTTTCAAGTAGATCTAAATTTGTCAATCATTCTTCTCTTTGATGCGGTTATGACAAGATACATATGTCATAAAATGGTTGTCATTTTAATACTAGTCCTCCTTTTATTTTTATACTGCTTTTCCAACTGATTTATTTTATACAATTGTCAACCATTCTGAAAATAGTTTAATTGAAGTAATACAAATGAAATGCCAAACGCTAGTGTGACCCTGGCCCCTTGCCTTGTTTATGGCCATCTTACCTTTTTTTAGAAAGCTACGGGATATGAAATTGGTCCAAATTGAAGGAGTCAGGGGGAAGATGGGTAAATATTCTTAAAGGCCTCCTACATTTCTTCTCTACCATTCAAACACTGCACAGATATTTGCCACGCAGTTAGCTATTTCCCTTTTCTTTTTTCCCAATCTCTTAAAATAAGGAATCCCATCTAATATTCAGAAGGACTAATTTCAGTTTCTTGTCAAGTCATCAACACATCTGACTTATGGTGACCCTAGGAATATATATCCTGCCTTTGACAGGCCTGCTCAGCTCCTGTAAACTCAAGACTGTGGCTTCATTTATGGAATTGACCCATTTCATACATCTTTCTCTTCTTTTCCTGCCTTCGACTTTCCCCCAACATTATTACTTTCTCTAAAGTCTTGCCTTCCCATGGGGAGTCTTACCTTCCCATGAGGTGCCTGAAATACTACATCTTCAGTTTTGTCAGTTTTGCTTCCAGGCAAAGTTCTGCCTTGATTTGATCTAGCTCTCTCTCTCTCTCTCTCTCTCTCTCTCTCTCTCTCTCTCTCTCTCTCGTCTTTCTGTAGGTCCAGAGTATTCACAAAGCTGTCCTCCAGCACCATGTTTCAATTCTTTTCCTATCAGCTTTCTTCACAATCTAGCTTCTACAAAAACAAGCAGAACACAATAGTGTGGGTAATCTTGACCTTACACTTTATTATCTTGTCTAGTTCCTTTGCTGAAGTCCTTCCAAGTCTCAGTCTTCTTTGAATTTTTTGGCTGCAGTCTCTCTTTGAATTGATGACTGAACTAAGAAATGAAAAATCTTTCACAATTTCAATTTCTTCATTGGTAATGTTAAAGCTGTGTAGTAATTCTGCAGTCACGATTTTAGGGGGTTTTTTTTAATATTCAGCTGCTGTCCTGCTTTTTCATGTCATTCTTATACTTTCATCAGAAGTCCTTTCTGTCCATTACTACTTTCTGTCTGTAATATAATATTGTCTGCATATCTTAAATTACTGATGTATCTTTCACCAATTTTCACTTCTTCCTCTCATCCTAATCCAGCTTTTCTTACAATACAGACAGAAAGCACATAATACACCCTTCTCTGATGCTTTTGCTTATAGGAAACCATACTGTTTCTCCATATTGTGTTTTAATGATAGTTCTTTCCCATGATACAGGTTATGCATCAGGAAAATCAATGCTGAGGCATACCCGTTTCTTTCAGAACCATTAATAGCTTCTTGGGATCTGCACAGTCAAAGGGCTTGCTGTAGCTTATAAAGCACAGACTAACCTTCTACTGAAATTACTTGGTATGCTCTAGTAGCCAGGGTATATTTGCAATAGGATCTCAAGTACCTCTTCCTTCTGGAATTCAGCTTCAACACGAGGCATTTCTTGGTCCATACAGTTCTTTGATTCTTCGTTGCAACATCTTCAGCATCACTTCGCTTGCATGGGACACTAATGCAATGGCCCTATACTTTTCTCACTATTTAGTAACTCTTTTTGGGGGACCGGAATGTGCATTGAATGCTTCAAATTTGTGGGCCACTGTTTCATTTTCCATATTTCTTGGAATACTCTAGCTAGGATTTGGACTGAGGAGTCTCTTCAGCTTGAAATAGTTCTGTTGGCAGCCTACCTACTTTGGGTGTTTTATTCCTCCCAAATGCTTTCAGGGCGGTTTTCACTTCACTTTTCAATATTGCAGGTTCTTCCCCCTGGGATTCCTCTTTGAAGGAGTCTGTCACCTTTTCATCTCTTCTGTACAGTTCTTCCATATATTCTTTCACCTTTTCTTTTATCTTGATCAGATAGTATGTGCTCCTCTTGGTCTTTCAGGATTCCATATCTAGGTTTAATTCCCTTTGATTTCTTTGATCTTCTGGAAGAGGCCTTCTGTTTCCCTCTTTTGCTCTTTTACTTCTTTGCACTGTCCAGCACAATCATTCTTTTTGTCTCTATGTGATAGTTACTGAATAGTTGCTTTCAGGGTTCTCACCCTATTTACGCTATCTTTTGGTCCTTAGCCATTGTGAGTGTTTCTTCCATCATCCATCAAGGCTTTATTTTTTTTTAAAATGCTGCAAGAATGGTCTTTTTACATTCTTTCCTAATAATGTCTCTGGTTCAGGTCCACAGTTCTATTTCATGGTTAACTGAGTTCAGTAGTGCAAGTTTATTCTTTATGTGGACTTTAAATTCCTTGGGGATTTTACTTAGGTTGTATTTTGTCGCTATGCTTCTACTAATTATCTTCATCTTTAATCTGATTTTTGATCATTCATGGCCATTACCACAATCTGTTTCTAGTCTGTTTTGGCAGTAAGAATGCAGACTGTCCATATCTTGCTTCCAATTACATAGTCTCTTTGGTTTCCGCAATCGCCATCTAATGATGTACATGTATACACTTGATCTGGTCAGTTGCTTGAAGTACATATTTGTGATAAACAGATTGTTGAATTTACAAAATTCTATGAGATTTTCTCCAGCTTCATTGCTTACCCCTGGACCAAACTGCCTATCAACTTTTGATTCTGCTTTTTTTTCCCATTTTCACATTCCTGTCCCCTATGATTGTCAACATGTCTTGTCTGTTATCAATTTCCTCTCGGATTCCTGCCTTTTTTCATTTCTTCCTCAGCATTATGGTTATGTTGATCATTTTCCAAGAATTCTGATTGATATGATTTGGACACACTTTGCAGGATAATCCCCCTTACTGCTTGTGCTCCATTTTGCCACTTCATGTCTTCTGAGGTTGTCATTTCCAGAGTAAAACACTGTGTTTTCTGACTGAAAATGTCTCATTCTGGTCCACTATGGTTCACTTACACCAAGTACATGATGCCTAACTGTTCCATTTCTTATTTTATTATTTCCACTTTGACTTGCTTCATATTTCTCACATTCCATGTGCCAATTGCATGTACTGTGCAGCACTGAAGTTCATTTCACCTCTGGGCATGCCAACTGCTAGACTTCCTTTTGGTTTTGATGAGTTTGCATCATTAGCAACAGAGGTTTTTATACTTGTCCTTTGCTGTTCCCCACAGGTTGGTTGAGTGTCTTCCAATGTGGGAGTGTCATCTTCCAGCACTATCTCTTGTTTCATTTTGGACTGTTTCATCACAGGAATTTCAAGATAAGAAAATTCTGAAGTGGTTTACCACTGCCTTCTTCTGCAGAGTGCCAACTAGAGTTCGCTTGAGCATCATTGCCATTGTCAGTGAAAGGTCCTCCACCAATGTTCTCTTCAACTAGATAGTTGCCCTTTAGGAGTTTCTCTTCCTCCACCAGAAATGTCCATTTTCTTCTCTTCTGTGTCCTTTACACCTGAAAAGGGTGAGTGCCTCTTAGTCTGGTGTCTCCCCTTTCACCATTCTATCTTGGGTCACCTTGCTAGGATACCAGACTAGTGAGTAAATCTGGCCTCTGGCCACATTGCTTTTGGCTGAAACTCTCTAACCTCCTCAATATGTTAAGGTTTTCATCCAAGAAGAAGATTAATTTCAATACAAAAGTTAAACATGCCTCTCTTTTTCTCTTTCAAAAAGAAATCAGTGCTATTGCTTTAACTTGATAAATCCCAAATCCATTTTTAGCCTAATAGAATGCAAAATGTATGCAAAAAAGAGATATTATGCTTACAATATTATGCTAGTGCCTACTTCATTCTTGCAATTGTACTGATATGGGATATACATATGTACAAGTATACACTAGATGAATGTATATTAAATCATACTCTCACACATGCACGTTCCGCAAAATTGCTTCATGCTGAAGGATGAGCAGGTTTTCCCAAGACCTTCTTTTCCTTTTCTCTGGGTTGAGTTCTTTCTGCCCTGTATTTCTTTCACCCAGAAGACCAATTTCAGCAGGAGAACTTCAAAATTAGTTCTAGGACTGATGCAAGTGGGGATCATCACAGCTTACTATCCTCTCTGTCCATTTCACTATAAGAAAATCTTCTGGATTCACCACTTCTGATCCAGGTTTTGCAGCACCAAACCAGTATGGTTAGGAAGGCTACAGCTGGTAATGGTCCAACCTGATAACTTACATAGACTTTTACATCTGTGGAGCCAATCTAAATGCCCAGGAAGGATTCAGCTGGGGGCAGGTGGAGGGAAAAAAATCATGGCTACCTGATGCTGAAAAAGCTGAATGATGGAGAGTGGTTGCGTAAACAAAAAGAGAAGGAAAGGCAGGAAGCAAAAGAGAGCAGTAAGAAAGGGAGATGGAAGAGGGGAGAAAGCAGCATGAGAAGACAGAAAGTAAAGCTTTCCAGGAAGGGAGGATGGAAAAAGGGAGAGAGAACTGCTTACTTTCCCTTCAATGGGTGACTAAATCATGCCCCTTCATTCCAGTGATGAGGCAGCAACCTGTTTCCAAAACTGAGGTCAGCTTCCCAGACATAGGCTTGTGTTTCAGCCCTTAATGTAGGGCAAGTCACCCAAAACCAAGAAATTCCCCTGGCTCTAAACCTGCTAGCTTACCCAGTCAGGGTTGGAGGCAAAGGGAATCTTCATGAAGAACATCACTAAGACAGAAGTCCTGACAGTATGCCAAGTCATGGATATTGTGGTTCTGTTTCCTACCTGAGAGGAGATACCTTGAAGCTTTACCAGTGCAGGAGAGAATGTGTCTATCATTTAAAGTCAGTGATGTAAATCAGCTAAAGTCAATAAAATCTCAGGCAAGCAGGACCCATGTGTATTTTATTTCATGGAACCTCTGGATCAGATGGGCTTTCTTGTATCCCTTTGTAATGACCCTCTCGTACTTACCGATATGCACAGGTGCGTGGCTTAAAACACTGCAAATACAAGAAAAGCAATAGCATTGTTCATGCATAGAGATTATTTGTCTCCAGTGTTTTGTAATGAATTGCTCCTGAGCTCCTGTGCGTTTGTGAAACATAGGTATATACCAGATTTCATTTCATTTTACAGATCCCTTGAAAATGCAAACTCAAGCATGAACAGGAGAGCACATTCTCTGATAATGTTTGCAGATTTCCAAATCTGTATTTGCACTAGCAAAATGTACATGTTAAGACACATGCACTCTGAAAATTCACGTTTTCATGCTTTTGACAGTGGGGATGAAGTAAATATGTTTGAAGAAAGCTTACTTTTCCCATTCAAAATACACATTTCTTCATGCAAGTGAACTGAAAAAGCAAGTCCCTAGTGAAAAACCAGGAGAAAAGAGACTTGATCTAACCAAATGTATGATTCCATGAAGATAGCTTTCTTGAGATATTTTTCCAATGTGCCTAAGTGCACAGGAAAACTCCAGGCAAAATTCTTTAAAAAATTATATGATCCTAGGTAGAATCCTATAAAGATTTTGGTTGGTTGTTTTTTGTAACCTTATATCGAAGTGTACAAGTACAACCTCAATGGATGTGGTGGTGGGGAGGAGATGTGAATGGACTAAAAGTAGTAACAAGCACATTAAAGTTTAAGAACAGCACTTCAAACACATGAGGATTTACACTAACAAGAAGAGTGGAGGTTTCCTCATCCACTAGATTCACTTTGGAAGCAGTATAAAAATAAAAGGAGGACTAGTATTAAAATGAAAACCATTTTATGACATATGTATCTTGTCATAACTGCATCAAAGAGAAGAATGAATGACAAATTTAGATCTACTTGAAAAATAAATACTTAGCAATGCTTACTTCCAGCAGAATTAAATTGGTACTGTTCTAGACCTTAAATATGGAGATGTTGTTCTCGTTGTGCCATGGAGAAAGAGCAGCTGCTGTTCTTTAAACTAGGAAAGAGAAACCACAAAGGGATATAGTCTTATAAAGCTAAAAAAAGGTAAAGGTTTCCCCATGCCATTAGTCTAGTCCAGTCTGACTCTTGGGGGCGGTGCTCATCTCCGTTTCCTAGCCAAGGGAGCCAGCGTTTGTCTGCAGACAGTCTCCGTGGTCATGTGGCCGGCATGACTAAACACCGAGGTAAAAGCAGGTAATTTAGAGCTCTGAAATCTGTAGAGAAAAAAACAGCCTGGCTCAAATGCAATAAACAAGTACATAAACTAGTGCATCCAGATATGCTGGGCTACAACTTCCAACAGCCGCAGACAGCAGAGCAGTTGTCATGATGGGAGTTGTGTGCCATCCAGTTACTAATGTCTCTGGATGACTAACAGCATAAATTGATGACCCACTCTGGCTGCAAATTAATAAAATACAATAATAAAATTCAAACATATTAAAATATTGATCGAATAAAAAGGTCTTGACCTGGCACCAAAAAACATAAAATGGCGGCGCCAGGCGGACCTCTCTGGGGAGTGCATTCCATAGTCGGGGCACCACCGCAGAGAAGGCCCTCCTCCGGGTACTCTGTCTCCTAACATCTTTCACAGAGGGTTCCCAGAGGAGGGCTTCTGCTGCCTATCTCAGGGGGTGGGAGGGCAAATAGGGAAAAAGGCGTTCCTTTAGGTATCCTGGTCCCAAGCCATTTAGGGCTTTATAGGTAATAACCAGCACCTTGAATTGAGATTAAAGAAGGCTGCTATAACCAGTCTTCTACTTGATGCTGTATATCCCTGAAACACATCATACTACGAAGTATTTTTTAAGCCCATACATTGGATAGGGCCCCCTGTGCTGCAATTATCCATTGCTTCAACAAAAGTGGACCGAATATACAAATAAGTGTTAATTGGAAGGAACCATCTTTATGCCATCTTTCAAATACTGAAAGTGTTGTAAGGTCCTCAATTCATTGCATTTATAGCAGGTGAGTGTTCATCCTTCCAGTGTGCTAATGTCAGGCTTTTAGCTTGTCAAAGGGTGCAGAAAATAAATTTCTCCTACCATTCCTTAGTTTCCATGCAGCGGACAGTGCAAACATTTTGAAAGTATGTGTACATCAGTTCCTATTAAGAACTGCTCCAGTACAATATTGATCTGTATAAGAAGCTCCTCCCAAACAGAGGTAACTACTGGACATTGCCAAAACATATGCTTAAATGAAGTATTACTAATATTGCACTAGAATGAAGCAATCCTTTATTAAAGAGACATCGTAGGATCCAAAGACATGAAACAAATGTTTTTGCTGAATAAGATATAGGCTAAACAGGTCGATGTCAAAGGGGCAATCCACCAATTAGGCATTTTATGGTGGTTCCCACAGGAGCTTCTCAAATTGTGAAATATGCCTTTGGATCCACAATGGTTGGGGATTAAACATGTTAAATAATTAACCTTTGGTTCGAATCCAGATTAATCGTACTTAGGTTAGACCACTGAACTAGCCTAAGTCCCATAGATTTTCGAGTCAACTAAAACAACAATTAAGTCTTGATCCAACCTATAAGCACAATTCTGTACAAAGCTACATTAACAGTGCCACTAACTGGGAATGTAAAGTTTAAATGAGAATAAGGCATACTAGTAGGTCAGTTAACACTACCCAGTACATGAATAGCAACATTATGCTCACATTAAGCAATTCATTCAAGAGTTCACATTAAGAGTCCTAAGAGTAAAATATGTCATCCACATCAAACTGTCAGCCAAAGAGGAAAGCAACTACTAGATACTTCAGCCAGCCCACCCTCAAACAGTAGAGATTCCCCTTTCACAGGGTTCTGTGTTCTGAGCCACGAAAGACTTCCTTTATCTTTCAGCCTGTGCCAACCGGAAAAGGGAAAATATAATGGTGAAAAAAGTGGTTCTATCCGTCTATCCTTTGAGATACCAGGCCACACTAAATAGAAAATGTCAAAGTTTTCTCACTATCACACTTCAAAGAAAAGTAATTTTAGCAAGCTCTGGAAGAAGCACAAGTCAGCAGCAGCGTTGTAGAAAAGATAGAAATGCGATTCACTCAGGCTAAAATAATACCCTTGATTTGAAGGATAGAGGATTGTTTAACATGCAGACCTGGTCCTGTTTTCTTGTTTTGCTTGGTTTTTTATGGTTAAGTGTGTTTATGCTGAAAGTAGCACATTCTAATAGGAAAGCTTGAGAAAGTGCAATTACTCTATATTATTGTACACATGTGTGATAATAAAGAGCTCACTAATGCTAATATAAAAACAAGTCAAGTTTGAAAATATCTTCTCAGAAATACAGATGGAGTTGTAAAGGGTCACCTGCATTGTAGAGAAAAACAGAAATTTACATGCAATGCAATAAATAAGTGAAAATGTCAACAACTGGCACTGAGAATTCATTATTTTGAAATGAAAATCATACACTAGGGAAGAACATAACTAGGAAAAAAAGCAAAGAAAATCCCTGCTGTGATTTGCAGTACATAACTGATTTCACCATGTATCTGTGTGCTAGCACCCACTGCAATGTGATGGATATATTTACAAAAAGTGTATGCACCTGTGACCAAGGGGGGGGGGTCTCTTTGTTATTGAAGCCTGAAGGGCAGAAGCAGGTTGCTTTCGGTCAAGATGTTCTAGAAAGCAGCTGGGGTCCTAAGGTGAGGGAAGGCAAGCTGAGGCCATCTAAATGTCTTGAATTACTGCTCTCAGACGCTCCAGACAACACGGGTCAAACATTTGTGTAGGAATAATCGAAAACATCTAGAGGGCATCAGGTTGCCTAGTTCTGAACTAGAGTCCTTCAGGTGATCTGTCAGCTGACTCTGTTCTGCAGAAAATTTTAAAACCATCAAATCTCCTTTATTTTCAGCCTACCCTGGACAGCAGTGGAGAGATTGATTGCTCTCTTAGGGCTCAGCTCTATGCATATTTAGACAGAAAAATGCCCTACAATTCCCAACATCCCTTAGCCAGCTGTACTGGTTGAAGAACACTGGGATATGTAGGACTTTTCCCTGCCTAAACAAGGGCAATGTTGAACCCTTGGAGGCAAGCCCAAAGCAGTTGCCTGAAGTAGTATCTACAGCCAATCATAAAAGGTGGGAATATTCTCACTGGACTGGTGAGTTTCCTAAAGTAAAAGCAGAGGAATATAAAAACCTATTGTCATGTAATTTGGTTTTGTTGACAGAGGGAGGAATAAAAGTAAGTGGGATATTATTATTACAAATATATGATCAGAACTGCCTGCATATTTCTATTTACATCTACTTCTGTGACTGTGCATCTAAGTGTTGCTATGCATCCATGAATGAGTTCCAGCCTAATTTAGATTTGGACAAATGTTGTTATGGGAGCTGCGAGTCACACTGAAATTACACTTACACTTCTGTTAGTGGAATAATATTATTAAAGACACAACAGATCCTAAAGAGTTCTGCCTTCTTGGCAGCTGTAAAGATGATATAGGATGACATGCCAGCTGATCGGCTCATTTATTCAACAATCATGTGGGTCTTGGCATTCTCTGCCCCTCAGTTATTCAACTGTCAATTTCTGTAAGAAAAATAGTAATTGTTAAATTAAGCAAAGAAGCAGAAATCCAGCAGCATGCTGAAAAGCAGTAGCACACATCCAGAAAATTAGCTTTATCAACAGAATGGTGGGTAGCATAACTCATTTTAATAATGATGGTCTAATAATGATGGTCGCTTGTGAATCCTGCATGGATTACAGGAAGCTGCCCGGCATTTTGATTGGGAAGGGACATGCACTACTGGTAAACAAGACAACAGAGTTTGCTATAGGTTTTAGCAGTGAAAAGCAATTGGGTGGTAGAAAAGAAATGTCTGTTGGGCCCATATTCTCTACCACAAGTTTAAAGGTAAACACATTTATTGTGGTGTAAGGATTTTAGATTAATGACATTTTCTAGAAACTCTTAGTTATGTGTATATCTTGCAAGGGATGAGTGGAAGTTACATAGCTGAATTCTGAAGTATGCTCACCGAGCACAGTTCAAATGCAGTACATTTCTGAAAAGATGTGTTGCCCTGGCTCTAATACAATCCATTACTCAAGAAATTTCTTGGATAATGTAGTGCAACGTTTTAGCTTTGTTTCATCTCTTTTCATCTCGTTTTGTCTTACGTCATCTTTTCTCGTCTCGTCTTCATTCTACTTCTTTGCCGCCCCATAACCCAAGTGTCCATAACATCAGCAATGCTAGTGGTGGAGCACTGGATCCTTTCCCAAAATGTGAAGCTATGGTTGCTCCTATAAACATCTACTTGGATGTAAGCACAACTGATCAATAGACACATCGTTATGCATAATCAAGTTGTACTGAAATGTGCCTGGATGAGCTTTGGTGGAGAAATGAGGGCTAAACAGGAGTTCTGAAGACTGCAAAAGAGCTGCAATAAAGCACGGTTGCTTGCGTGTTTGTTTAATATGCCCTTCCTCTGACTGCATGCTTTAAATAACACCTGATATGATTACTCTTGTTAGGAGAAGAAGCAAGTCCTCATCTATTACAATAGGAATGAGTAAGTTGGGGTGAGATTCTATGACCACTGGGTGCAGCATGTTGGGAGTTGTATGACTTTTTCTTACCTACGCCTGCATAGGATTGTGTTTCATTCATTTCCAGTCTGTGCATGGTTCAGATGTTTTCTGTCATAAATCTATTCTCCCCTGTTTTCTATGCTGGTCTGCAATTAAAACTATGTATCAATACAAAAATCTTTTTATGAGAAGCTAAAATATCTCCTCAAGGAATTAGAGGATATGTTAAATTTGCAACTTTCTTGGAAAAGTATTTCAATGGTGTGCCAAACCTAGCAACATGCAAATCAGCAAAACTCAAGCTGGTCACAAGTTCTCTAATTTCATCTCAAACTTTGCTCTGTCTCGAGTCCATATAAGAATGTATTTGCTTTTCTACCAAAAAAGAAAAACTCTGTGCACATTTTGATACAGATATTTCTAAATGTACACATTCCTTGTACACATTTTTAAATGCATGCATTCTTTTCCCATTGGCTAAAGTGTATCTGTGCATAGCCAGGGTGAAGCAGTGCTATAAGTGTTGGCTGGGACTCAGCAGATCTGGGTTCTAGTTCTTATCCAACCATGGAGCTGGTCACTGTCTCTCTAACCTACCATGCAGGGAAAAAACAATTAAATAGTCTAATAGCAAAATATGACTATAAAGCCAAGGAATGACTTCAAGTCAGATAAAATTATAATAACTTTAGATCTGGTTCCTGTATGCCATAAACATAAACATGATATGGTAATGATATGATTGGGTGTTATAAACACATCTGACAAAATGGAGAGGGATTTTTTGTTTCATACAAAAGGATTATACTAACCCAACAGCCAAAATAAGCATAAATGGAGAAAAATTGAGCATACTAATGCATACTGAAGAATGAGATGAGATTGCCCCTTATTGGCAGTATTGTTTGTCTTGCAGAAGAGCCAATATGGTGCAGAGGATAAGAGTGCTGGACTGGGACTCAACAGATGATCCTGGTTGCAGTCTTATACACACTTTCCTGACAATAAGTCCCATTGAACTCAGTAGGATTTACTTCTGAGTCAACATAAAAGGATTGTACTGATATTTGGCCTGATGATGCTAGTAAATGCAGAATCCTAAGCCACATAGGGTATTTTGCATATCCATGGCAGCTTCTGTGATACTCCCAACCAACCAGCATTGTGTGAATGAGGCTCTTGTATTGTACGAATAGCTCCAATCAGCTGTTTGGGAAAGGGAGATGCACTGGGTCCTTCTCTGCTCTGCTCTCCCTTTGAATGGCTGATTGGTGCCATTCACAGTCTCTAAGGAAGGTGTTATTGTGAAGATTTGCATCAAGGCAGAGAGAGCAAGACTGCCATGGTAGTAAGATGCCACACCAAAATGTGGAGCAATCATTCAAGAAGACATGGTGCCACCTTTTTGTATAATGACAGATCCTATCATGATGACAGGACCTGCTTTGCAGTTGATTCAAGTGCTCTACCCCTTTTCCTATTAAAGTGATCAGTGCAATGCTCTGGATTTGCCATCACATCTGCCGAAGAGGCTTTTAGGAGCATATTTGCTTTTCAGATCCTCACAGCAAAGACTTCAAGGAGAACTCTCCAGACCTGATCATAGCAGTAGATGAAGCGATGCAGAAAGGCCCTCAAGCAATCTGCAGGGTTTTCCTGTCAGCAACCTGAGGCAGTGTCAGCACCACCCTTGGGGACTTCGAAGGAAGCTTTTGTCAAGTTCACACATGCTCACATGGAAGACTCCTGCAGTCTCAGGTAAGGTTTACTCAGAATATATGAATCCCTTTTCCAGATAAGGGGTAGAAATGTCACAATCAAGTATGTTCCAGCAGTGGGCTTTTTGTTCTACTCTAATCAGTAGGAGTACACAAAGCACAAAAAGCTGGATTACATTAAAAGAAGGGAAATAAATTTAAATATCAATGCTTTGTAGCTGGCTTAGGCTGGTACCTTTAGCATACACAGGCTGAAATGCAATCTTATGGGGATGGTGCTGTTGCCACTTGAAAGCAGCTTTCTATCTTTCATAGCAATATCTAGCAAACTAAAGCATGGGATATCATTGCTTGGTTGAGATGGACTTGAGGCTGTTTCTTAGGGATGGTCAGAACTGTCAGTTTTACATGGCAATTTTCATTTTAAAATCTCAAATTCTTTCTGAACATTTTAGGGAGAAACTCATGAAATTCAGTATTATTTATCAAATAAGGAACCAAACACATTTCTCACTAATTTGCACTGATCCTCTCTCTCTCTCTCTCTCTCTCTCTCTCTCTCTCTCTCTCTCTCTCTCTGTGTGTGTGTGTGTGTGTGTAGTTTTTCCCAGCATGGAGAAGGCTTCTATCTAACTGCTAAAAAATTGGAGTCACTCTTAAGGAGACAATCCTAATTCAATTCGGCACTAACTCAAAGCCTTTTAACAGCTGAGCTCTCAAAGCCCTCTGCCTACAAGGACGTATCTTCCATTTCACTTTCTCTTCCCATTAAATTGTCCCTCCAACACACACCCACACACAAAAATCCTCAACTTTTTTCTAGCCCTTTGTGTAAGAATTTATGAATGGTGGGCAATTAAAAGTCAAAACAAACAAAATTCTCACCCATCCCCAGAGTCCCATAATTTCTAGTTCAGCCTTACTGAGAAACAGGTCACAATGGCAATTACTGAAATCTCCACATTCTTTTTTTCAGCTAGGAAATTCACTCTTGACAAACCAGGCAATGTCTGAGAAGGTCTTTAATCCCAACGAAGCTGGTGGTTAGTCAGTCCTGGCCTATTTCTCACAGTGGAAAGATTTCCTGTAAACATTACTGATTTACCCAATAGTAAATGTTCCAGCTGATTGGAAAATTGTTTGTGTTTTTTCAATGCTAGGTCATCAGCTCCTTGTGACCTCCTAAAGCAGCAGACTTATTCTTCCTTCCTAAGCTACAATTGCTGAAGTTTTGTAGGCTTTTTTGATTTTGCTTCCATAAATGTCAGTCGCAGAGACCAATAAACAGTACAGAAGTCAGCTTCTCCAGACACTAAATATTTGTGGCAGGATTTCTCTAACAGTTGTTTCCTACACTCATTATGCAGTCCCTATGAAACAAGTTGCTGATCGATCTCCTATTGAGTGGTAACATTCTAAAAAAATTAGATAACTGGACTGGCCCATGTGGATTATTTTTCACAGTTTGTATAGCCCTTCCCTGTAATAGCAAGATGATACTTTCTTAAGCTGATTTCTTCTTTCTATTATTATTAGTAGTAGTAGTAGTCCTAGTAAGCTGAACCTTACTTGGCATTTGCAAAATATGAATTCATCATCATAATATGGCTGCCTAATATTGAATCGGGCAATTATTGTGTGTAGCTCAACTGCTTCACCTGGTAGTTCTCTCAAGGGTTTCAGATGAAGATCATGGGCACCTCTGCTTCCTGGGATTCTGCTACCTGCCAGGAACTGCCAGGGACTGAACTTGGGGACACTCCTTAATTACCGCACTGAGAACTTCCTAAGGAGAGCCCTGCTGGATCCTACTGAAGCTGCATCCAATCCAGCATTCTGCCTCCCAAGATGGGCCACTCAAAAGTAGGGCCATCTCCCATTATTGTTCCCCATCAAATGGTGTTTTTATGAGTCTGCCACCTCTGACCACAAAGGTTCCAGTTAACCATCACGAATAACAGCTAGTGGTAAATTGAATCTTCATAAATGTATTTAATGGCCTTTTAAAGTAATCTAAACTCATCCTGTGGAAGTGAAAATTAAATTAATTTTGTGCTGAGTAAAGAAATCCTTTCTTGCTCGGCTTGACTTTTCTAGCAATGAATTTGATTGGATGTCCCTGAATTCTAGTATTGTATGTGTGAGGGAGATGAGGGAGAGGGAGAGGGAGAGAATGACAGAGATGAATGAGAGGGAGAAAGTGAGGAAGAAGAGACTCTCCAGTTTCTCTACATCATGTATAATTGAAATTATACCATGTTCCTCACCTTAGTCACCACCCCACCCACCAAGAAAGGAAGAAAGAATTAAAGGACCATATAATTTAGCCTTTCATCACAAGGAAAGGGAAAGTGGTACCTCTTCACCAGGTATGTAATGTCTTTTTTGAGATGTGACATACAGAAATGAACATATTACTACAAATCAGAAACACAATCAGCACCTGGGGTTTGGCTTTTATATGAACTGAGTTCCGGCTTCTAGCCTTTCTAATGCAGCTAATCATCTGGCTACCTCAGGGGTGCAGAACCTCTTGCAAGCCAAATTTGAATCTCCTTTCAGAGATGCTCTTGAAGGCCACCTTCCAGTGATGGCTGGGTTCAAAGGCAAAGGGGGTGGGGCCAAAAAGACCAGCTTTTTGTAGCTTAAAGCTCTTACTGCCAGCAATTAAGCCTGAGGAAATCCATTTCAAACTTTTAGAATGGGAGAAATGATGCACAAATACTGGGAATCTGCCACCCAATTGTTTGTCTGGGGGAGAGGGGTGATAAGTCCTTCTGGAGATCCATGGAAGCTAGACAGGACCCCTGGAGGCCAGATTTGGGCACTGAGCCTGAAGTCCTACACCCTGTATTACCCACTTAAAAATCCAGATCAACAACTTTTCTTTTTTGCAAAATAGCATACCATTCTTGAAGAAGCTGCACCTTGAAGAGAAAAGACCAATTTATAAAAGGAGATACTACAGCTAATTAAGGTCCAATTCATACAGTAATCCAGGACAAGGTAGCCTCTTCATGCGATGAGCAAGATAGTAACCCCTCAGCTTTGTGTACAAGGTTTAGTGAGGTATTCTTCCTTTTGTTGACCATCACAGGGTGCTATTTTTTAGGATTTTTGAAGTACAAACGAAGGACTGTCAGTACAGTCAATACACAATTTAATTTCACTACGCTTGCACACTTTTGGCTATGACAACCCTTTTGTTTCCTGACCAGACAACTAAGAAGAATCTTGCTTCAGAGTAAATTGAGAGCAGATGAGATTCCTGGAGAAAGGGCTGGCTAGTTTTGGAAGATAATTTATATATAATAATGTAGGGTCATGAAAAGTGTTACGCTTGAATTTGATTTAAAGAACTGGGTAGAAATAATGTTTAGATATAATACTTCTAAACATTCTTTCTTAGATATAATTTAGGGACTGTAAATGAGGGCTTATGACTTCACTGAACTGTTTTCAAGGGTGCCCTTAGCACAGATCTGAGTGAAAAAACAAACAAAGATTGTGTCAGCTTGACGTAGAACAGCTGACAATTTCAATAACCAATAACAACAAACATGAAAACCAGCAAATAAAGACACTGTGATGGTACCCCTATCCTTGCTCAAGCAATTCAGCAAAATAGGCACTTCACTTTCCACTCCTCGGTTTCTCTGTCCACAAATAGCCAGGAGAATTTTGAGAGGCCATTGGCACTTGTGCTTCTGGTATCATAACAATGCAGTCATCAACACTTCAGATTTTACAACACTGTTCTAGCGCAGCATTTGATATATCCCATCGCTTATATGGTGGGATGTATCAACCGCCTTCAGCACTGGGCTGTTGCTGTTATCATAACACTTTCTTAAAAGCCCTTCCCATAACCTTTCCACATTGATTTCTCTGGTGATGAATCTCAGCCTATTGCAAAATAATGGTGCTCATTCTAAAATGCAAGCAAAACAACTCTTCTTCCTGTATCAGGGGTGGGCAACATAATGTCCTCCAGATGCTTTGAAGCGCCTCAGTCCCAGCCAATTGTGACTGGTGAAAACATAAGATAAACCTGAATTTTTGAAAGGGAAAATGGAGAATTACCAAGATTGGGTAATAATGGGTGAGGCACATACTGAGGTCAGCAATCCTCTGACCAAGCAAGAGAGGGAGAGAGAATGCATGCGATGGTGCCATTTTTAAATGTCCTCATCTCATTGATGAAGAGATGCATGTACGGTAGGTATCCATTATTCTGTTCCATTCCATGTATGTGTTAATCTCTCCACCCCACTGTGTTTTGAGCAGGATTGGATCCAGATTTAGAAAGCATGGGTGCAGAAACTGGCATCGCTGTCCCTTCCTTGCCACAACAGTCCCAACAGCCCCATGTGTGGCCAGGGCACCCTACAGAATGGGGCCGGCTGTGGGCAATATCTAAAGAAGATGCAGAGACTCCTTTTATGAGAAGAGTCCTTCTGTCAAATGAAGGCACATGCTGGATCCAGCATGATGCATTTAAAAGCATATTTGCTTTCCAAATGCACTTAAATGCCCATTTTTCACCAAACAAGTTTTTAAAAGTGCACTATCTCTCAAAATGACCACTTAAATATCATTTTGATATGATTAAGTGACCAAGAACACCATTATAACATTCAGGGAAGTGCAAAATCCTCTAGGTAAAGTTGGATCCTCATGTTCATCCACTGAATTGCACATGAGGACATTTTGGGAAGGATTTCACAAACAGCAAATTCTTCAAGTGGTTCAACATCTGTGCGACATGATCAGTGTATCTAAAATAAACTGAAGGGGGACAGAAATGCTGTTGTGGAGGTACCCAAGATGTAGGGTGGCGGATTCAGGGCAAATCCCAATCAATAGCAGAAGACTGAGCTGAATCTGGAACTGCAATGACACCTTCCTGCTGCAATAGGGAGTTCATCCCGAGCCCACTAGATGGCAAAGCTGTTTTGGATACCCCTATTTTACCCCTTCCTGGCCATAACTCACCAGGAGAAATGCAACCAAAACCAGTAAAGTAACTCTACTTAAGCGAATTTTCTTGGGAAAATCCATGGATGTTATAGAGGAACCTCTTGCCAGCCAGCATAGAAACATAGAAACTGAGTGAGCCAGAAGAGGTCTCCCAGGCCATCTAGTCTGACCCACAGCTCCAGCCGGCTCCACTCACAACATGCCCACCATGTGCTTGTCTAGTCTAGCCTTGAACACTCTCACTAGACATTTCTAGCATCAGGGGACCAAATCATGCACTGATTTAACCATGTATCAAGCAGAGAAATCTTTGTTTTTTAATCTAGGCTAGATGCCAATAGAGGACTTTTAAGACCTGAATCAGGCTTTCTATGCCTGCTAAAGAATACAAATGGAAAGAAGATGCAGCTGCTGTGCATGTTTAAAGGAATATTGGTTTTGGCCTTGCCTGATAGCCAGTGTTGCCCACAGGACCAGGGATCAGACTGGCACCATGCTTTCTGAGACATTTAGTCAGTTCACCTTGCCCTGCATCCTGACAGCCAGAGGTTACACTGTATTTAAATTAATGTGTGTACCTGCCTGAGCATGGGCCAGATTAAAGAGGTCATTAGATGATGAGATGCATAATACATGAAATGCATAATACATACAATCTCATTTCTGCTGTATGTATTAAACTCAACTTATTAGACACTACATTAAAATGCCTTTGGAATTTAATAATAATGATACTGCAGTGCACCCAATCAAGGCCAGTATTCTCTACTTGGACTGGCAGCAACTCTCAGGTGAAGGTCCTTCCCCATCTGGCTGTATAGGATCCTTGCCATGGGAAGCTCTGAGCAATACATTCAGGGTCTTCTGTGTGCAGAGCTATTGTCCTTCCCAGTGACCTGAATTCCACTAATTTATTCCTATAGGTTAATTCTGTTTCACTGTATAAACTCCATACCCCAACCTCTCTATTGCAGGAGAAGCTACAACTGAGAAAGAGAGAAGAGAGGGGGAAACTACCAGATCATTATATGTGGATCTTCCTTCACTGCATAAAATACTCTTATACTGGCAAAGTAGTTTGTCTCTATGCCTATTTTGGGTGAAAGGTGGCTGCGGGCTGCCTAAGGCCTAATTTCATGCAGATTGCAGGCTGAGGGGGAAACCTCTGAGGAGAATGGGAGGACAGGGGAAGTCACAGTGAAAAGCAGGCTGCACGCGAGCTGTTCAAAACATGCCTTAGACATGTTCATATCCTGCAATAGTTATTTCTGGTTGAAGCATGCTGAAGTTGTAGGACTTTTTCTTCTACTTCTTCCTAGACACGCACAGAATTGTACCCTTAATCTATTTTAAATTGGTTTTCTAAGCTGCTGTGAGAACCTTTCTTCTCTTTTTGGGCAGAAAGTTGGGCTATAAATCAAATCAGATCAGCTCAATCAATCCATCCATCAAAAGAACGAAGGAGCTGTTCCAGTCCTAGCAAACTTCTGGGTTGGGAGATGGGGGTGGTGGCAGAAAAGAGAGGTGGGGTAGCCTCATGGACTTTTGTTTCTAGCCTTTCCTAATTCTGAGATTTATCTATTCATTGATTGATTTCCCGCCATTTTTCCTTCCAAGGAACTCAGGGTGACTTACATCATTCTCCTCCTTCTCTCAATCTTACCTTCGCAACAACAACCCTGAGAGGTAGGTTGGCCTGAGCTCATTGGTTGTGTGGGGATTTTTGCTCCTAGACGCCAAATCCAAGACTCTAACCACTACACCACAGTGGCCCTGGCATATTGCCCTGAAAAGTATGTGGTCTTCTACAGTTTCCCATTAGACCGGCATGGAAGAACACACAAGATTTTGTTTATTTATTCATTTAAAACTTTTCTATACCATCCCATCACAGACATCTCGGGATGGTTTAAAACAACATTAATAAAATGGAATAAAAATAGAAGTAAGAGTTTACTGAAGTGCAAGTCCTTGTTTACAGAAATATACTTCAACCAAAGTCAGATTTAAAGTTACTTATTCTTTAGGAAGGCCTGTTGGCTAAAGCTGGAAACCAATGTGTCTGTGTGTGTGTGTGTGTGTGTGTGTGTGTGTGTGTGTCTGCTGAGAAAATGGAAGATGCCTCTGGTAAAGGCATTATTGCTTTGGTTCTGCTACCACCTCTGATCAAAGTAGGTCTTGAACAGGGAAGGATGAATCTGCTAATTTCATTTTCTCTCTTGTTCTTATTATTCAGTCTTAAATTTGGTCCATCCCACATTTTGAAATGGGGGGTGGGGGCAGCAGAGGAAAGAAATTCATATGAAAATTCTGAAACATTTTGTGCACATCTCCCCAAACCCATCCATTTTTGTCTCGTCAACACATTTGTGAAAGCAATTGTCCTTGTAATTCTTTCTGAGTGTTATGCTCCCTCACACACACACACATACACACTCTGCATTTTTGACAGAATTCCATGGAAAATTTGGAAAAGTTCAAAAATTGAAGGATAACTGAGTTTTGGATCATGCCATTGCAAAATCAAGTGAGTCTGTATTAAATTGCAGGCTGAATAAATCCCTCCCTGTGTCTCTAGTTTTCAATGTTAACATTCTGTTAACAAGAGCAAATAGCAGCATGCAGATGAATCTGAGGGGGAACAATGTTTCTATCACGTTGCCTTCAACTTTGGAGGAAGAATGTAGACTGCCTTCAGTTTATGTGCAAGCAAGACCAAAGGGAACTCAACCCAAAAGACTGTGCTTGTTCATTTTTGTGACCTACCATCACCTTCCTCTTTCCTTGGCACTCACTACTGAAAAATGCATGTACCTACTGCTTTCCCTTGCCTTGCGTCAAGACATGTATGTAGACCTAGGAAGAGTAGAAGTGGAGAAGTTACTGTGGTGTCAGTAGAGGTCACACTGTGAATACACAGTGGGCACCCTCAAGGTTTTGGTGAGACTTCACAAAGAACACTCACAAAAGCCTCAAGGGAAGGTGATCAGGTGTTCCTTAGATTGAATGGAAGGGTTGGGACAACCTCTAGTGGAATCTGTCCCACTAGCGCTCACCGACTTCCTCTTGTCCTCAGCCCAGTCTTGCAAAGTGAGTCAAGCAGAGAGCAAGTCGGCAAATGCTTGCAAAACGAGGGTTGCACAACTGGCAACCTTCTTCCACACGAGGCAGATGGAGCTCCATTCCAGGTGAGCCCCACATGACCAAACTTCTTCTGTGTCCGAAGAAATAAAGGAAGTATATTGCTTGTGCAGTGTGCAGGGCTAGATTCTGAACACACCAGGAATTTAACTCAGGGCCACTGCAAAGTAGACCAGCCAAGTCCAGAGAATGCAATGTACTCCCAACCCCAAAATGGATTCCTCATACAACCTTAGAGGACAGTCCTGTTTTGGGGGTGGCAGAGGGCAGTCTTCTCTCTGAAAATGTCCTCTCCTGGATGGGCTGTCCATGCTGGTTGAAAGTCAAAGATCTTGCAGCTGTCTGTCAACAGCACCTACTGTAAACAGCAACATGCATATTCTGGTCACACTCTTGCCCACTCTGGTGAAAAGTATTGCATTTCTATTGCAATTTCAACTATTATTATTATTATTATTATTATTATTATTATTATTATTATTATTATTACATTTCTATGCCGCCCCTTGCCGGAGCCTCGGGGCGGCTTACAACACAATAAGATACATTGAACTACAATAGAACATAATAAATTACCATTAAATACAAAAATACAAAAAATACACTGAGATACAATAATATAAAATTAAAATTAACAGTATAAAATAAGTAAATAAAGAATATAGGAGGGGAAAAGAGAAGGAAGAAGAAGTTGCCCTGGCCAGATCATATATTTTAACAATTAAAATGATGTTTAAATAAAAAGGTCTTTACCTGGCGCCGAAAAGCCAGTAACGACGGTGTCAGGCGGACCTCTTTGGGGAGTGAATTCCATAGGTTGGGTGCCACCGTAGAGAAAGCCCTCCTCCGAGTACTTACTCTCCTAATTTCTTTCATGGAGGGTTCCCGGAGAAGGGATTCTCCCGCAGATCTCAAGGGGCGGTCAGGCATATGCGGACGTAAGCGCTCATTCTGGTAGCCAGGACCCAAGCCGTTTAGGGCTTTATAGGTCATAACCAACACCTTGAATTGGGCCCGGGCTTCAATGGGAAGCCAGTGAAGCTGACGGAGGACTGGAGTCATGTGAGCATAATGCCCCGTCCCCGTCAGCAACCTGGCAGCTCTATTTTGAACCAACTGAAGTGTTCAGACCGTCGTCAGGGGAAGCCCTACGTAAAGCGCGTTACAGAAGTCAAGGCGGGAAGTCACCAGCGCGTGTGTCACCGTCGCCAGGCAGTCGTACTCCAGGTAGGGGCGCAGCTGATTAATCAGATTAATCAGAAACTAGTGTTTCTGAAATTGTACCTATAGAATTGTATTTGCATATGAAATCATCATGCAAATAGGTGTCCTCCTATATGCATGATGTCCTCTTCCTTGGTGATCAATTCCCTTCTTTGGCCGTTCAGAAGTGACCGGCCTGGGCAGGAGCTTTTGATTGGAACACCAGCTGAGCCCTGGCCTCTTTCCAGGCAAGCAAAGGAATGCTCATGAAGCTTTATTCCAGGAGCATGGCATTCCTCAGTCTAGTGGTTTGAATTCTCCTGACATACAGGATCACGCACAGGATCTCAAGCTGCATTTCATTGCAAAAATTCTCCTACTTTTATGGAATGTGTCCATTCCTAAACTGGACTAGTATGTTGTTTACTATTTTAGGTTAAATCAGCCCTGCATGTAATTAACTCCTTTACAGCTATTTCATATGGTCTTGGCTGTTTCAGTGAATAGCTGATGCCTCTAATTAATGTTTCCGCAACATTTCAAGAAAAACTAACTTTATTGGGAAGGCATGGTGCGTAGGAAGAAACAATAGTTTCGTTTACTGATGTTCGCTTCTGCTTGGCTCTGAAGGACAAACCGAAGTGATGTAGGGAAACAATTTGTTGGGGGTATCTGCAAAAGAATATGATTACTTAATTAGCAACATCTATTAACTCGGTACTATATGTAAGCTGATGTGGAGCTCAGCAGCAGTGTTATTAATCATGTCTTAATGCAAAAGCATAAAGAGCTCTCTGCTTTGTAATGTTCTTTTCAAATAGTCCCTGTGGGAATCACAACTTTATTTCATTAAAATGCCTGCCTGCTGTTAATTGATCTTAGAAAAACACGAGCAAATTAACTGTGCTTTGAGAGGCGTTGGTGTAAATTTGTAGGTTCACACGCTTCACTGCTGCGGATTAAGGAAGCTCTGGATCGCTCTCCCCCTGCTGTGATATACTGCGCATTGCACTTGGCACTCCTGACCTGCTTTAATTAATAATGCTTGGGTAATACGTTTGGTGTGCCAAAGGTTTTTTTTAAGAAAAGGGAAAGATTGTTTGCAAACTGTAGTGTTTTTCATGCCAGCTGGGACACAGTAGGAGTTTGGGTCATGGGCAATTAATTGTAAGTTTTAATGACTCTTCTTGTGTGAAAGAAATGCTATTCTTGATTGATGAATATTAAACTTGGTTGATTTTGAAGAGATTAAAGTGTTCAGTGTTTTGTTTAAAAATGAACAAAAGAGCTATGGATGTGTATGCGTGAACACATGTATGCAATTCTTTCTCCAACAATAGCAGATGGAAAGAAAATCTATCTACATGTTAGTTGGTGTACTTACCTATGAATAGATACATGAAAAAGCACCCCAGCAACTAAGGAAGCAAAAGACTTGGTGGCATCAAGAATCCCTCACAATTCCTAGGGATGTGCAGTTGGGTAGCCTGAAATGCAATGTGTAAGGAACACATTCTTAAAGCCTTGTTCATTAAATGGAGACTTGACCTACTCCTTTATTCAAATGCATAAAACTGTTTTCCATTTTACTCAGAGCTGTATGCATCACAAATTTTAACAAAAAGTTACCCCATCGAAAACTCATCTTTTCTTCATAGGTGCAGTGACTGGCCTAATTCAAAGAGCTCAATAGGTTCAGGATAGAGCAGCCAGGATGCTAAAAGACAGATATACACATATAACTCCAGTCCTTTAACCATCTGCACTGGCTTCCAATTGATGTCCAGGCCCAATTTAAGGTGCTGGTGATGCCTTAGAAAGCCCTTAACGGCCTAGGACATGGGTATTTAAAGGAGCACCTCCTTCCATATGTACCTGCCTGCCCCCTGAGATATGGGCCGGAAGTCCTTCTTCAGGAGCCCTCTTTGAAAGAGATTAGAAGAGTGGCTGTCCAGAGAAGTGCCTTCTCTGTGGTGGCACCCCTGCTATAAAACATGGTCCCAGGAGAGGTGCACGTGGCATCGACACATTTTTCATTTTGGTGTCAGGCCAAAACATTTTTATTTTCCCAATATTTTAAGTGTTAAAGTGTTTTAAGATGGGGGTTTATTTGAATTTCTTGTCTGATGCTATACTTTGATTTCATTGTACTACCGTGCTGGGACTTTTAGTGAAGGACAGTATATAAAGGCATAAAATAAAATAAAAACAATATTTTGACTGATACTGTCTGCTCATAGTGTGGCGTGTGCGCAGCCATTTCTCCTGCTCACCCCACAGCAATGGCATGATTTTTACCCTTTTAATCATACCATAAGTTTCAAAAACAAATGGAGCCCGTTACATAAAGTATGTATATCTCTCTCTACAGAGCATTTGAGATGCTGATTGTATATGTAATATGACCTTCCAATTTTCTGAGCCAAAGCTGTAATGAACATCTGTTCAATACTTGACCATTTACCATGTTCCATTTCCATTCGCCATTCCAATCCTGGCAATATTATAGGAATAAAGATTGCAGCATCTGCATTCTTCTTTTAGCCTTTCACTTATTACCATCTCAGCAACAGCAGCATTGGATTTAATGGCTTACTGTATCCTGAACTTTCCTTGATTATCTATGTCCTTTTAGCGGGCTACATGACCGATCTCGATGGAGCATTGCTGATAGAGCTGAGATGCACTCAAATTCATAAAAACCATCTCTTCACCTCTCTGATTGAGCCGGTATATTGGAGCTGGCATTGTTCTCATGGAGAGTACTGGTTTTGATTGGACTCCGATTTCTACATGAAAATTAACATTTAAACATGTTTTTAAATAGCCGCTTGGGAAGCATTTCCTCTCAAAGCACACATACGTATGTTTTAAATAGGCATGCGTTTGTTTTGATGTTTATGAGCTGAAAACTGTGCTGCAAAACTCAGAGAAATGTGAAAGCAGAAGGAGTGCTGTGCTGCATTTTGCACATGGATTCAGGCACTGTAGATGAGGGTACGAAACCCCTCATGACCACCTTCTCCCCCCATTCTCAGTTCTGATTCGCTGCAGCGTTAAGCATGTCCAAATGCACGTTTTGGTCTGGTAGGTGCATGTCAAGCTTGGAAACATACAGATTGACTACAAATCATGGGTGAGGCCATATTTGGCCCAGAAAGTGCAAACGGGATAAATACTGGCCAAAAATTCATTGAAATACATTTTTTCATACATCCCTAGCCTCCACTATTAATCTGACAGTTGCATGATACACAAGCTGTATGCTCAAAACTGCCTTTGAGGGCAGCTCCGTGTACACTGCATTGCAATAATCTAATCTGACGGCTACCAATCTGGAGTCTAGACTACTGAAGATGAGCTTTCCCTATAATAGGACCAATGAACGCAGAAGGCATTCTGTGCTACTGCAGCCACCTGAGCCTCAAGTGACAGTGATGCCCCAGGAAATCTCCCATGCTATGAAGCTGCTCCTTCAGAGGAGTGCAGCTCTATCCAGAACAAGATGAGCAACCTCCACTCAGTCAGAGTAATCACCCACCAAGGGCACTCACTCCAACGGAAATGGATCCAGATGATCAATCTCATCCAAGAGCATCTGGAGCTGATTGGTCCAAGTGCCTTGCCCAGCAGAGATGTTCACCACCCAGATTGGTCACATCCTCCAGTCCAGGGAGGATTTCTTCAGAAACTGTCTCACTAGGACCATGCTGACTGTTTCTTCCTTGCCAGATTTGACAAGCCAAGAAGGATGAGCAACCAATAAAGAAGTAATTGCATGAGCCCATCCAAACATTTTGCCAGCATCCCGGAGTTGTACTAACTGAAGCTTATCCAAGAAAACTGGAGAAGACAATGCTGTGGATACCTTATTCGATTCACTTAGCTTACTCAAAAAAAAGCAAGTAAGTGATATATGACAATCAGTACGGTAGCTAGGTATTCAGTATGGAAGCAGACCCAACTGTCCATATAGTTGGCTCAGTCTTTCCCAACCTGGTACGGTCCAGATGCTTTGGACTATGTCTTCCATCTGCCCAAGCCAACATGGCCAACAGTCAGGGATGCTGGAAGCCGTAGTCAAATGCATTTGGGTTGTAGCTGAAGGCTGACCAAGACCAGTGCACACTGGCAATGGCCCTCCAAGGTCATGAGAAGAGGGTCTAAGCTACACAGTGCGAGGATCAAACTCAGGCTGTTGTGCATGCAAGGCAGGTGCCCTGCCACTGAGCTAGGGTGCCTCCCTTATATAGCATGAGAAAGTACCCCCCAGAGGTCCTTCCATATCCGTAGAGGCCTTCCACTCCTATTTGCTCTCAGCTCTGCATTGTACAGCTCCCAAGCCAACTGAGAGTGATTTTCATGGGCCCTTCCTTTTTCTCTTTCTGATGACTGTTTTTTACCATGCAGCATAATAACAGTGAATTGATTTTATTTTTCTGTATATGGTTGACAAGCATATTGTTGAGGGAGTTTCAGTGGAACACAACTAAAATGCAATGATGGCCATGGATAAAAGGTTTCCACATGATGATGACAGAATGAACAGATTGGGTTTGTTTGCTTTCGAAGGAGGTGGAAAAAATGATGTGATCAAAGCCCGAGTGCAGCAATGAGTGACATTAAGAAGGCGGATCAGGAACTTTTGATATCAGGAAAAGCCAACATTAAATAATGTCAAAAAGACTCCAATTCTAAACAGATGAAAGGCAGTTTTGATTCAAGCCCATCGTTGCACTCATAGCCATAGGGTACCATTTCAGTTTTCCTGACTTCACAGAGTAAAATATAAACTATGTACTGAATGTGGGTTGGGCAAACTTTGCTTTTTCAAAAGGCATTTCAATGGAAACATTGTGTGGCCTGATCTTATTTTTCCATGAATCTGGCCACAAGAGCTCTGGAAACCATAGATCTCTGGGAGGATTTGTTATCAGTATAAATAACATGGGCTTTTACCCTAATGCCATTAACTGGCAAATGATAATTGGAGCAGAATAGATTGTTGGACTAAAATGTGTTAATTGTATTCTTCGGCGACCTCTACGTCGTTTGCACTGGAGTGAGGCTAAGAAACAAGTCTCAAAGGCATTTTCAGCTCTGACCACTCAGAGATCTTTTACATTCATGACAACTTTGGCCAAGGTTTGGAGCAAGCTGTGTATGCTAGAGACAACCGAATTAAGTGCAGCTATTGTATCAATGCCTTCCAAGCACATGCCTTCTACCTTCACATGATTCCTCTCTGTCACCATTGAAAACATCCCCAGTTAGGCATCTCTGATGAGGGTATGGATAGGTCTTAACACCCAAAGATAGGTTGTTACTCATTTATTCAGTTGCCCCCAGATGAGCTATTCTTGCAATGTACTATCAGTTAAAGGGCCTATCTCGTTTGTAGAGGGACAAGGGCAGTTGCCGGGGCTTCAACTGTTGCATGACCAAAATAATTTTTGCACTGATTCCCAGGTCAATGAGAAGAGGGCTACAGGAGGAATCTGGACACCAACTTTGTATCCTATCCTAGATTATTTCTTTTTGCTTGTTTATTTTTTCTCTTTCTCCTCTGACTGAGGCCAAACTAGGATAAATGAGATGACAAATTTCCTGAGTGGGACAGAAATATTTGATCTGAATTCAGGCTGAAACATGGGCTGGGGTGGGGGGAGGAAGAGCCCTTCTGTGCTATTTCCCCAATTAAAACTGACATCTGCCACATCAGGTTCTGTGTCTGAGGAACAATCATACCTGTACTTATATTGTACCTATCTCCTTTCCCTTTTCATGGCTGACAGCTGCTTCAGCTTGGGGTGCAGTGCATTTATACAGGGTGGGGGAGATGACGCGGAGATGGGAAAGGGTTAGCTCTTCCTCTCCCATTATTTCAGCCCTGTTTGAAAGCAACCCATGCAGTCACTTTTAACAAAAGAGAAATGACCTGATTGGATGGGCTCAGTTATGGATCTCCTGCATCACAACCACTTCAGTCATTGCATCATCTATATATTTATTTTTTGGATTTATATCCTGACCTATTAGTGAAAAGGCTCTCTTATGCCTTTCACTTTAACAGTGAATTGTCCTTACTGAGTCTTTCATGCCTTTCTAATTGTAAGAAGGAAACAATGGCTAAAATCCAAGCAAAGAGCTACTCAGAGTAAACCCACTGAAGCAAATGGGATATAACTATTTACCTACTATTCTTCAATGCACAATACTCTTTTCAGCCAATAGCATTTTTAGATTACATTTAGAAGCCACTTTTCTTCCACTTGCAAGGGACCCATGGGGGCTTACAAATTTCTTCTTCTCTGTATTTTATCCTCACAATAGCAACTCTGTGAGGCAGGTTAGGCTGCGAGTCTGTGAGTGGCTCAGAGACACCCAGTGTGCTCCATGGCTGAGTGGGAACTAGAATTCACGTCTCCTGGATCCCCAGCCCAACACTCTAACCACCACACTACACTGGTTCTCACACTGGCTGAACTAATAATTAGGGGATCCGAGCTCCTTCCATATCTAGTAACATTATCTCGTGTATTAGACACTGAACAAAGCTGCTTTCTGAGGAAATAGACTACTATTATACATCTGGCCCAGGATTGTGTACCAGGATTTTGGTGGTGTCTCTCCTTGGCAAACATTCCCAACCTGTTGCCTTCCAAATGTTTTGGCCTTCAACTCCCAGCTTCAAACAGTTTGAAGAGCAACTTCTTTGAACATCACCACATTTTGAAAGGATGTGTCCAAACAGCAGCTTCCCATGCTCCTAGCTGGCACTTATTCCCAAGTATGCAAACACAGGATTGAAGATTGAAGATTGGGGTCTATTGAACTTTATATTTAAGAAGCTGGATCAAAGGTGTTGATGAAAGTGGACTTCAGCTCCTCCAGCCCCCTGAATATTCTATGTAAAAGTCAGAAGACCTTGTGGAATTGGGTGACCTGTGGGGTGTGAGAGGAGAGCAATCCCTCACAGTAAGCATTAGGTAAGGGCCCCTTATGTAAGCAGAGGCCTTCTTATCATGGAAGGGCCTCGCTTTCAGCAGGAGGCAAATCCTGGATCCAACCTAAAGTGCTTAGCTTTGCCTGGATCGTGCATGCAAATAACAGCCCTTTGAAGAGCCTTACTCTCAGCACACCTGGAAGGCATTTCTTCCTGTGTGCCCCAGCTCAGCTGCACTACAGAAACATTTCATAAAACCATCTTCAATAATATTAATAAGTGTTTGAGTAAATTGCAAGCTCCTAGGGAAAAAGCATGATTCAGAGAATGAGAATCAACATATTTGGGGTGATATTAAAGGGGGGACATTTGTAAGCTGCAACCCCAATAAGCTTTCATTTCTTGGTTATGAGTAAAGGCTGCAAAGAGCCTTTCTTTCTCTCATGCTCTCTCCCTCGTATCTGTGGTACCTGCATCTGCTGTTCTTCTATGGTGACTTCAACACCAAGAGAAGCAAGTGAGGTGGGCAAGCCAAAAGCCTGGAAAGAGTTCTGGCTGCCACAGACCTTTCACAGCACAGTTAATGTTGGCTTTCTGCCGAAAAGTGCACTGTAGCAGAAATAAATGTGTAATTATATTTCTGAGACAATCCACTTGTAGGTGAATTTATTGCATACAATATAAATCAAAGTGAGCATTTTAAAAAGCCATTCGGTTATCAACTTGTGGCTAAAACAGATAAATAAATATGTTAATGGATCTTCGGAGGTTCATTTTAATCACATTTTTCTGGATGGGACACATTCCTTTAATGTGGAACCACAGTTCGCACCTGCCATAAGAACCCCTGTCGAGGGGTTCAGGAGAAACCCTGTGGAATAACCGCTAGAAAAGTACAGATATGGGGGAATTATTGGCTCATTTGCCTGCAGCTAGGGCCTGAATTACATAATTGGTTCTTGGTGAAACAAATGAGCTTTATTGGTAAACTCATTTCCATGAACATTATTGATGTGTGCAAAATTATGCATGGAGGAAGTGAATAGAGAGTTAGTTCTCCTCCTCCAATAGCAATAGAACCTGGGGTCCTCCTAGGAAGCGGATTGGAGGGAGATTCAGGATAGATAAAAAGAATATCTTCACATAGTTCATTGCTAAGCCATACAATTCACTACCACAGGATGAATTTGGATAAGGAGGGTAATGCTATGGCATATGTGAGTATCAGTGGCTTCTACTTCTGATAGCAATACACTACATCAAATAACAGAGGTAGAATGCCTACATACAACCACCACTTGGGAAGATGGGCAGTCACGCAATTTTGCTCTCTTGTCCATTGTGTAGGTTTCCCACAGACAGCTGCCTCTGTGTGAACTTAATGATAAACTAGATGACCCTTGGCCTGATCCAGTATGATTCCTTTTATGTTCTTAATATGGTACAAAGCAATCTTAACAAATGGGGGGTAGCATTCTACAGTTGACTTCTAGCTGCACACTAGAGGGGAATATACAAAGGTTGCCCATGTTTGAAATCAAAATGCTGGTTCTTGGATGGGGTCTAGGGTGTGTGGAGCCCGGAGTGGGTGTTACCATGGGGATGGTGTGGATGTCCGAGGATTTGGGGGGAGGGGTCTGAGAGTGCAGCCATTTCTTGAGCCTGTGGCTTGACTGTAGAGGGTCCAGGTGGGGAGCTCAAGGAAAATCTGTCTGCTTCTGAAGATGAACTAAACTTACTCACTTGCCAGTACAGTACATTGTTCACTTTCCCCATTATCTTTTATCAAGTTACACCAGCTACTGAAAAGATATGGTAGAGGCGAATATCTCACAAGGTGCTGGTGTTGTTTTCCATGTATAAATTCAGTCTTTTGAGGTATTAAAGAAACATCCTAGTAGAGGAAAATTTGTCTGAAAACTGATGCCATTTTCCATTAGGACAGCAAGACTGATATGAATGGCTTCTTCTTTTAAGTCATCCATCACTGATTACTATCTTATTCCAACAGCAAAAAGAACAATACGAAGGGTCTTCATGATGACAAGCTTCCATATTTTCCTTCCTGGATTTCCTTTTGGCACCTGCTTTGTTCATACAGAGATAAATACAGAGTTTTGCTGAGAAGGACTCTTCTCATAGGATGTTCCTACTGAAGGAAGTTGGGAGGCTATTTTTGCCAATTCTCCCATACCTCCTCTGTGTAGGGATGTTCTGCAGCAGCATTCCCCAACCTGATACTGTCCAGATATTTTGGACTTCATTTCCCATCAAATCCCAACAGCATTGCTAATGGTCCAGAACTCTGGGAGTTGTAGTTCAATTATCTGGAGGCCATCAAGAAGGCTTCCCCACATGGTTGGAAGACCCTCTGGAATAGTGTTGGATGTGGCATAGGAGGCTGAACAGGGAATTTGGCTCCCACCATTGCTTGCAAAATCAGTAGATTTTGAAGGGACTGTGACACAGCACAAGTGTTTAAGTTGCCTCATCCTTGCCTGACACGAGCAGGAGCCTTTGCTGGTTCTCAATCCCTTGCATGAATTGAAGGGGCCCTTCAATTTGAGTAAGGACCACTCTGGATCCAACCCCATTATATGTGTAAGTGGCTGTATCTCCTGCCTCTTTTTCCATCTCCTGCTTTTCTGATTTTTATAGTATTTTTATTCAGATAATTTCTTAAAAGTTCTGGTCCCTTGAGATATTTGTGCGTATTGTATATGTAAGAGAACCTATACTTGTGCTCCAATTCATCATTCATGACATCCCTTCAATGTAGGTATAATTGGTTTAATTAAGGCTAATGATCATCTACCATTGCTGAATAGGTACCCCAGATGGTATATGCCATATGGTGTGCCCACAGCAAGAGGTGTCTTAGAAAAACACTGGAGAGAGATGGCCAAAGAATGCAAAAAACAATTCTAGACTGAAGCAGAAAATCCCTTATTCAGAACAATTGTTGATTATACTAAAACTGGGACATATGCGGTGAGGGGCGGGGGGGGGGGGAGAAATGACATTTCTGTTTACTGAATTGCCAGCTTCCTAATTTCTCTGAACTGGTTGGTGTGGCACTTGGAATCCTATTTAGCAAACCAAACACCTTGCACAACAGTAATTTTGATAATTCATACACATCAAAGGACTAAAATCTTATACTGGTAGAATCATAGTGGAATAGATGGGAGGATGTATATGCCAAGTATTTCAGAAAAACACACCAGACTTTGCAAACTTGATGGATTTCGAAGGGATCCTATGACATAAATGAGATTCAAATGGGACAAACTCCATTTGCAAAGGAGTTCAAATGTTTAAGACATTACTCTAATCCTTTCTAACAGGCTTCCAGGTTTGCATTCATAGGGTTGCTAGTGGCCCTAAGCCCTCCAAAAAAATAAAATAAAATAAAATAATAAATAAAAATGCAGGCATCTGAAGATTCCACAATAAAGAAGGTCCAAAAATTTGGCCAAGTTTGACTCAGATTTCAACCCAAGAGTGTGGAAAAACCACAGTCCAAATAGCAGCTCCTTCCAGTTTGGTTTATAAATGCAATAAATAAAAAATGATTGGACAAGGGAAATAGAGATAAATTGAAATTCAACAATTCATCCTTCCTTAGCAGTATGTGTGTGGGATGCAGAGAAGTGACAATTGTGAAATTCTCCATGTGGAAAAAAGAACACCTTCCCTATTTGTACTAAACCAGCACATTAGGAGAAAGGCTTTGGAAACCCTGACCCCCACCTGCTTCCATGTGCTAGTTTCCAAGGAACGCTTGAAAAGGCAAAACCCCAGTCCACATTTTGACGGTATGAACTGACTCTCTTGCAGGGTGAGTGCATGTAGTCACTCAGTCCTAAAACAGGCAGGAGTATCCCTGGATTTGGCCTAAATGTAACAGCTGGCTTGCTGACTCAATGCAACATCTCTGCTTGCAACCTTGTGTGACATCCTAAGTGTTCCCCAAAATGCAACTTTAGGCACAAGAATTTCTAAACCTGCCAATACACACACACACACACACACACACACACAATAAGTGGAGAAAGCCTCATAGCATTGGTCTCCTAAAGTGGATACATGCAATAGAATTATATGAAAGGACATAATGCAATTTAAATTGGGTGGGTGTCTCTTTCCTTTCTTTGGAGCAGCAAATGCTAGGTTTATCCCATTTGAATCTCACTTTTGTCATAGGAGAGAGGGGAGGCCCCCAGGAGAGCAGGTTTTGAACTCGGCTGTCTCTGGTTCAAAGCCAGTGCTAATTTCAGCTAAGCTACTCTGAATCTCACAAGCCAGCAGCACCCGGCATGACTTACTCAAGTGGTTCCCAAAGGCATTTAAGAAACCAGAGGATCTGCTTCTTCAGTTCACATCTATATAATTTATGTCAACAGGAAATCCTGTAATGAGAAAGCAGCTGAAAAGTGGTGCAGTGGAAGAAAGGCTGAGCTAAAAGTATCATATTTGTGAATATTTGCTAACAGTGCCACAAAAGGTCTCCTCTTGTCTGCTTTCCAAGCCCCTTGAGAAAATGACTGCTTGTTCTTGTCAACTGCTGTCGCTTGCCTCAGTCTCTGTGGTCCTCACGTTCCTGGCCATGCTTTTATTTATGGATGCCTTGTCACACCACCTTACACATGGCATTGTGGCATCATCTTACTCACGACAATGAAGGTCACAGGACGATTTTGACTGAAAAGAGTGCTGACCTCAGGGCTGGGGTTCCACACAGGGATCTCCCTCCCAATCCATCTCCCCTTGTAGCTAACACTGAAAAAAATGCATTGGCTGCATCTGAGGTCATACGTGTGACCTTGGAGGAAGAGTGAAGAGACATTTCAAGAGATGGGGAAGAGATCAGGTCCATCAGAATACAGTGCAACCAAGGAACACTCCAGCATCCTTCCCTTCCCATCTAAATGCCCTCAATTAGCCATTAAGCTGAGTTACAGGAAAGGAGTTGTAGTTCAAATTATCACTGAAGACACAATAGCCGGCAGAAACATGAGCATTTATCAGGATAAAAATAAGATGAATATTTGCACAATTTGTTCTCAGGAAAACTTTCTGTCCCACTGCAATTCAAAACAAGGAAATAGCAGAGCTCAAGGAGCAGTATATTTTCTCTGGGAAATGTCACACTTTGGCAATATCAACTATTATTCAAAGTTTGAATGAGTACTAGACCTATCTTATTGGAATATGAAAAGGTAACTCTACAGCATCAGTTATAGAATTTGGGTGGCAGTATTGATTTAGGAGCTTTGTTTAATTGTGAGATTAGTTATAGAAATGAAAGAATGCAGAAGTTTGATGTGATGTGTAGAACCATATGCTGTATTTATTGAGAGATGATTGAACTTTATTTTAAATGGACAATACAAGCAAAATGAAGATCTTATCTATAAATGTCAATGGGATGAACTTCCCTTCTAAACAAACTAAAATTTTAATTTTTAAGAAAACAGAGGAGTTACATGTATTCAAGAAATTCATATAAAGAAAAAAGTGTTCACATTTTGAATGGCAAAAATCTGGGTTTTTGCAGCCTCAGCACTTTCTAAAAAGAAGGGAGTCACCATCTATATTAGTAAGCAAGGATTAAATGTAGTAGAAGAATTTAAAGATCCATAGAGAAGGTTTATTGCCTTGAATATTAGATTTCTGACTGGGAAAATTAATATATTAGCAGTGATTTATGAACCAAATGATGCAAAAGAAAAAAATATGAAAAAAATCTTTAAATTGATATTGGATTTTCAAGAAGGAAAAGTTCTGATTATTAGTGACATGAATGGGGTTATAGATCCAAACATCAACAAGTCAGAAAAAAACTAGAGGTGGTAAATTACCTAAAAACGTTTTTAACTACATGGAAATGCTGCAATTAGAAGATGCACAGAGATTCAAATATCCTGCAGTTAGACATTATACCTTTTTTTCTGATAGACATCAGACATATTCAAGGATTGACATGTGCTGGATATCTAAAAATTAATTATTTTATTTGTTTATTTAAAGTTTTTCTATGCCATCCCATTACTAAAAGTCTCTGGACAGCCTACAGATGACAAAAAGAAAAAAGAAATGAAAGGAAAGAATTTAGAGGCAGTAAAAATCTTACCCAAGTTACTTTCTGGTCATAATTCATTGGAGAGAATATGGCAGGAAAAACAGGGTGGAAGAAAAAGATGGAGACACATCTTTTGTTACATGAAGTTATTTTGAGAAAGTCAGAAGTACTAGAATAATTCTTCAGATTAATATTAATGATAATCCACAGTCACAATTTGGGAAGCCAGTGAAGCTTATATGAGAGGACACTTTATAAAAACAATACCTAAGGAAAAGAGAGAAAAGTCAACACAAAAAAGGACTTTTGGGGCAATTCAAATACTAGAAAATCAACATAAAATAAAACCAAGTCAAACAAATTTTAGCTGAACTCAGACAATTAAGAAATCAGCTAGATATGTTGGAGATAGAAGAGATACAAAAGGAACAGATTTTTAAAACAGAGACATTTCAAATATGCAAATAAACCTGGAAGATATTTTGCGTAATATCTCAAGAAGGAAGTGGAAAGAAGATCTATAACTGCAGTGAAGGAGGATAACGGCCTAACATATGTGGAAAGGGAAATGCATGAGCAATTTATTGATTTTTTCTCAAATCTATATTTAAAAAAATCAACCCCAAAGATGGGATGGCAAAGTATATTGAAGAACTAGGGCTTGAGAAATTTACTCAGAAGCAGAGGAAAATATTAAATCACTATTCAAGTGCTATCATAAGGTATTAGCATATTGGGGAAAAAAGAGTTAAAGCACCTGGTCCTGATGGATTACTGCTATGTACTATAAATGCTTAGAGGAAAAACTAATTCTCCCACTACAAGTAATGAACAAAATCAAAGAAGGATTACTGCCACCAACATGGCAAAAAGCTCATATATCATTGATACATAGAGGCAATGATCCTATGTTACCACACTCTTATTGGTCTATTTCATTATTAAAAGTTGATTATAAACTGTTTTCTTCAATAATTGCAGAAAGATTAAGAAAATATATAGAAAAACAGATCCATACAGACCAAACTGGATTTGTCCCTAAAAGAAACATGAAAGACAATATATGTGATGGATGCAATTAGATGGCTTAAGAAGAAAATGAAAAAAAAAAAGCTGCATTCATTTTTTAGATGCAGAGAAAGCTTTTGATAATGTGGTCTGGTATTTTCTAATGAAAACTCCCCAGTATTTAGACTGTGGCTCAAGCTTTTTGAATTGGATGCAGGCAATTTATACCAGACAACATGCAAAGATTCTAATCAAAGGTGTATTAACTGACAGTTTTCAAATGGAGAAGGGAACACATCAAGGATGCCCTTTTCCCTCTATTTAATCTTGTATTGGAAACCTTAGCAAAAAAAAATAAAAATAAAAAAGACAGGATCCAAAACTTAAAGGCTCTAAAAGAGGTGGAGAAGGATGTACAATAAAATTCATTTATTTACATGCATTTATAGGCCACCTATAATTGTTGAGGCCTATACACAGATGATATAGTCTTGTTTTGGATCCACATCAATCCATACAGCATGTAACGGAGGAAGTTGGAAAATTTGGACTTTATTCAGAATATAAGATCAATAAGAAAAAACAAAAATTATGTTGAAATTTGTAACAAAGCAAGAAGAGGAAAACATAAAAAACTCAGGATGTGAAATAACTTCAAGCCCAGTTAAATACTTAGGGATAAACATCACAGGACATAATGACACACTCTTTCAAGACAATTTTCAAACAACTTGGATGAAGATTCAAAAGGACTTACAAAAATGGACTAAACTAAAAGCATCTTTGTTGAGGAGAATTTCAATTGTAAAAATGGATGTGTTACCTAAACTGAACTTTTGTTTCCAGATAGTACAAATTGCGATTCTGGAAAAAGGTTTTCAAGACTGGCTGAGACATTAAATAGTTTTATTTAGAATGGCAAGAGACCAAGGATCAGATTCAAAATTTTACAGGACACAAAGGAGAAAGGAGGCCTTGCTGTACCTAATTTGAAGTTATATTATTATGCAGTAGGCCTGGTCTATATTACAGATTGGATTTTAAACGCCAATGATAGGCAAGCAAAGTTGGAACTGGTTGATCTTGAAGACGGAATACATAAACATTTATGGGATAAAGCATCAGTCAAGAAAGCGCTGATCATAAATAGCACTTATGTACTAAGAGATAGTTTCATTGAAAAAATGGTATTCCATGAGGGAAAAAAAGTCAGTCCTCTAATCTCTCCACTGATGTCTCCAGTTGAAGCATATGGAAAACACTCAAGGAGAAATAACAATCCTATAACTTATCGAGATGTTATTGTCCAATCAGGATGAATTGCATCTTGGCAACAACTGAAAGATGAAGGGGAAAGATACAATGGCTTGTTTACTATCAATTGATTTCAAGACTGAAGGGGGAAACACAACCAGGAGAAGGCATTTTAAGAGATCTGACAGGTTTTAAAACTTTGATTACACAGCAGAATGATCACTTACTGGGAAGACTTTACAAATTGTTGATACATGATGACACTGAAAGCCATCAAGATAAGAAAAGCATGACAATTTGCAAACAGAATCTTGGTGAAGAAATATCATCTGGTCAGTGGGAGGCTCTTTGGAAGAAAGGTATTAAATTAACTGCTAGTGTAGCATTAAGAGAAAATTAGTATAAGAAGTTTTGTCCATGGTACATTACTCCAAGAGATATTGGGAAAATAGCTAAGAATTATAATGCAAAATGCTGGAAATGTAAAAGGGTAGGTGGGACCTTATATGGTAGACTTGCAAAGTAACACAAAAATTCTGGAAATTGATACATGCAAATTTTGCAAATTACCGTACAGTGGGAAAAATATAAAGAGAGATGGTTCTGGGGGCTGCAGCAAATGGGCTCTGCTGTTGGTAATTCCCTTGGTAATTTTGTTTATTTTGTTCACTTTAATATGTTACGTTTCTTTAAGTTTTTCCTTTGTTCTGTATACTTTTTCTATGTAACTGTATAGGTTGGAAAAAAACAAATATATTTTTAAAAGCAAGCAAGCAAGCAAGCAAGCAAGCAAGCAAACCCCAACACATGAATGGTCTCGGGGGCCCTCCCCTAGCAAACACTGTGAATCTCAAAGCATTTTGGCAACCTGCCAATTTTGGTGACTTGTGCACATGACGCACAGGGGATGGGCATCTCAGGTTGATTTTCTCTACCTGCCCACGACACCACTGCCAGTGAACCTTCAAAAGCCCCAACACATGACAGGTTCTGGGAGCCCTCCCCTAGCAAACACTAAGAATTTTGAAGGAATGTGACAACCTGCCAATTCTGGCATCGTTCAGGGCAGTGACCTGCAGGTAGGTGCTGGAGCCAATTTTCAGCACCTTCCCCAGAAATTACTTCCAGTGCTCCAACAAAAGCCCTGATGCGTGATGGGTCTGGGGGCCATCCCCTAGCAGACACGAAGAAGTTTGAGGCATTCTGTGGATCTGCCCATTTTGGCCACTTTCGGGGCACTGACCCATGTCAGGACTGATTTTTGCTGCCATTCCCCAACACCACTTCCACTGCACTGTCAAAAGCCCCAATGCATGGTGGTCTAGGGTGCCCTCACACAGAAAACGCTGCCATGTCTGAAGCATTACACCAACCTGCCACTTTTGGTCACATTGGGACCGAGCCCCATGGGTGAGAATTACAGGCCAATTCTGGGCACCTCCCTCTGACACCAGTTCCAGTGCAACGTTCAAACCCCAACTCACGATGAGTCTCTGGGACCCTTCCTTAGAAAACACCGATAATTTCAAAGCATGCCACAGAACTGCCACAGTTGGCTACTTTTGGGGCCATGACCCACAGGTGGGCCACATTGCTGATTTTGAGCACCTTCCCTTGACTCCACTTCCAGGGCACCTTCAAAAGCCATGAGTTATGGCAGGTCTCAAAGGACCTCCCCTAGCCATTGCTGCAATTTTTGAAGCATTCTTCTGAGCTGCGAATTCTGGCCACTTTGATGGCCATGGGCATCATATGCCAATTTTTTTGTGCCTTCCACCAACACCACTTATACTGCACTGTCGAATGCACTGACACATGATGGGTCTCGAGGGCCATCCTTTAGCAAATGCGATTATCAGAGCATTCCACCAACCTGCCAGTTTTGGCAACTTTAGGGGCCATGACCCATGGGTGGGTGTCAAGGGCCAATTCTTGGCATCTTTTCCCAACAGCATTTCTACTACGCTTTCAAATGACCTCATGCATTTCAGGTCTCAGG